>NC_141940.1:80800884-81107467 GCF_057802395.1 Ceratotherium simum simum | reverse complement strand
TTCTTTTGCATTTGCTTTGTTTCTTGTCCCATTTGTTTCGGACTGCCAATTCAGTTTGGTTGTTCTGTCTTATGACTCTTCTAATTTTCTCTTTGTATATCATATGTGGTTTTGTTTTGATTATTTGTTTAGTGGTTACCTTGAGGTTTGTGTAAAAAATCTTGTGTATGAGATATTCCATTATCTGATGGCCTACTATTTCCTTCTACTAAGTCAATTCAATCACTTTGCTCTTCCCCTTCTACGTCGTTCTTGTTATATCTTATGCTATCTTGTGTTGTGGCTTTGTGTTTACAGTGATGAGGTTAATTTTATTTTTGAAGAATTCTTTCCTTTGATCGTTGATTTTAGTATGTAAGTGGTTGCTAACCTATTCTGGTAAAGATCTACGATTTTTCTGAGTTTATCTACCTATTTTTCTCCTTGCTCCAAGCTTTGTATTTCCTTTCTCTTCTTTTTTTCAGGCCTGAGGGCCTTCTTGAGTATTTCTTGTAGTGGGGGTCTCGTGGCCATGAACTCCCTTAGCTTTTGTTTATCTGGGAGAGTTACTATTACTCCATCATATTTGAAGGATATTTTTGCTGGATATAGTATTCTTGGCAGAAAGTGTTTTTCTGTCAGTATTTTGAATATATCATTCCAGTCTCTCCTAGCCTGTAAAGTTACTTTTGAGAAATCTGCTGAGAGCCTGATGGGAGTTCCTTTGTATGTTATTTTTTGTTTTTGTCTAGCTGCCCTTAATATTGTTTCTCTGTCATGGACTCTGGCTAGCCTTATCACTAGGTGTCGTGGAGAGGGCCTTTGCCTGTTGATGTATTTAGGTGACCTGTTGGCTTCGCTTACTGGCATTTCCTGCTTCTTTTCCCAAGATTTGTGAAATTCTCAGCTATTATTTCCTTGAATAGGCTCTCTGTTCCTCTTTCCCACTCTTCTCCCTCAGGGATACCTATAATTCTTATGTTACATTTCCTAACAGAGTCAGATACTTCTCGGAGATTTTCTTCATTTCTTTTTAGTCTTAGTTCTCTCTCTTCTTCCATCTGGAGCATATCTGTATTCCTATCCTCTATAACGCTAATTCTTTCCTCCATATCATCAGCTCTGTTCTCTAAAAATTCCAGATTCTCCTTTATCTGCTCCATTGTGTTCTTCATCTCCATCAGCACTGATTGGTTTTTCTTTATGATTTCAGTCTCTTTTGTGAAGAAACTCCTAATCTCATTGAATTGTTTGTCTGTGTTGTCTCGTCTCTCATTCAGTGTTTTTATGATAGCTATTTTGACATCTCTGTCATTTAGATTATGGATTTCTGTGTCTTCAGGGTTAGATTCTGGGTGTTTATCATTTTCCTTCTGGCCTTGTGATTTCATGTATCTTTGCATTGTGGTTCCTGTGTTGGCTTTGTTTTTCCTCATCCTGGAAATCTCTTGTTGCAATTTCCACCCACCACCACTGTGTAGTGGTAAATGGCTGTGGAATCTAAGCCCCCTGTGCTCTGCCACGGATTTTCTGCTGTAATCCGCGGGTCAGATCCTTTGGTCTTGTCTGCCACAGATCGCTTGGTCTGGTCTGGTTGACTGAGCTGAAGAGTCCAGTTTGGGGGGTCAAGGGGGCTCTCTCTTTTGCCCTCTGGTTCCCTGGCCAGGGGGGCTTCTCACTCACCCCTCATTATCCACTCTCTGGGGTGCTCAGATATTGATGGTATCCCTGTGGCTCTTCTGAGTCCTCTGTGTGGGAGTTTCCCACTGGCTGAGAGAGCCGGAAGAGCTATGGTTTCCCTGCAGAGGGCCACCCCTCCCGCCTCTCTGGGAGCCACTCGGACCAGGATCGCTGATCTGATGGGGAGGGAGAGGAGTTCTCCTTACCTCTCCCCACTTGCTCCTGGGGCCCATCACGTTCCACTCTCAGATGTGCGGCAGTGTGGATCTTTCTGATCTAGCTTTTCACTGTCTGGGATTCCGTTATTGGTCTGTGACTGTTCCTTTTGTTTTATCTTATTGGGGGAAGAGCTCAAGGGAAAGCTCAGTCCGCCATGATGCCCTCCTCATTCCAAGAGCCAGTATTAATTTCTTTGTGAACCAGCTTTTCCTGGAGTACTCCCCCAATTTTTTTTCTTTTATTTTGTGAGGAAGAATAACCCTTAGCTATCATCTGCCAATCCTCCTCTTTTTGTTGAGGAAGGCTGGCTGTAGGCTAACATCAATGTCCATCTTCCTCCACTTTGTATGGGACGCCACTACAACATAGCTTGCCATGTGGTGCTTTGGTGCACGCCCAGGGTCTAGCCAGCGAACCTCAGACTGCCTCAGTGGAGTGCGTGCACTTAACTGCTTGCATCACAGGGCCAGCGTCCTCAATGTTTTAATAGCAGGCAGAGTCTGATATTATGCCACTCATCTTGATTGTGTTTGGTCCAAAAAATGCGTACAGTGGGAGTGCTCCCGGCTCAGGGCCCCATTCCTCGATGGAAGGCTGTGTACCTTGGGGCTGCTCCTGGGCAGCCCTCCTCAGTGAAGCACTGAGGCTTGTGAAGGTGGTGTTTTTTCTCTCCAGAAGGGAATTTCTGTCTCTTCCACCTCAATTAGTATTGTCGTTTGTTGCAGGAATACCTTTATCGAGTTTTCAGTTCTCTCTCAGGTAATTTCTCCATGAGTAGTTGTAAATTGGCTGGGTCTGTGGGAGGAGGTGAGTTCAGAGTCTGCCTACACTGCCATCTTGACTTCTCTCTAGTTTTACTTTTTTTGTCTGTGCTTTTGGTGTCAAATCCAAAAAATCATTGCCAAGACTGATGTCAATCAGATTACTGCCTATGTTTTCTTTTAGGTGTCTTATGGTTTCAGGTATTAATTTCAAGTGTTTAACACATTTTGAGTTAATTTTCATGTGTGGCATAAGACAGTGGTCCAGTTTCATTCTTTTGCATGTGACTGTCCAGTTTTCCCCACGCCATTTGTTAAAGAGACTGATTTTTCTCATTGTATATTCTTGGCATCCTTAGCATAAATTAATTGACCATATATGTGTGGGTTTATTTCTGGGGTCTCTATTCTGTTCCATTGATCTATATGTCTGTTTTTTTGACAATACCATACTATTTTGATTACTATATCTTTGCAATGTATTTGAAATTAGGGAGCATGATGCTTTCAGCTTTGTAATTCTTCCTCAAAATTGCTTTGGTTATTTGAGATCCTCTGTGGTTTCATACAAATCTCAGGATTGTTTATTCTATTTCTGTGAAAAATGCTATTGGAACTTTGACAGGGATGTATAGAATCTTTATATGTCTTTGGGAAGTATGGACTTTTTAACAATATTAATTCTTCCAATCCATGAGCACATAATATTTTTCCATTTATTTGTGTCTTTTTCAATTTCACTCATGAATGTTTTATAGTTTTCTGTGTACAGGTCTTTCACTTCCTTGGCTAAATTCATTTGTATATAACTTATTCTTTTAGATGCAATTGTAAATTGATTGTGCTTTTAATTTCTCTTTCTGATAGTTTGTTATTAGTGTATAGAATTGCAACAGATTTTTGTATACTGAATTTGTATCCTGCAATTTTACTTAATTAATTTTTAGTTCTAACAAGTATTTTGGTGGAGTCTTCAGGGTTGTATATATATAAAATTATGTCATCTGCAAATAGTGACAGTTTTACTTCTTTCTTCCGGATTTTTGTGTGTGTGTGAGAGGAAGATTAGCCCTGATCTAACATCTGTTGCCAATCTTCCTCTTTTTGCTGAGGAGTATTGGCTCTGGACTAACATCCGTGCCTATCTTCCTCCACTTTCTACAGGACACCACCACAGCATGGCTTGACAAGTGGAGCATCAGTCCAAGCCCGGGATCTGAAACCCGGGCTGCCACAGCAGAACCATGTGCACTTAACTGCTATGCCACCAGGCTGATCCCCTTTCTTTTTGATTTTGATGCCATTTACTTATTTTTCTTGCCTGATTGCTCTGGTTAGGACTTCCAATCCTATGTTGAATAAAAGTGGTGAGAGTGGGTAGCCTTACATTGTTCCTGATATTAGAAGAAAAGCTTTCAGTTTTTCTCCATTGAGTATTATTTTAGCTGTGGGCTTGTCATATATGACTTTTACGTTGAGGAATGTTCCCTCTATACTCACTTTCTTGAGAGTTTTTATCATAAATGGGTGTCAAATTTTGTCAAATGCTGTGGAGATGATCATATAACTTTTATCCTTCATTTTTTAATGTGATGTATCACATTGACTAATTTGCTGATGTTGAAACATCCTTGCATCCTTGGACTAAATCCCACTTGATGATGGTATATGATGATTTTAATGAATTGTTGAATTTGGTTTGATAATATTTTGTTGAGGATTTTTTCATCTAAGCTAATCAGAAATATTGGCCTGTAATTTTCTTTTCTTGTGGTGTCTTGTCTGGTTTTGGTATCAGGGTAATACTGGCCTTGTAAAATGTGTTTGGAAGTGTTTCTTCCTCTTCAATTTTTAAAAGAGTTTGAGAAGGATTAACATTAACTCTTCTCTAAATGTTTGGTAGAAATCATCAGTGAAGCCATCTGGTCCTGGATTTTGTTTGGAGGATTTGATTACAGATTGAATCTCCTTACTAGTAATCAGTCTGTTCAGATTTTCTATTTCACTATGATTTAGTCTTGGTAAGCTGTATGTTTCTAGGAATTTATTTGTTTTTCCTAGGTTGTCAAATTTTTCATATATAATGATTCATGGTAGTCTCTTTTGATCCTTTGTGTTTCTGTAGTATCAGTGGTAACATCTCATCTTTCATTCCTGATTTTAATTGAGTTCTCTTTTTTCTTGGCTAGTCTAGCTAAAGTTTTGTAAATTTTGTTTATATTTTCAAAGAACCAATGGTTAGTTTCACTGATCTTTTCTATTGCCTTTTTAGTATCTATTTTAGTTATTTTCACTCTGATCTTTGTGATTTTCTCTCTGCTATTAATTTTTGACTTTTATTATTTTTGTTTTTCTAGTTCCTTGAGGTGTCAATTTGTTTATTTGATTTTTTTCTTGTTTCTTGAAGGAAGCATTTATTGCTATGAAGTTTCCTCATAAAATTGCTTTTGCTGCATCCCATGAGTTTTGGTATATTGTATTTACATTTTCATTTGTCTCAAGGTAACTTTTGATTATTCTTTTTATGTCTTAAACTTTGACCCATTGTTTGTTCAGAAGTATGTTGTTCAATCTCCACATACATGTGAATTTTTCAGTTTTTTTCTTGCAATTGATATCTAGTCTCATACTATTATGAAACTTATAGATCAATGTTAAGTTGATCTGGACTAAAGTGTCATTTAAGATCAACGTTTCCTTATTGATTTCTGCCTGGATGATCTATCCATTAATTAAAGTGGGATATTAAAGTGCCTTACTATTATTGTATTGCTGTCTAATTTTTCCTTTAGGTCTGTTAAAATTTCCCTTATATATTTAGATGATCCTATGTTGAGTGCATAAATATTTATCAATGTCATATCCTTTTGTTGGATTGACCACTTTATCATTAGGAAATGCCCTTCATCTCTTAATATAGTCTTTGTTTTAAAGTCTATTTTGTTGGATATAAGTATAGCTACTCCAATGTTCTTTTGTTTCCCATTTGTATAGAATATCTTATTCCATCCCTTTACTTTCAGTCTGTGTATATCCTTATATCTGACATGAGTCTCTTGAAGGCAACATATAAATGGGTATTGTTTTTATATCCATTCAACCACTCTGTCTGTTAATTGGAAAACCTAGTCTATTTACATTTAAAGTAATTATTGACAAATATGTGCTTATTGCCATTTTGTTAATTGTTTTTTTGCTGTTTTGGCAGTTCCCTTCTGTTCCTTTCTTCTTCTCTTACTCACTTCCTTTGTGGTTTAATAACTTTCTTTAGTGATATGCTTATATTTCTTTCCCTTTATCTTTTGTGTATTTACTATAGGCTTTTCCTTTGTGATTACTATAAGGTTTACATATAACATAAGGTTAACATATAACAACTTATATCTATAACAATCTACTTTAAGTTAATAACAACTTAAGTTTGATCCCACTGTAAATTCAACATTATTACTCACCCTTCCCACATTTTATGTTTTTGGTGTCATATTTTACATTTTTTCATCTTTTGTATCCCTTAATTGTTGTAGTCATAGTTATTTTTACTACTTTTGTCTTTTAACCTTCATACTAGTTTTATAAGTAATTAAATTCACTACATTTACTAAATATTTGCCTTTCCATGGAACTTATTCCTTTGTATGTGTTTGTGTTACTAATTAGTGCACTTTCTATTCAGTTTAAAGAAATCCCTTTAACATTTCTCGTAAGCTTGGTTTAGTAGTGATGAACTCCTTTAGCTTTTGCTTGTCTGGAAAACTCTTATCTCTTCTTCACTTCTGAATGATATCTTTTCCAGCTAGAGTATTCTTGGTTGGAAGTTTTTATTCTTTCAGCACTTTTAATGTATTGTGCCACTCCTTTCTGGCCTGAAAAGTTTCTGCTAAAACATCTGCTCATAGTCTTATGGGGTTCCCTTATATGTAACAAGCTGTTTTTCTTTCAGTGCTTTTAATATTTTCTCCTTGTCTCTAACCTTTGACATTTTATTTATAGTGTATCTTGGTGTGTGTCTCTTTGGATTACTTTTATTTGGAACTCTGAGATTTGTGCATCTGGATGTCTGTTTCCTTCACCAGGTTAGGGAAGTTTTCAGCTATTATTTCTTCAAATAGGATTTCTACCCCATTCACTGTCTCTTCTGCTTTATGCAGCCTTATGTTGCAAAAGTTTGATGTTGTTCCATAAGTTCCTCCACTTTTTTAAAATTCTTTTTTTCTTTTTGCTGTTCTGACTGGATGAGTCTCACTGCCTTCTCTTTCTGTTAACAGATTCTTTCTTCTGCTTCATCTAGTCTTTTGTTGAAACTTTTTAGTGTATTTTTCAATACAAATATTGTATTCTTCAACTCTGTGACTTTTATTTGGTACTTTGTTATATTTCCCATCTCCTTTTTGAAGTTCCCACTATGTTTATCCATTCTTCTCACCAGTTTGGTAAGCATTTTATGACCATTACTTTAAACTCTTTATCAGGTAAATCACTTAACTCTGTTTCATTAAGATTTTTTTCTGAGGTTTTATCTTGTTATTTTGTTTGAACATATTCCTCCATTTTCTCACTTTGCTTGACTCTGTTGGTTTCTATACAGTAGATGAAACAAGCACCTCTCTTATTCTTGAAGAAGTGGCCTTGTTTAGGAAATGAAACTGGCATTCAATCTTGCCTCAGCTCTTGGTTGTCCCTCAAACCTTTGGGTTTGTCTAAGCAGCCTACTATATTTTAATAGCTCCCAGTAGTTGAGGCTGCTCCAAATCCTCTCAATAGGCCTATTTCATTAGGTTTCTTGATATGTGTTAAATTAGAAATTTCCCCTCAGGCCAAAGCTTTAATATAAGCAAACAGGTCTTTTTCAGACAAAGACTAGCTGTATTTCAGTTGGCTACCCCTGTTCTTTACCCTTGGGAAGTAGCTGGCTAAGAATTCTTTCTATATTTGAAACAGTCCTATGAGACCCACAAACATAAGCCTCGCTTGCTATGAGAGCCAGGCTATCAAGGGGTATTTCCAGGCCAGCAGGTGGAAAAATTTGGGCCCAAGACATGTGCACAAACTTCCTTCTTGAGACACCATGGACCTGGGACAAGGCAGAGGGAAATCATAAATATGACACACACTGGCCTCCTTGGTTCTTGGGGAGTATTTCTGTAGGTCCTTAAAACTGTTTTAAATTAGATGCCTGCCCCACATGCTGAAGCTTTTAAGATAAGCAAAAAACATCTTTCACATAAAGACTGGCTGCATTTCATGCAACTGCCTCTGCTATGTGCCCTGGAGAATTAGCCACAGTGAGTCTGTGCAAGCACTTAATAATGCTTTCTTTGTTTGCTATAGATTTGTGAGTCTCATAAGTGCATGCTCTATTGGCTGTCAGAGCTAGATGTTGTGAAGTCCCATCTCTCTTGTGCAAGCCTTAAGAGTTGGGGTGCTAGATGTGGGGTTCTAATCCTTTGATACTTATGGAGAATCAGGGTCTTATGAGTTCCCTTTCAATTGTGTGTCACTGCACTGGGGATGGGATTTTTGGCAAGATTGTGCCTCAGCGTCCCTATCCATTTTGATGTGTGTTTTTGTTTGTTTGTTTGACCAATGTGGAGGAGTGACTCAGCTTGTTTTGGGGATTCTTTCATAATTCATATTAATGTATAAAGCTGTAAATTCAGTGACTCCATGGGGGGAGATAAGTTTAGGATCCTCTCATGTCACCATATTGAACCAGAACCTCTGTTTAACTTTATTCAATGGTTTTTTCTTGATAGTCCTCAGGCTTGATAATTTCATCTAATCCTTAAATTTACTATTTCTCACACATGCTGAAATCTGCTTTTGAATCCCTCTAGAGAAATTTCATTTGAGTGTCTGTACTTTTGTCCTCAGAGTTTCTGTTTTATTTCATTTTATGCTTTCTATAATTTTATTGATATTTCCACTGTATTCATAATTGTCTTAACACTCTCCACGTCTTTATATAGCTCTGTGAGTATATTAGACAGTTATTTTAGTGTTTTTGTCAAGTAAATATGCCATCTGGTGTTTATCAGGGACAGTTTCTGTTGCTTCAGTTTTTTTTCCCCCTTTGGATGAGCAATACTTTCCTGTTTCTTTGCATGCTTTGTAATAATTTTTTTGTTGAATACTTATATTTGAATCTTATAATGTGGTGATTCTGGATATCTTATTTCTATCCTTCAAACAAGTTGCTGTTTTAGGCCTCTGTATACACTCTGTAAAGGCACAGGTGTAAAATAGAGTTCTTACCATGGTAGCCTTGTGAATGAATCAGTATACTGCAATATTTTTGAAAAATATTGCTGAGCACTCTGTACAATATGTTGTATACTCTGAAAAGGTAGATATGTAAATGAGAATTTTAACAGTGCTCACTATGTGAATGAATTAGGATAGTGTCATATCAATGAATCACTATGTTCAACACTCTGTGCTTCAAGTAAAACACTCCATAATGCACATGTGTTATGGAGTTTAAAACCATACTATCTGCATGCAGAAATAAATATCATGCCATTTCTGTGGAAGACTGTTCAGCATTCCATGGTACATGTATGTACTCTGTAAACTAGTATGTTAAAAGTTGTTTCTAATAGTGTTAATTGTGTGAATAAATCAGTGAAGAGCTATTTCAGTGAAACATTGTGTGCTTCACTCTGTGCTGAATATTATACACGTCTAAAGGCACATAAGAGTAGGATTTCTGGATCATATGGTTGTTCTATTTTTAATTTTTTGAAAAATCTCCATACTGTTTTCATTGTGGCTGCACCATTTTACATTGTCACAAACAGTTTATTAATGTTCCAATTTTTCCACATCCTCACTAACACCTGTGTATATAGAAGAAAGAATTGAAATCAGGATCTTAAAGAAATATCTGCACTCCCACGTTTCTTGCAGCAATATTCACAAGAGGCCAGATCTGGAAACAAAGTGCCCACTGACAGAAAAATGGATTTAAAAATGTGGTATATACATACAATGTAATATTTTTCAACCTTAATCAAAAAGAGATCCTACCATTTGCATCATTATGGTTGGACCTGGAAGACATCATGCTACATGAAATGTCAGCCACAGAAGGACAAATACTTCATTATTCCACTTATATGAGGTATCTACATTGTCAAACTAATGGGAGAGAATAAAATTGCAGTTTTCAGGGAATAGGGGAAGGGGAAAATGGAAAGTTGTTCTTAATAAATGTGTATAAAGTTACAGTTATACAAGATTAATAAATTCCAATGCTCATCTATACAACATAGTGCCTATAATTACAATATGGTGTTGGGTACTTAAAATTTTGTCAAGAGAATAGATTTCATGCTAAGGGTTCTTCCCATGTACAAAAAAATCTAGGAGACACAATAAATATTTTGGAGATGATGGACATGTTTATAACTTTGTGATATGGTATAACAATTGTATGCATATGTGCAAACTTATCAAAATGTATGTGTTAAGTATGTGCAACATTCTGTACGTTAAATATACCTGAGTAAAGCCAAAAAATGAAGGAACACAACTATAAGATATTTTTCACAGTGTATGAATGGATCACTATGTTGTTATTTCAGTAAAATACGGTGTACATAACACGGTAATGCATACTCTACTCTTTTCAAGACAAATGTCTAAATGGGATTTCTAACAGTACTATCTCTATCTGTGAATCACATTTGGATTTCTCAGTGAAGCAATGTGTTCAACACCCTGTGTTGCATTATATACATTCTGTTAAGGCACATGTATAAAAAATGTTTGTAACAGTGGTATCTGCAATAATACTTATTATTGTGCTATTTCAATGAAAAAAATGTGTTGTGCATATGAGTTTCATGTAATATACTTTGTAAAACCATATATGTAAAATATGTTTCTAACAGAGCAGGATGTGTTCATACACTCTTTAAAAATTCACCTGTTTAAAATATGGTTCTAACATTTCTAGCTACATGTATATTATATATCCATAGTATAGTTTTGTTTCAGTAAAACATTCTGTTCATAATTCTGCATTGAATGTTATTCACTCTGCAAAGATACATGTAAAAATTGGTTGTGAGTGTATTTTTTAGTGAATTACCTTACATCTTTTCATTTGTTGATCACTGTGTTCATCACTTTTTGCTACCTGGCAAACATTCTGTAAATGTACATATGTAAACATAATTTCAAACAGTGTTAACTGCATGATTGTATCAGTATAGTGGTATTTCCTTAGAACAATGTATTCAGTACTCTGTGATGTATGTTACACACTATGTAGAATTAGAAACTTAAAAGTTGTTTCTAACAATGGTAGCTTCATGCATTAACCAATAGAGGGACATTACATTGATACACTGTGTTCATCTAACTGCTACATCTTGTACACATTCTAAAGTCAGATGTTTAAGAGTTGTATTTAACAGTACTACATATGTAAATGAATCACTATAGCGCTATTTCAGTGAAAGTCTGAGTTCAATGCTGTATGTTGCTTGGTATAAACTCCCTAAATGCAAATATTTAAAGGTATTTATGATTGTACTAGCAAAGTTGATAAATCATTATGGCTTTATATTGGTGAAGCACTGTAAGCAATATATTCTGCATGTTATACAGTCTATGAAGGCATATGTGTAAAATAATTTATAAGGAAGCTATCTGTATGTTTCTTTTTTTAAAAAACATTTTTTGTGTGTGTGTGAGGAAGATCAGCCCTGAGCTAACATGCATTCCAATCCTCCTCTTTTTGCCAAGGAAGACTGACCCTGAGCTAACATCTATTGGCAGTCCTCCTCCTTTTTTTCCCCTTTTTCTCCACAAAGCCCGTGTAGATAGTTGTATGTGGTAGTTGCACATCCTACTAGTTGCTCTATGTGGGATGCCGCCTCAGCATGGCCAGACAAGTGGTGCTTAAGTGCATGCCCGGGATTTGAACCCGGGCCTCCAGTATCAGAGAACATGCACTTAACCACTAAACCTCGGGGTCGGCCTCTATCTGTATGTTTCTACTTCAGTGAGACACTTCATAGTATTATACAGTCTGTAAAATAGTGCACTATGTAAAACCATAACTGCAAAAGACATTTTTAGCTGTACTAGCTACTAAAAACAATCTCTAGAGTGCAATTTCAATGAAACATTTTGATAACTACTCCATGTTGCACATTCTGTTAAGGTATATGTATAGATGGTGTTTATAGAAGGGCTAGATGGTTCAATGAATCAGTTAGTTTTTGAATGAAGCATTATGTTAGGTTCAGCAGTCTGTAGTGCCTATCAAAAGTTTAAACCCACATGTGTTAAAAGATTTTCTTACAGGACTATCTTCATACGTAATTCAATTTTGTGCTACTTCATTGAATCACCTTTTTCATCTGTCTGTGTAGATTATTTACCTGAAGAAGACAATGTTTAAAGATGTTTTTAGCAATGATAACTGTGTAAATATCAATATAGTGCTATTTCAATGAAACACTGTGCTCAGCGATATGTGCTGTATGTTATATGTTCCAAAAACATTTATGACTAAAAGGAATTTCTAACAATGGTTGTATGTTATATCAGTAAAACACAATGTTCACCATTGTGCCACATACCATACACTCTAAAAAGCCACATGTGTAAAAGTTGTTTCTAACCGTACTAATTGCAAGAATAAATCAGTGTACTGCAATTTTTTGAAACACCACGTTCAGCAAAGTGTTGCATGTTATATAATCTATAAAGACAAATGTGTTGAAGATGATTCCATCAATGCCAGTTGCTGAAATGAATAAAAATAATTCTTTTGCTGTGAAAAGCTGTATTTAGAATTCTGTGAGGAAAGTAATACTCCCCATAATTGCACATGTATACAAATTGTTTCTGAAGGACTTCAGGTTTCTAGTTTCACATGTGAGGAGCTTGGAATCCCCAGACTGAAAAATTAATGACTCTTCTTGGATCCATAAGACTGTGGAAGAAACAGGGCAAACTGCTCTCCCCAAGACTGAGGAGATATACAGGCACATACACGTCATCAAGATAACTTAAACAGAGAGTCATAAGCAGAAACAACCTTGGGAATCAGTGTCAGGTTAAGAAAATCTCATCTGTAATTGATGTATTACTGAAGAGTCAGTGTGCATACCTCTGAGTTAAAAACTCCAAAAGGACCCAGTCATAAGGGGGCCCCCATAATGTTATGAAGTTTACCTCCAGAAGCTTGACCAGGTATCTACAGTAACAATCAGAGAAAAATCCCTTTATACTTGCCGCTGGGAGAGGAGAAAAGGAACTATGTTGAAATATGCCAAAGCATTCTGTTCTTCTTAATAAGGCCTGCCCTCAGAAGAAACCAGTTAACCAGAATCTAACCTGCTGAGGTATTATCAAGGCCTAATTGACCTGGTGGAATGAAAATACTCTACTCCAATTGGCTCTAGCCTTTCATGTGAGAAAAGAAAATACCAAACTCTAGCCCAATATAGACACCCTGTTTCACCTATACGGGGAGAAAAAATTGGGAAACTTTTGAGAAGTTGACATTCCAGAGGCATAGGCTCACTTAAACACTGAGAACTTATCATAGAACTATATAAAACTTCCCCTTGCCCACACTTTACCACAACATTACTAAGGCACATTTACAGCAGTCACTTTTACTCAGTGCATTATGTCTGGATATCAAGAAAAAATTACAAGGCATACCCAAAGGCCAAAAATGCAATTGAAAGAGACAGAGCAAGCACCAGACCAGACATAGCAGGGTTGTTGGAATTTTCAGGCAAGGAACTAAAAACAACTATGATTAATATGCTAAGGGCTCTGATGGATAAAGTAGACAGTACATAAGAACTGATGAACAATTTAAGCAGAGAAATGGAAATCCTAAAAAAAGAATGCTAGAGATTTTACAAAAACACTGTAACAGAAATAAAGAATGTCCTTGATAAATTTATTAGTATATTGGACTTGTCTGGGAAAAGAATCTTTGAGCTAGAGGATATATCAATAGAATACTCAAAAACAGAAAAACAAAGAGAAAAAATACTAAAAGCATACTGAAACAGAATATCCCAGGACAATGAGACAACTTCAAATTGTGTAACAGATGTGTAATGGTAATACCAGAAAGAGAAGAAAGAAAAAGAGAAAATATTTTTTAAAAATAGTGATTGAGAATTTCCTCCAAATTAACATCAAACAACAAATCACAGATCCAAGAAGTTCAGAGAACAAGTATGAAAAAGACAGAAAAATAAAATGGCACTTAAGCATAACATTTTCAAACTACAGAAAACCAAAGATTAAAAAGAAAATCCTGCATGAAACCAGAGGGAGAAAACACCTTATCTATAGAGGAACAAAGATGAGAATTACATACAACTTTTCCTCAAAAACCATGCAAGCAAGACAAGAGTGGAGTTAAATATTTAAAGTGTTGAGAGAAAAAAAAAATATGAAAATAGAATTCTGTAGCCTGCAACATTATCCTTCAAAAGGAAGGATTAATAAAGACTTTCTCAGAAAAACAAGAATTGAGAGTATATTTGCCAGTAGCCTTGACTTGCAAGAAATGTTAAAGGAGTTCTTTAAAGGGAAGAAAATTATATAGTTCAGAATCTCAGATCTACATAAAGTAAGGAAGAGCATCGAAGAAGAAGTAAGTGAAAGTAAAATAATAACTTTTAATTTTCTTATTCTTAATTGATCTAACAGATAATGGTTTGTTTAAAATACTAATACCAACAGTATATTAGAATATATATGCTTATATGTAAATAAAATAAATGGCATCACTTCTACAAGGGAGAGAAGGGAGAAATTCAGATTATTTTGTTATTATAAGATACTAACACTACTCATGAACTGGTATAGTGTTATTTGAAAGTAGACTTGGCTTAGCTGTAACAGTATATTGTAAACTCTAGGACACACACTAAAAGAAGTAAAAAAAGAAAAAATATAAGCAATATGCTAAGAAAGGAGAGAAAATGGATTTATTTTAAAAAATGCTCAAAACCACAAAAGACAGAAAAAGAGTGTAAGACAAAAATAGAAACAAGGAGTAATGACAACAAATAGTAAACAATAATGAATATGGTAAATATTAATCCAACTATATCAATAATCACTTCTTTGAATGTCAATAATCTAAGTTTACCAATTAAAAGAAAGAGATTGTCAAAGTAGATCAAAAAACAAGATAATTATATATTTATACAAGAAACCCACATTAAATATAAGGGCACATATAGATTAAAAGTAAAATATACTATGCTAACACCAATCAAAAGAAAGTAGGAGTAGCTATTTTAACTTCTGACAGAGCAGAATTGAAAGCAAAGAAAGTTATTATGGATAAAGAAGGGTATTACATAATGATAAAGAAGTCAATTCACTGAGAAGACATAACAATCCTTAACATGTATACAGTTAACAACAGAGTTTCAAAATACACGAGGGAAATCTAATAGCAGTGCAAAAAGAAATAGATGAATCTACCATCATAGTTGGAGACATCAACACCCCTCTCTTAGAAATGGACAGATCCATATGACAGAAAATCAGTAAAGTAATAGTTGAACCCAACATACCACCATCAATGAACTGGACATAATGGACATCTGTGGAGTACTTCATTTAACAACAGCAGAGTACACATTTTTCTCAAGCTCACAGTAAACATTCACCAAGATACACCACTTTCTGGGGCAAAAAACGCACCTTAACAAATTTAAAGGAATATAAAGCATACTATCTCTGCTCTCAAACCACAATGAAATCAAACTAGGTAAGAGAAATCAAACTAGATAATAATAGAAAGATAACTGAAAAAATCCCCAAATGCATGGAGATTAAACAACACACTTCTGAATAACATATGGATCAAAGGAGAAATCTCAAGAGAAATTTATATGTATAATAATATTTAATAATATATATATAATATATATAATTTACATATATACTGCACTAAATGAAAATTAAAACACAATAATCACATTTGTGGAATGCAGCAAAAAAGTTCAGAGGAAAATTTATATCATTGGATACATATGTTAGTAAAGAAGAAAGATCAAAAATAAATAATCTAAGTTTCCCATTTGTGAAACTAGAAAAAAGAGAACAAATTCAATCCAAAGTAAGCAGAATAAAATAAATAATAAGAATTAGAACTGAAATCAATGAAATTGAAAACAAGAACTCAACAGAAAAAATCAATGAAACCAAAAGCTGGTAATTTGAAAAGATTAATAAAATTGATAAGCCTCTAGCCAGGCTAAACCATGAAAAAAAAGAAAT
The DNA here is from genome assembly GCF_057802395.1 of Ceratotherium simum simum. Taxonomy (NCBI): domain Eukaryota; kingdom Metazoa; phylum Chordata; class Mammalia; order Perissodactyla; family Rhinocerotidae; genus Ceratotherium; species Ceratotherium simum. Next base: position 81,091,541 of record NC_141940.1, on the reverse strand, counting down.
GAAACAAATTACTAATATCAGAAATGAATGAAGGGACATCACTAAAGATCCTATGGACTTTAAAAAGAAAATAAAGAAAATAATATAACTGTGTGAAATGATAGATGTGTTAACTAATCTTATTGTGGATAGGCCAATTATTTCTTAATAAACCTGAGGGGAAAAGGATAAAGATGGAATACTATGAACAACTCTATGCTCACAAATTTGATTACCTAGATGAAGGAGACTAAGGCCCTGAAAGACACATTTTGCCAAATCTCACACAAGAAGAAATAGAAAATCTGAATAAGACTATATCTATTAACAAAATTGAATCAATAATTAATACCCTTCCAAAACAGAAAGCACCAGGCCCAGATGGGTTCAATGGTAAATTCTATCAAGCATTTAAAGAAGAAACTATACCAATACTCTGAAATCTCTTTCAGAGGTTAGAAGCAGAAGGAATACTTCTTAACTCATTCTATGAGGTTGATGTTACCCTAATATTAAAATCAAAGACATTACAAGAAATTAAAAACTATAGACCAATATCTCTCATGAACAAAGATCCAAAAATCCTCAACAAAATGTTAGCAAATCAAATCCAACAATATGTAAAAAGAGTTAAATAGACAACCGAATAGGATTTATCCCAGATATGCAAACATATGGTTCAACAGTTGAAAAGCAATTAATACAATCCATCACGTTAATAGATTTAAAAAAATCACAACCAAATCAGTACATTCAGAAAAATATTAGACAAAATTCAACACCAATGCATGATAACAAAATTATCAGTAAAGTAGAGATAGAAGGGAAAGTTCTCAACTTGATACAGAATATCTACAATTAAACCTACAAGTAATCACGTAGTTAGAGGTGAGAGACTGGAAGCTTTCCCACTGAGCTCAGGAACAAGGCAAGGATGTCCTTCTCATCAATCTTTTTTAATACTGTACTTGAAATTATAGTTAATTCAATAAGAGTAGGAAAGGTAATAAAAAAGTATACAGAAATAGAAGGAGAAAAACTGCCTTTATTCACAGATGATATGATTGTCTATTTAGAAAATCTGAAGACTTAACAAAAGAGAGAAGTCAAAATGGTGGTATAAGCAGACTCTGAACTCACCTCCTCCTGCAGACACAGCCAATTTACCACTACACGTGGAAAAATTACCCCTGAGAGAGAACTTAAAACTGGATAAGAGGAACTCCTGCAACAAACACTTCTAATTGAAGTGGAAGAGGCAGAAATTCCCTTCTGGAGAGAAAAAACACCACTTTCACAGGCCACAGCACTTCATGGCTGCCTGGGAGCAGCCCAAAGGTATGCAGCCCTCCCTGGAGGAGAGAGGCCTGACCCAGGGAGAACTACCGCTGTAGGCTTTTTGTGGACCCAGCACAATCGAGATGAATGACATAATATCTGACTTTGCCTGATACTAAAACTTTGGGGAGTACCCCCAGAAACGCTGGCTCACAAAGAAATTAAAACCGGCTCTTATAGGGTCCACGCACAAATTCACCCATTTCAGAAAGCAACCTAAAATCACCAGAAAGAAAGGTGCACAGCCCTTTGGTGAAAAGAGACTCAACTGGTATGTTCTGAGTGCATCTCAGTGAGAGGTGAGTCTTCTCCAGGGACTGGGACATTGGCGGCAGCGATTGTTGTGCCCTGGTGTAGGCGTGCTGACACAGACACTAGCAGATGACATTGGAGGTCTCCCTGGGGTCTGCTAGCCCAGGGTCTGCCCCACACACTACAACACCCTAAGGACTGGCCCCACCCAACAACAAGCCCTCAGGTAATTTGTGGGCTTGCATAGATTGGCGAATGGATTCTCTGCAGCCTGGTGATGAGGCCCAATTCAGTGGGGCAGGGCATGCACAAGGAGCGGGTGGAGAGTGTGGGGCAGTGGTGGAGTGTGTGAGGCTCCCAGTGTGGAGAGACTGGGTTTACTTCAGGAGGTCTAGGCACACAAACAGGGCAGGACTGTGTTGACTGTGTGTGTGGACCTGTGGGCAGTAGGGCTTGTCAGCTGCCGAAGACTTGTGCTTCTCAAGGACCCACATTGGGGGTTTGCCCCCCTTCTAAAGCCTGAAACAATTGGATGCTCCCGTGCCTGAGGCCAGCCCCACAGTTACAATCCTCAAAGAGCTAACAAGAGACTTAAAGGCTGGAGGCATATAGCAATTGTAAGCCCCTGAGCCTAACAACTTGGCCCACTGGGGTCTACTCTCTTAAAAGAAACAATGCAACACAAATGTGTTATTAGAACTTGCAGCCAACAGTGCTGGGGGGCCCCACACCAGATAAAGAGACTGACGGGACCACAACAACTACAAGCAGCTGAGCATTACAACAGCTGTCCAGGAGAATAGCTCATCCTCCCTGGGCACCTACAGGGAGTGCAAACACAGCACAGCAGAAGACACATGTAACCCACATAGGGGTGACTCCTAGAACATTCAGAACTCAGTGAAGCACACTGCGGGCCTCATAAGGAATCACTTATATAAGGTCATCTATCCAAGAACAGGAGACATAGCTGACCTACCTAATACATAGACACAAGCACAGGGAAAGAGGTAAAATGAGGAGGCAAAGGAATATGTTCCAATAAGGGAACAGGACAAAGCCCTATGAAAGGAACTAAGTGAAACAGAAATGAGCAACCTACCCAATAGAAAGTTCAAACAAAGAGTGTTAAGGATGCTCACTGTTCTTGGGAGAAGAATGGATGAACTCAGTGAGAACGTCAACAAAAAAATGGAAGTTATAAAACAGGACCAATCAGAAATGAAGAATACAATCCTGGAAATGAAAAATTCACTAGATAGACTCAAAATCAGAATAGTGGAAACAGAAGAACAGACCTGCGTGCTGGATGAAAGACTAGAAGAAATCACCAAGGCCGAACAGGTAAAAGAAAAAACAATTAAAAAGAGTGAGGACAGTCTAAGGGACCTCTGGGACAACATCGGGCAAACTAATATCAGTGTTATAGGTGTCCCAGAAGGAGAAGAGCGAGACAAAGGGGCAGAGAATCTATTTCAAGAAATAATAGATGAAAACTTCCCTAACCTAAGGAAAGAAGCAGACATCCAGGTACAGGAAGGAAAGAGAGCACCAAACTAGACAAACACAAAGAGGCCCACACCAAGACACATCATAATTAAAGATAAAGAGATAATACTAAGAGCTGCAAGAGAAAGACAAGTTAGATACAAAGGAAACCCCCTAAGGCTATCAGCTGACTTCTCAGCAGAAACCTTACAGGCTAGAAGAGAGCGGCATGATATATTTAAAGTGCTAAAAGGAAATAACTTACAGCCAAGAATACTCTACCTGCAAGGTTATCATTCAAAATGGAAGGAGAGATAAAAAGTCTCCCAGACAAGTAAAAATTAAAGGAGCTTGTCACCAAGAAACTAGTACCACAAGAAATGCCAAAGGGACTTATATAAGGGGAAAAGAGAAGACCACGAATAGGAAAAATTATCTATTTCCATGATAAGAGGGTAACGGATACAAATGCACAAAAAAAAGTTTAGATATGATATAAAACACATAAAATGTGGGAAGAGGTGTGTTAAAGAGAAGAGCTTTCATAAAGAGGTAAAACTAAAGAGACCATCACTTCTGTAGATGGACCCCATGCTAATCACAAACCAGAAACCTAGGATAAATACAGAAAAAACTAAAGGAAAGGGACCTAAACATAATCCTAAAGAAAGCCATCAAACAACAAGGGAAGAGAGCAAGAGAAGAAGTAAGGAACAGAAAAGGACTACTAAAACACTGAGAAAAATGTTAAAAAATGGCAGTAAGTAGCTAATTTAAACATCAATGGACGAAATGCTCCAATTAAAAGGCATAGGGTGGCTGATTGGATAAAAAAACAAGACCCATATATATGCCGCATACAAGAGACACATTTCAGACCTAAAGACACTCACAAACTTAAAGTGAAGGGGTGGAAAAAGATACCCCACACAAATGGCAATGAAAAGAAAGCTGAGGTGATATCTCATTGTAGTTTTGATTTGCATTTCCCTGATAGCTTATGATTTTGAACATCTTATCATGTGTCTTTTGGCTATCTGTATATCTTCTTTGAAGAAATGTCTGTTCAGGTCTATTGTCCATTTTTTAATTGGGTTGTTAGTTTTTTTGTTGTTGAGATGCATGAGTTCCTTATATATTTTGGAGATAAAGCCCTTATCAGATATATGGTTTGCATATATCTTCTCCCAAATGTTGGGTTGTATTTTCATTTTGTTGATGGTTTCCTTTGCTGTGCAGAAGCTTTTTAGTTTGATGTAGTCACATTTGTTTATTTTTTCTATTGTTTCTCTTGCTCGGTCAGACATGGTGCTTGAAAATGTGTTGCTAAGACCCATGTCGAACAGCGTACTGCCTATGTTTTCTTCTAGAAGTTTCATAGTTTCAGTGAGATATCACCTCACGCCCGTCAGAATGGCTATAATTAACAAGACAGGAAACAACATGTGTTGGAGAGGATGTGGAGAGAAGGGAACTCTCATACACTGCCGGTGGGAGTGCAAACTGGTGCAACCACTATGGAAAACAGTATGGAGATTCCTCAATAAAGCAAGGATAGAACTACCATAGGATCCAGCTATTCCACTGCTAGGTATTTATCCAAAGAACTTGAAAACACCAATGTGTAAAGATACATGCACACCTGTGTTCATTGCAGCGTTATTCACAATAGCCAAGACTTGGAAGCAACCTTAGTGCCCATCAAAGGGATGAATGGATAAAGAAGATGTGGTATATATACACAATGGAATACTACTCAGCCATAAGAAACGATGAAATCCAGCCATTCGTGACAACATGGATGGACATTGAGGGCATTATGCAAAGTGAAATAAGTCAGAGGGAGAAGGTCAAATACCGTATGATTTCCTTCATTAAGTAGCAGATAATAAAAACAATAAAGAAAAACATAGAGACAGAGATTGGATTGGTGGTTACCAAAGGGGAAGTGGGGAGGGAGGAGGGCGAAAGGGATAATTCGGCACATGTGTGTGGTGATGGGTTGTAATTAGTATTTGGGTGGTGAACATGACGTATCTATGCAGAAGTAGAAGTATAATGATGTACACCTGAAATTTATACAATGTTATAAACCAATGTTATTGCAATAAACAAAAAATTAAAAAAATAAAAAGAAAAGAAAAAAAAGAAAAGAAAGCTGAGTTAGCAATACTCATATCAGACAAAACAGACTTTAAAACAAAAACTGTAAAAAGAGACAAAGAAGGGCATTACATAATGATCAAGGGAACAATCCAACAAGAGGATATAACACTTGTAAATATCTATTCACCCAATGTAGGAGCACCTAAATATATAAATCAATGATTAACAGACATAAAAGGAGAAATAGACAGTAACACAATAATAGTAGGGGACTTTAACACTCCACTTACATCAATGGCTAGATCATCCAAACAGAAGTTTAATTAGGAAACATTGACCTTAAATGACACACTAGAACAGATGGACCTAGTAGATATATACAGAACATTCCATCCAAAAACCAAAGATACATATTCTTTTGAAATGCACATGGAACATTCTCCAGGATTTCTCACTTATTAGGTCACAAAACAAGTCTCCATAAATTTAAGAAGACTGAAGTAATATCAAGCTTCTTTTCTGACCACATTGGTATGAAACTAGAAATCAACTATAGTACTAAAATCAGAAAAGCCAGAAATATGTGGAGATTAAACAAAATGCTACTGAACAACAATTGGGTTAACGAAACAATAGTAGGGGAAATCGAAAAATATCTGGAGACAAATGAAAATGAAAATAGGACATGCCAGAATTTATAGGATACAGCAAAAACAGTTCTAAGAGGGAAATTTATAACAATACAGGCCTATCTCAACAAACAAGAAAAATCTCAAATAAACAATCTAACAATGCAACTAAAGGAACTGGAAAAAGAAGATCAAAGTTCAAAGTCCGCAGAACAAGGGAAGTCATAAAAATCAGAGCAGAAATAAATGAAATAGAGACTAAAAAAATAGAAAAAATGAATAAAACCAAGAGCTGGTTCTTTGAAAAGATAAACAAAATTGACAAAACTTCAGCTAGACTCACCAAGATAAAAAGAGAAAAGTCTCAAATAAGTAAAATCAGGAATGAAAGAAGAGAAATTACAAAGGACACCTAAGAAATACAAAAGATGATAAGAGAATACTATGAAAAACTATAAGTCAACAAATTGGAAAATCTGGAGGAAATGGATAAAATCTTAGAATCATACAGCCTTCCAAAACTGGATCAAGAAGAAATAGTGAATTTGAATAGACCAATCACCAGTAAGGAGATCGAAACAGTAATCAAAAACCTCCCGAAAAATAAATGTTAAGGACGAGACGGCTTCCCTGGTGAATTCTACCAAACTTTCAAAGAAGACTTAATACCTATCTTTCTCAAACTCTTCCAAAAAATTGAGGATTGGGTGGAAGCTCCCTAACTTATTCTACAAAGCTGACATTACCCTGATACAGAAACCAGACAAGGACAACACAAAAAAAGAAAATTACAAGCCAATATAACTGATGAACATCGATGCAAAAATACTCAACAAAATACTAGGAAATCGCATAGAACAATATATTTAAAAAAATTACACACCATGATCGAGTGGGATTAATTCCAGCTATGCAGGGCTGGTTCAACATTCACAAATCATTCAATGTGATAGACCACATTAATAAAATGAAGTATAAAAATCACATGATCATCTCCATAGATAAAGAGAAAGCATTTGACAAGACACAGCATCCATTTATGATAAAAACTCTGAATAAAATTGTTATAGAAGCAAAGTACCTCAACATAAGGAAGGCCATATATGACCAACCCACAGCCGATATCATCCTCAATGGGGAAAAACTGAAAGCTATACCTCTAAGAACAGGAACCAGACGAGAATGCCCACTCTCACCACTCCTATTTGACATAGTATTGGAAGTCCTAGCCAGAGCAATCAGGCAAGAAAAAGAAATAAAAGGGATCCAAACTGGAAAGGAAAAAGTGAAACTGTCACTATTTTCATGACATGATTTGATATATAGAAAACCCTAAAGAATCCACCAAAAATCTTTTAGAAGTAATAAACAAATATGGTAAAGTTGCAGGATACAAAATCAACATGCAAATCAGTTGCATTTCTATACACTAACAATGAAGTAGCAGAAAGAGAAATTAAGAATACAATCCCATTTACAATTGCAACAAATAGAATAAAATATCTAGGAATAAAATTAACCAAAGGGTTGAAAGATCTGTACAATGAAAACTATAAAACATTGATGAAAGAAATTGAAGAAGACACAAAGAAACAGAAAGATATTCCATGTTCTTGGATTGGAAGAATTAACATAGTTAAGATGTCCATACTTCCTAAAGCCATCTATAGATTCAATGCAATCCCTATCAAAGTTCCAACAGCATTTTTCATAGAAATAGAACAAAGAATCCTAAAATTTATATGGAACGACAAAAGACCCCGTATTGCTAAAGGGATCCTGAGAAAAAAGAACATAGCTGGAGGTATTACATTCCCTGATTTCAAAATATACTACAAAGCTATAGTAACCAAAACAACATGGTATTGATGAAAAACAGACACACAGATCAATGGAATAGAATCGAAAGCCCAGAAATAAACCCACACATCTATGGACAGCTAATCTTTGAAAACGGAGCCAAGAACATACAATGGAGAAAGGAAAGTCTCTTCAACAAATGGTCTTGGGAAAACTACACAACCACATGTGAAAAAATGAAAGTAGACCCTTACCTGACACCATACACAAAAATTAACTCAAAACGGATTAAAGACTTGAATGTAAGACCTGAAACCATGAAACTTCTAGAAGAAAACATAGGGGGTACACTCTTTGACATCAGTCTTAGCAACATATTTTCAAGCACCATATCTGACAAGGCAAGAGAAACAATAGAATAAATATACAAACGGGACTACAACCAACTAGAAATCTTTTGCACAGCAAAGGAAACCATAAACAAAACGAAAAGACAACTTAACAATTGGGAGAAGATATTTGGAAACCATGCATATGATAAGGGGTTAATCTCCAGAATATATAAAGAACTCATGCATCTCAACAACCCTAAAACACACAACTCAATTAAAAATTAAAAAATAGGCAAGAGACCTGAATAGACATCTCTCCAAAGAAGATATACAGATAGCCAACAGGCACATGAGAAGATGTTCAACATCATTAACGATCAGGGAAAGTTAAATGAAAACTACAATGAGCTATCACCTCACGCCTGTCAGAATGGCTACAATTAACAAGATAGGAAAAACAAGTGTTGGAGAGGATGTGGAGAGAAGGGAACTCTCATACACGGCTAGGGGGAGTGCAAACTGGTGCAGCCACTATGGAAAACATGATGGAGAGTCCTCAAAATATTAAGGATAAAACTACCATAAGATCCAGATATTCCACTGTTGGGTATTTACCCAAAGAAGTTGAAAACACCAATGCGCAAAGATACATGCACCACTGTGTTCATTGCAGCGTTATTCACAGTAGCCAGGTCTTGGAAGCAACCTAAGTGCCCATCAAGGAACCAATAGATAAAGAAGATGTGGTATATATACACGTTGGATTACTACTCAGCCATAAGATACAATGAAATCCAGCCATTTGTGACAACATGGATGGACATTGTGGGTATTATGCAAAGTGAAATAAGTCAGAGGGAGAAGGTCAAATACTGTATGATCTCACTCAGTAAGTAGTAGATAATAACAACAAAGAAATACATAGAGACAGAGATTGTGTTGGTGGTTACCAGAGGAGAAGTGGGCAGAGAGGAGGGTAAAAGGGATAATTAAGCACATGTGTGTGGTGATGGATTGTAATTAGTATTTGGGTGGTGAATATGAGAACATGATGTAATCCATGCAGAAATAGAAGTATAATGATGTACACCTGAAATTTATACAGTGTTATAAACCAATGTTACTGCAAGAAACAAAAAATTAAAAAACAAAAAAAAATAAAGGAGATTCCATTGTTCAACTTGAGACAATTGAGCATAACAAGAAAGATGTTGAGGGGAAGGAATGATAGTTATGGTTCATTGAAGTAAATTGAGGCTGTAGGATGCTGTGAGATTGTTACCATACTCAAAAGATAAAGGTTAATATAAAATGCACAAGAGATGTTGTAATAGGAAGAATGGAGTTTTTAAAAATTGATTTTAATAAAAAGGGAATTGTTCATTAAAAAAAATTCAACAGGGGCCGGCCTGGTGGAGCAAATGGTTGCGTGTGTGTGCTCCGCTGCGGCGGCCCGGGGTTCGCCGGTTCGGGTCCCAGGCGTGCACCGAGGCACTTCTTGCTGGGCCATGCTGTGGCTGTGTCCCATTTTAAATGGAGGAAGATGGGCAAGGATCTTAGCCCAGGGCCAGTCCTCCTCAACGAAAATGTGAGGAGGATTTTCAGATGTTAGCACAGAACTGATCTCCTCATACACACACAAAATAATGCAACAAAATATCCTCCTGGAAATAATAAATATTTATATTTACGTTCAGGGTACAAGGTTAATATACAAAAGTCATTCAGTTTTTTATTATATACGAGCAATGTGCTAGTGGGATTTGAATTTAAAAGACACAATATAATATACATTAGTACTCCAAAAATGAGATACTTAGGTATAAATCTATCCAACTATGTACAAAATCTAAATGAGGAAAACTACAAAACTCTGATGAATTATATCAAAGAAAAGCTAAATATGGAGAGATAGTTCATGTTCAAGAATAGGAAGACTGAATATTTTCAAGAAATGGATTCTTCCCCACTTGATCTATAGATTTAATGCAATTACAATCAAAATCTTAACAAGTTATTCTGTGAATATTGTCATATTGATTATACACTTTATATGGACAGACAAAAGACCCAGAATAGGCAACATGATATTTCAGGAGATAAACAAAGTCAGAGGATTTACACACCCTGACTTCAGGACATACTATAAAACTACAGTAATCAAGACAAAGTGGTATTGGTGAATAGACAAGTAGATTAACAAAACAGAATACAGTTCTGAAATAGACTCACATAACTATAGTTCATGGATCTTTGACGAAGGAGCAAAGAAAATACAATAAAAGATAGTCTTTACAACAAATGGTGCTGGAATATCTGGACAACCAGCTAAAATTAATCTAGGCATAGACTACATTTTATAAAATAACTTAATATGAATCACATACCTAAAAGTAAAATGCAAAATTATAAAACTCCTAGCAGATAACATAGGAGATAACATAGATAACCTCGGGTATGGCGATGACTCAGATTCAACAACAAAGGAATAATCTATGAAAGAAATAAATGATAAATTGGACTTCTTAAAGTTAAAATCTTCTGCTTTGTGAAAGACAATGTCAAGAGAATAAGTAGAAAAGTCACAGACAGGGAGATAATATTTGCAAATGACACATCTGATAGAGGGCTATTATCCAAAATATACAAAGAACTCTTAAAACTCAACAATGTAAGAACAACCCTGTTTAAAAATGTGCCAAAATCTTAACAGACATATTACCAAAGCAGATATACAGATGGAAAATAACTGTATGAAAATATGTTTAACAACATGTGTCATCAGGGAAATGCAAATTAAAAAAAGCTTTGAGAAAACTATACACACCTATTAGGATGGCCAAAATCTAGAACACTGACAACTAGAAATGCTGGTAAGAATGTGAAGTAACAGAAGCTCTCCTTCATTGCCCCTGGGAATGCAAAATGGCTTAACAATTTTGGAAGACAGTTTGGTGGTTTCTTACAAAATTATACATATGATCCAAAAGCCTGCACATGGATGATTATATCAACTTTATTCATAATTGCCAAAACATGGAAGCAACCAAGATGTTCTTTAGTAGTGTAATGGATAAACTGTGGTATATCAAAACAATGGAATATTATTCAGTGCTAAAGAGAAATGAGCTATCAAACCCTGAAAAGACATGGAGAAATAGTAAATGAATATTACTAAGTGAAAGAAGCCAATCTTAAAAGGCTGTATTATTCCATCTATATAACATTCTAGAAAAGGCAAAATAATGGAGACAATGACAACATAAGTGGTTGCCAACAATCGGAAGATGAGAGAGAGGGATGAATAGGGGGAGCACAAAGAATGTTTAGAGCAGTGAAAATACTCTTTACGATATCATAATAATAGATACATGTCATTATACATTCATCCAAACATGTAGAATGTACAACAGCAAGAGTGAAGCATAACATAATTTACCAACTTTGAGTGATTATTATGTGTTAACATAGTTTAATCAATTGTAACAAATGTAATACTCTTGTGGGGGAAATTGATAATGGGGAAAGATATGCATGTGTGGGGGCAGGGTGAATATCAGGAATCTGTATATTCCCCTCAATTTTACTATGATCTTCAAACTGTTCCAAAATAAAATCCTTTTTTTAAATTTTTTAATTTTATCTTTTTTTGTTTGTTTATTGCAGTAACATTGGTTTATAACACTGTATAAATTTCAGGTGTACATCATTATACTTCTATTTATGCACGGATTACATCATGTTCTCATGTTCACCACCCAAATACTAACGACATTCCATCACCACACACGTGTGCCTAATTAACTCTTCCACCCTCCTCCCTCTCCCTTTCTCCTCTAGTAAGAACCAATCCAATCTCTGTCTCTATGCGTTTGTTTGTTGTTGTTGTTATCTACTACTAAATGAGTGAGATCATATGGTATTGACCTTCTCCCTCTGACTTATTTCACTTTGCATAATACCCTCAATGTCCATCCATGTTGTCACAAATGCCTGGATTTCATTGTTTCTTATGGCTAAGTAGTATTCCATTGTGTATATATACCACCTCTTCTTTAACCATTCATCCCTTGATGGGCACCTAGGTTGCTTCCAAGTCCTGGCTATTGTGAATAACAATGCAATGAACACAGGGGTGCGTGTATCATTATGCATTGGTGTTTTCACGTTCTTTGGATAAATACCCAGCAGTGGAATAGCTGGATCGTATGGTAGTTCTATCCTTAATATTTTGAGGAATCTCCATCTTGTTTTCCATAGTGGCTGCATCATTTTGCGCTCCCACCAGCAGTGTATGAAAGTTCCCTTCTCTCCACATCCTCTCCAACACTTGTTGTTTCCTGTCTTTTTAATTATAGCCATTCTGACGGGTGTGAAGTGATATCTCATTGTAGTTTTGATTTGACTTTCCCTGATAGTTAATGATTTTGAAAATCTTTTCATGTGCCTGTTGGCTATCTGTATATCTTCTTTGGAGAAATGTCTGTTCAGGTCTCTTGTCCATTTTTTTGTTTTGTTTTGTTTTTTAAAAGTTTTTTATTGAGCATTTACATGTATTTAGTGCTTTGCAGGTATTAGATCATTTAATCCTCACACCACTTCTAAGAGGTAGCAACCCTTGTTACCTCCATTTTACTGAGGAGGAAACCTAGGCACCCATTGGCTACATAACTTGCCATGATCCACAGAGCCCAGTGTGTCCAGGACTGGAACCCAGTTCTCTTCCACCAGGGCCTGAGCTCTTACTCAACACACTGCATCAATGATGTGCCATAGGCAAGCTCTAGAACATCCTCACAGACTCTGCATCAGAAAAGACCCATGCTTTTTATTTAGTTGAATTTTCACTGTTGTTGTTTGTTTTTTTGTTTTTTTGCTGAGGAATATTCGCCCTGAGCTAACATCCGTGTCAATCTTCCTCTATTTTGTATGTGGGTCACTGCCACAGCATGGTCGCTGATGATTGGTGGAGGTCCACACCTGGGAATAGAACCCAGGCCGCTGAAGTGGAGTGTGCCACACTTAACCACTAGGCCATGGGGCTGGCCCCTCTAGTTCAGTTTTTTAATTGCAGGTCTCCAGCAGTTAGTGAAGCTTCCAATGTAGTCACTGGGTCATGATTGCATTTTTTTACTGATGTTTTAATAGTTTATAACCTTGTGAAATTTTGGGTTACACATTTTTGTTTGTGCATCACCATATATTTGTCTCCATTTACCACTTGTGCCCACCCCCTACCCGCATTGTCCCTGGTAACCACAATTCAGTTTTCTCTGTTCATGTGTTGGTTTATATTCCACATATGTGTGAAATCATATGGTGTTTGTCTTTCTCTTTCTGGCTTATTTCGCTTAACATAATACCTTCCAGGCCCATCCGTGTTATTGCAAATGGGACAATTTTGTCTTTTTTTATGGCTGAGTAGTATTCCATTGTATATATATATATATATATATATATATATATATATTATATATATATATATATATATACCACACCTTCTCGATCCAATCATCAGTTGAGGGACATTTAGGTTGCTTCCGCTTGTTGGCTACAGTGAATAATGGTGCAACATAGGACTGCACAAGCCACGTTGGATTGTTGATTTCAGGTTCATTGGATAGATTCCCAGTAATAGGATAGCTGGATCACAAGTTATTTCTATTTTTAACTCTTTGGGGAATCTCCATCCCCTTTTCCATAGAGGTTACACCAGTTTGCATTCCCACCAGCTGTGTATGAGTGTTCTTGCCCACTTTTTAATTGGGTTGTTAGTTTTTTTGTTGTTGAGATGCATGCGTTCTCTATATAATTTGGAGATTAACCCCTTATCAGATATATGGTTTACAAATATCTTCTCCCAATTGTTAGGTTGTCTTTTCGTTTTGTTGATAGTTTCCTTGGTTGTGTAGAAGCTTTTTAGTTTGATGTAGTCCCATTTGTTTATTTTTTCTATTGTTTCTCTTGTCTAGTCCAACATGGTGCTTGAAAATGTGTTGGTAAGACCGATGTTGAAGAGTGTACTGCCTATGTTTTTTTCTAGAAATTTCATGGTTTCAGATCTTACATTCAATCTTTTAATCCATTTTGAGTTAATTTTTGTTTATGGTGTAAGGTAATGGTCTACTTTCATTTTTTTTGCATGTGCCTGTCCAGTTTGCACAACACCATTTGTTGAAGAGACTTTCCTTTCTCCATTTTAAGTTGTTGGCTCCTTTGTCAAAGATTAGCTGTCCATAGATGTGTGGGTCTATTTCTGGGCTTTCGATTCTATTCCATTGATCTGTGTGTCTGTTTTTGTGCCAGTACCATGCTGTTTTGGTTACTATAGCATTATAGTATATTTTGAAATCAGGGAGTGTGATACCTTCAGCATTGTTCTTTTTCCTCAGGATCCTTTTAGAAATTCAGGGTCTTTTGTTGTTCCATATAAATTTTGTTCTATTTCTATGCAAAATGTTGTTGGAACTTTGATAGGGATTGCATTGAATCTATAGACTGCTTTACGAAGTATGGACATCTGAACTATGTTAATTCTTCCAATCCAAGAGCACAGAAAGTCTTTCCATTTCTTTGTGTCTTCTTCAATTTCTTTCATCAATGTTTTATAGTTTTCAGTGTACAGATCATTCACCTCTTTGGTTAAGTTTATTCCTAGGGATTTTATTCTTTTTGTTGCAATTGTAAATGGGATTGTATTCTGAATTTCTCTTTCTGCTACTTCATTGTTAGTGTATAGAAATGCAACTGATTTTCATGTTGATTTTGTATCCTGCAACTTTACCATATTTGTTTATTACTTCTAAAAGATTTTTGGTGGATTCTTTAGGGTTTTCTATATATCAAATCATGTCATCTGCAAATAGTGAGAGTTTCACTTCTTCCTTTCCAATTTGGATCCCTTTTATTTCTTTTTATTCCCTGATTGCTCTGGCTAGGACTTCCAATACTATGTTAAATAGGAGTGGTGACAGTGAGCATTCTTGTCTGGTTCCTGTTCTTAGAGGGATAGATTTCAGTTTTTCCCCATTGAGGATGATATCAAGTGTGGGTTTGTCATATATGGCCTTCATTATGTTGACGTACATTGCTTCTATAACCATTTTATTCAGAGTTTTTATCATAAATGGATGTTGTATCTTGTCAAATGTTTCTCTGCATCTATGGAGATGATCATGTGGTTTTTATACTTCATTTTATTAAAGTGGTCTATCACATTGATTTGCGAATGTTGAACCAGCCCTGCATCCCTTTAGTAAATCCCACGTGATCATGGTGTATAATCATTTTAATGTATTGTTGTATGTCATTTGCTAGTATTTTGTTGATGATTTTCGCATCGATGTTCATCAGTGTTATTGACCTATAATTTTCTTTTTTTGTGTTGTCCTTGTCTGGTTTCTGTATCAGGGTAATGTTGGCTTCATAGAATGAGTTAGGGAGCTTCACCCACTCCTCAATTTTTTTGAAGAGTTTGAGAAGGACAGGTATTAATTCTTTTAATGTTTGGTAGAATTCACCAGGGAAGCCGTCTGGTCCTGAACTTTTACTTTTGGAGGGGTTTTTTATTACTGTTTTGATCTCCCTACTGGTGATTGGTCTATTCAAATTCACTATTTCGTCTTGATGCAGTTTTGGAAGGTTGTATGATTCTAAGAATTTATCCATTTCTTCCAGATTGTCCAATTTGTTGGCATATAGCTTTTCATAGTATTCTCTTATAATCTTTTCTATTTCTGAGATGTCCTTTTTAGTTTCTCCTCTTTCATTTCTGATTTTACTTATTTGAGACTTCTCTCCTTTTTTGTTGATGAGTCTAGCTAAAGATTTGTTAATTTTATTTATCTTTTCAAAGAAACAGGTCTTGGTTTTATTAATTTTTAATATTTTTTAATCTATTTCATTTATTTCTGTTCTGATTTTTATTATTTCCCTTCTTCTGCTCATTTTGGGCTCTGTTTGTTATTCTTTTTCCAGTTGCTTTAGGTGCATTGTTAGATTGCTTATTTGAGATTTTTCTTTTTTGTTGCCATAGGCTTGTATTGCTTTAAACTTCTCTCTTAGAACTGCTTTTGCAGTATTCCATAAATTC
This sequence comes from Ceratotherium simum simum, assembly GCF_057802395.1. Taxonomy (NCBI): domain Eukaryota; kingdom Metazoa; phylum Chordata; class Mammalia; order Perissodactyla; family Rhinocerotidae; genus Ceratotherium; species Ceratotherium simum. Next base: position 81,075,525 of record NC_141940.1, on the reverse strand, counting down.
TGGCATGTCATATTTTCATTTCATTTGTCTCCAAGTATTTTTTGAGTTTTCCTTTGATTTCTTCATTGACCCCTCCTTGTTCAATAGCATTTTGTTTAGTCTCCACATATTTGAAGGTTTTCTGATATTCGCCCTATAGTTTATTTCTAGTTTCATACCATTGTGGTCAGAAAAGTTACTTGGTATAATTTCAATCTACTTAAATTTATGGAGACTTGTTTTGTGGCCTAATATGTGAGAAATCCTGGAGAATGTTCCACGTACATTTGAAAAGAATGTCTATTTTTTGGTTTTTGGATCGAATGTTCTGTATATATCTACTAGGTCCATCTGTTCTAGTGTGTCATTTAAGGCCAATGTTTCCTTATTGATCTTCTGTTTGGATGATCTATCCATTGGTGTAAGTGGAGTGTTAAAGTCCCCTCCTATTATTGCATTACTGTCTATATCTCTTTTTATGCCTGTTAATAATTGCTTTATATTTAGGTGCTCCTACATTGCCTGTATAGATATTTACAAGTTTTATATCCTCTTGTTTGATTGTGCCCTTGATCGTTATGTTATGCCCTTCTTTGTCTCTTTTTACAGTTTTTGTTTTAAAGTCTACTTTGTCTCATATAAGTATTGCTACCCCAGCTTTCTTTTCATTCCCATTTGCGTGGGGTATCTTTTTCAGTCCCTTCACTTTCAGTTTCTGAGTGTCTTGAAGTCTGAAATGTGTCTCTTGCATGCAGCATATATATGGGGATTGTTTTTCTATCCAATCAGTCACCGTATGCCTTTTAATTGGAGCATTTAGTCCATTGATGTTTAAAGTAGCTGTTGGTAAGTTTCTACTTACTGCCATTTTTTAACTTTTAGTAGTCCTCTGTTCCTTTCTTCTTCTCTTGCTCTCTTCCCTTGTGGTTTGATCGCTTTTTTTAGTATTATGTTTGGGTCCCTTTCTCTTAGTTTTTTGTGTATTTATTCTATGTTTCTGGTTTGTGATTACCATGGGGTCCATATACAGTAATCTATGTATTTAGGAATACATATTGTTGATGGTCTCTTTAGTTTAACCTCTCTATGAAAGCTCTACTGTTTAACTCCCTTCATCCCACATTTTATGTTTTTGATATCATATCTAACCTCTTTTTTGTGCATTTGTATCCATTATGCTCTTATCATGGAAATCAATTTTTCCTATTTGTGGTCTTCTCTTTTCCCCTTTAATAAGTCCCTTTAGCATTTCTTATAGTACTGGTTTCTTGGTGACAAATTCCTTTAATTTTTGCTTGTCTGGGAAACTTTTTATCTCTCCTTCCATTTTGAATGATAACTTTGCTGGGTAGAGTATTCTTGGCTGTAGGGTTTTTCCTTTTAGTGCCAAAGTGTCTATATTCAATGTAATCCCTATCAAGATTTCAAAGGTATTGTTTACAGAAATAGAGAACAAAATTCTAAAATTTGCATAGGGCCAGAAATGACCCCAAATAGATAAAGCAATGCAGAGAAATGAGAACAATGCTGGAAGCATCACATTTCTTGGTTTTAAACTATATTACAAAACAATAGTGATTCAAACCGTATGGTACTGTCTTCACAATAGACACACAGAATAAAGTAACTGAATGGAGAGCTCAGAATCTAATCCATGCATATATGGTCAACTGATATTTGATGAGCGAGTCTAGAACACTCATTGTAGAAAAGGCTGTTTCTTCAATAAATAATGGTGGAAAAATTGGATATTCACATGTGAAAGAATGAAATTAGACCCTTATCTTACACCACTCACAGATATTGACTATATCTCAACGAACTGGAAAAAATAAATAATAAAAAATAAAATGTGTTTGAACATTGTTAACTGTGAAAGTAAATCAATATGGTGCTATGTCAATGATATATTTTGTTTAGCACTATGGGGAAAGTTATATTCACTATAAAGTCACTTTTTAAAAGATGTTTCTAACAATACTATCTACACAAATAAATCAATATGATGCTATTTCAGTGAAACACCTTTTTGGCAATCTATGTCCCTTATTATACTCTCTGTAAAGAGACATACGTAAAAAGAATTTCTAACAGTGCCATTTGTGAGAAGGAATCACTATAATGTTACATCCATGAAACACTGTGTTCAGCATTCTGTGATGCATGTTAAGAACTCTGTAATGTCACATATGTAAGTATATTCTAAAAGTGCTAGCTACATGAACAAATAAGTATAGTGCTATTTCAGTGAACCATTGTGGCCTGTTTACCGGTTCTCTGTGCTATACACTCTGTAAAAATGAAGATGTAAAAGATGTTTCCAAGGTGCTAGTTTCACAATTGATTTGGTGTATTACTATTTCAGTGAAACACCATATTCAGCACTCTATGAAAGGAATAAAACCTATACACTCTGAAATCCACATATGTGAAAGTGATATCTTTTTACTTTGTTCATCAATGTAGGTGGCAAATTATACATTCTGTAATGCGAGTTGGAAAGATTATGGCAGTAATATCTCTGTGTATGAATCTTTATTATTTTCTTTCACTGAAATACTGTTTCCAGCATCCTTTTCTGCATGATATAAAGGCATACTTGTAAAGGTTTTTCTAATGGTGCTAACTCTGTGATTATATCAATATAGTGCTATTTCAGTGAATTTCTGTTTTCATACACTTATGCTTCATGGTATACACTCTGTAAAGTCACATGTGTAGCAGCTATTTTTTTTTACTATGCTTCTTGTGTAAATTAATTAGTACTGTGCTATTGCAGTGAAACACTATGTTCAACACTGTGCACCACGTTATACATTTTTAAGGTATGGGTTTGTAAAAAATGTTTCTAAAGCTCTAGCTGTGTGTATAAATCAATTTCTGTGAAAAAATTGTGTTCAAACCTCTGGGCTGCATATTATATACTCTGAAAGTATCATGAGTAAATGATTTTTCTAACAATGCTGTTTGTGGGAATAACTTGAGATATTGCTACTACATTTAAACACTTTGTAAGTGTTCTGTGTTATATAATATGCACCATGTAGTGGTACATGCAAAATATACTTTCTAAAACTGCTAGCCGCCTGAATGGGTCACTATAATGCCATTTCAGAGAAACTGCTTTTCAGCAATCTGTCTGCATATTATCCATAGTGTAGGGCATGTGTGTAAAAGTAAATTCTAACAGTTCTTTCGTGATTGAATTCAGTACCCAGCCATTCCAGTTAAACAGTGTGTTCGGCCCTCTATGTGTCATGTTATACACTCTGTAATGTTCGGCCCTCTATGTGTCATGTTATACACTCTGTAGTGTCATTTATGGACTACTTGTTTCTAACAGTGCTAGTGATGAATGAATATGAGTGTGTGCATATATATATTATATATTGATAGACTCATATTCATTCATATATATATATATATATATATACCTTGCTCAACACCCTTTGCTGAATGTAATACATTCTGTAAATACATTCTATAAAACACATATATAGAAAATGATTCTAACAGGCTGAATAAATAAGAATGTTTCTATTAAAGTGGCACAGTGTTCAGTAATCTGGGCTGTATATTATACACCCTGTAAATGCACATGTAAAAGTTGATTCTAATACTAAATTAAGCAATATAGTACTATTTCATTGAAACACTCTGCTTTTCAAATTCATCATGTTATTCTTTCTAAGACACATGCATAAAAGGTACTTTTAATACTGCCACTTGTGGTATTTAATGAATTAATAAATATAAGAGATATTTAAATGAAACATTATACTCAGAACTCTGTGCAGTATACACTATGTAAAGACACATATAAAAAGTGTTTCCAACAATGATAGCAGTCTGAGTGAATCAGTATAGAGCTACTTCAGTGAAACACTGATCAATTCCTGTGCTGCTCGTTTTATATTCTGTAAATGCGCATATGTAAAATTTGGTTCTTACAGTGCTCTTTGAGTGAATGAAACAACACAGAGCTAATTCAGTTAAATATTATGCTCAGCAATCTGAGTTGCAAGTCATAAAATATGTAAAGCCTCAGGTATAAAATATATTTCTAACAGTGAAAGAAGCATGAATTAATAAGTATAGTGTTATTAAAGTGGAATTTAGTGTTTAGCACATGGTGCTATGTATTATGCACGCTCTAAAGAAACGTGTAAAATTTTTTTCTGACACTTAGCTTTCAATTAATCAGCATGCTGGTGTTTCAGAAAAAAAGTATGTTCAGTACTCTGTGCTACATTTTCTCTCTTTTTTTTTTTTTTTGTGAGGGAGATCAGCCCTGAGCTAACATCCGTGCTAATCCTCCTCTTTTTGCTGAGGAAGACCGGCTCTGAGCTAACATCTATTGCCAATCCACCTCCTTTTTTCCTTCCCCAAAGCCCCAGTAGACAGCTGTATGTCATAGTTGCACATCTTTCTAGTTGCTGTATGTGGGACATGGCCTAAGCATGGCCGGAGAAGCGGTGCGTCGGCTCGCGCCTGGGATCCGAACCCGGGCCGCCAGTAGCGGAGCGCATGCACTTAACCGTTAAGCCACTGGGCCAGCCCCTGTGCTACATTTTATACAATCTGTGAAGGCACTAGTGTCAGGTCATTTCTAACAACGCTAGTGTTTTTAATTGTGTTAAGAACAGATAATATGAGATCTACTCTGTTAGAATTTTAAGTGTACAGCACAGCATTGTTACCTATAAGAACAATGTTGAACAACAGATCTCTAGAATTTGTGTATCTTGTATAACTATATCTTTATACCCATTGAGTGGCAACTCCTCATTTCCTTTTCCCTTGAGCATCTGGTAACTACTCTTCTACTTTCTGCCTCTATGAGTTTGGCTGTTTTGGATATCTCATATAAGTGGAATCATGGAATATTTATCATTCTGTGACTTCTTATTTCACTTAGCATAATGTTCTCCATGTTCATGTCATTACATAAGGCAGTCCTTCCTTTTTATGGTTGAATTCCATTGTATGCATATAAGACATTTTGTTATCCATTCATCCATCAATGGACATTTTGTTGGTTTCCAAATCTTGGCTATAATAAATAAAGCAGCAATGAACGTGAGAAAGTGTATATGTCTTCAAGATCCTGATTTAAATTCTTTTGGAAAAATAACTGGAAGTGGGAATGCTAGATCATATGGCAATGTTATTTTTAAATTTTGAGGAACTTCCATACTGTTTTCCATAGTGATTGCACCATTTTACATTTCTACCAACAATGTACAAGCGTTCCAATTTCTCCGCATCCTTTCCAAGAGATACATCATTTTTTAAAAAATAATAACCATTTTAATAGATGTGAGTGGATATTTCACTGTGGTTTTGATTGGCATTTTCTTAATGATTAGTGATGTTGACACCTTTTTAATATACTTGTTGAAAATTTGTATGTGTTTTTTGAAGAAATGTCTATTTAAACACTTCTGCCATTTTGTAATGAGATTATTTGTTCTTTTACAATTGAGTTGTAGGAGTTCAGATATATTTTGGATATTAAGCTCTCATCAAATATATAGTTTTCAAATATTTTCTCACATTGCATAGATTGTCTTTTCACTCTGTTTATCATTTTCTTTGCTGTGCAGAAGGTTTTTAGTTTGATATAGTCCCACTTCTCTATGTTTGCTTTCTTGTCCATGTTTTTGATGTCATATCAAAGAAATTATTGTCAAGACTAATGTCAAGATGCTTTCCCCTAGGGAGTGACGTCAGCATCATGGCGGAGTGAGCTTTCCCGTGAATACTTCCCCCACAAGATACAACAAAAGCAACAGCCACAGACCAACAACGGAATCCCAGACAGTGAAAACTTAGAGCTGAGGGATCCACACTGCTGCACATCTGAGAACAGAACGTGCTGGGCCCCCGGAGGAAGTGGGGAGAGGTAAGGAGAACTCCGCTTCCTCCCCATCAGATGAGCAATCCCGGTCCGTGCGGCTCCCAGAGAGGGGGGAGGGGCGGCCCTCAGCGGGGAAACCGTGGCTCTTCGGACTGTCTCAGCCAGTGGGAAACTCCCGCACAGATGACTCAGAGGAGCCACAGGGCTACCATCAACATCTGAGCACCCCAGAGAGTGGGTAAAGAGGGGCAAACGAGAAGCCTCCCACATCAGGGACCCAGAGGGCAAAAGAGAGAGCTCCCCCCTCCCCACAACCTGGAGTCTGCAGCTCCACCAGACCAGACCTAGTGATCCAAGGCAGACCTGATCAAACTGGACTGGACCCGTGGATCGCAGTGGGGAAAAAAAAACAAAACAAAACTGCGGATCGCAGCAGAAAAACCGGGGCAGAGTGCAGGGGGCTTAGACTACACAGCCCTTTACCACCAGACAGAGGCGGCAGGTGGAAATTGCAACCAGAGACTTCCAGGATGAGGAAAAACAAAACCAACACAGGAACCACAATGCAAAAATATATGAAATCACCAGACCAGAAACAAAATGACAAGCACCCAGAAATCAACCCCGAAGACAAAGAAATCCATAAACTAAATGACAGAGATTTCAAAATAGCTATCATAAAAACACTCAACGAAATACGAGACAACACAGACAAACAATTCAATGAGATTAGGAGTTTCTTCACCAAAGAGATTGAAATCATAAAGAAAAACCAATCAGTGCTGATGGAGATGAAGAACACAATGGAGGAGATAAAGGAGAATCTGGAATCTTTAAAGAACAGAGCTGACAATATGGAGGAAAGAATTAGTACTTTGGAGGATAAGAATACAGATATACTCCAGATGGAAGAAGAGAGAGAACTAAGACTAAAAAGAAATGAAGAAAGACTCCGAGAAATATCTGACTCTATTAGAAAATGTAACATAAGAATTACAGGTATTCCTGAGGGAGAGGAGAGGGAAAGAGGAACAGAAAGCCTATTCAAGGAAATAAGAGCTGAAAATTTCCCAAATCTGGGGAAGGAGCAGGAAATACCAGTAAGCAAAGCCAACAGGACACCTATATATATTAATAGACAAAGTCCTTCACCACGACACCTAGTGGTAAGGCTAACCAGGGTCAACGACAAAGAAACAATATTAAGGGCAGCTAGACAAAAACAAAAAATAACGTACAAAGGAACTCCCATCAGGCTCTCAGCGGATTTCTCAACAGAAACTTTTCAGGCTAGAAGAGACTGGAATGATATATTCAAAATACTAAATGACAAAAACTTTGAGCCAAGAATACTCTATCCAGCAAAAATATCCCTCAAATATGATAGAGAAATAGTAACTCTCCCAGATAAACAAAAGCTAAGGGAGTTCATGACCTCGAGACCCCCACTACAAGAAATACTCAAGAAGGCCCTCAGGCCTGAAAAAAAGAAGAGAAAGGGAACATAAAACTTGGAGGAAGGAGAAAAGTAGGTAGACAAAATCAGAGAAATAGTAGATCTTTACCGGAATAGGTTAGCAATCACTTAAATACTAAACTCAAAGATCAAAGGAAGAAATTCACCAAAAATAAATGTAACCTCATCACTGTAAACACACAGCCACAACACAAGATAGAATAAGGCATAACAAGAGCAACTTAGAAGGGGAAGAGGAAAGTGACTGAATTGACTTAGTATAAGGAAATAAGAGGCTATCAGATAATGGACTATCTCATACACAAGATTTTTTGCCCAAAACTTAAGGTAACCACTAAACAAATAATCAAAGCAAAACCACATATGATAAACAAAGAGAAAACTAGAAGAATCATAAGACAGAACAACCAAACTGAATTGGCAGTCCAAAACAAATGGGACAAGAAACAAAGGAAATGCAAAAGAACCAGAAAATAAGTGACAAAACAGCAACATTAAGCCCTCATATATCAATAATTACCCTAAATGTAAATGGATTGAACACTCCAATCAAAAGATACAGAGTGGCAGGATGGAATAAAAAGCAAGACCCAACAATATGCTGCCTTCAGGAAACACATCTTAGCACTAAAGACAAGCACAGGCTCAGAGTGAAAGGATGGAAGACAATACTCCAAGCTAATTGCAAACAAAAGAAAGCAGGTGTTGCCATACTCATATCAGACAAAGTAGACTTCAAGATAAACAGGTTAAGAAAGACAAAGAAGGGAAATATATAATGATAAAAGGGACACTACATCAAGAAGACATATCACTTATAAATATATTTGCACCCAACATAGGAGCACCAATGTACATAAAGCAACTATTAACAAACCTAAAAGGAGAAATCAACAACAACACAATAATAGTAGGGGATCTTAACACCCCACTTACAGCAATGGATAGATCATCCAGACAAAAAGTTAATAAAGAAATATTAGACTTAAATGAAAAACTGGACGAGATGGACCTAGTAGACATATACAGAGCACTCCACCCGAAAACAGCTGACTACACATTCTTCTCAAACGCGCATGGAACATTCTCTAGGATAGACCATATGTTGGGAAACAAAGCAAGCCTCAATAAATTTAAGAAGATTGAAATCATAACAAGCATCTTTTCAGACCATAAGGCTATGAAACTGGAAATCAACCAGGAAAAAAACTGGGAAAGTGACAAAATGTGGAGATTAAACAACATGCTACTGAACAACCAATGGATCATTGATGAAATTAAAGGAGAAATCAAAAACTATCTGGAAACAAACGAAAATGATAACATGCCATATCAAACCATATGGGATGCAGCAAAAGCGGTCCAGAGAGGGAAACTCATAGCGATACAAGCCCACCTTAACAAACAAGAAAAAGCCCTAATAGGCAACCTTAAATTACACCTAACAGAACTAGAAAAAGAAGAACAAACAAAGCCCAAAGGCAGCAGAAGGAGAGAAATAATAAAAATCAGAGCAGAAATAAATGAAATTGAGACCAAAAAAACAGTAGAAAGGATTAATGAAACAAAGAGTTGGTTCTTTGAGAAGATAAACAAAATCGACAAACCCTTAGCCAGGTTTACTAAGAAAAAAAGAGAAAAGGCTCAAGTAAATAAAATTAGAAATGAAAGAGGAGAAATCACAACGGATACCATGGAAATACAGAGGATTATAAGAGAATACTATGAGAAATTATATGCCAACAAATTGGACAATCTAGAAGAAATGGATAAATTCTTAGACTTATACAACCTCCCAAAATTGAACCAAGAAGAAATGGAGAAGCTGAATAGACCAATAACAAGTAAAGAGATTGAAATAGTAATCAAAAACCTCCCCAAAAATAAAAGTCCAGGACCAGATGGCTTCTCCAGTGAATTTTAGCAAACATTCAAAGAAGATTTAATACCCATCCTCCTCAAACTATTCCAAAAAATAGAGGAAGATGGAACACTTCCTGAATCATATATGAGGCCAACATCACCCTGATACCAAAACCAGACAAAGACAATACAAAGAAAGAAAATTACAGGCCAATATCGCTGATGAACATTGATGCAAAAATCCTCAACAAAATATTGGCAAACCGAATATAACAATATATTAAAAAGATCATACACCATGATCAAGTGGGATTTATACCAGGGAAGCAGGGATGGTTCAACATCCGCAAATCAATCAACGTGATACATCACATCAACAAAACAAAGAATAAGAACCACATGATTCTCTCAATAGACGCAGAGAAGGCATTTGACAAGATACAACATCCATTTATGATAAAAACTCTCAATAAAATGGGAATAGAAGGAAAGTACCTCAACATAATAAAGGCCATATATGACAAACCCACAGCCAACATCATACTCAACGGGGAAAGACTGAAAGCCATTCTTCTGAGAACAGGAACGAGGCAGGGCTGCCCACTCTCACCACTCCTGTTCAACATAGTACTGGAGGTTTTGGCCAGAGCAATTAGGCAAGAAAAAGGAATAAAAGGAATCCAAATAGGTAACAAAGAAGTGAAACTCTCACTATTTGCAGATGACATGATTGTATATATAGAAAACCCTAAAGAATCTGTTGGAAAACTATTAGAAACAATCAACAACTACAGTAAAGTTGCAGGGTACAAAATCAATCTACAAAAATCAGTTGCATTTCTATATGCTAATAATGAACTAACAGAAAGAGAGCTCAAAAAGATAATACCATTTACAATTGCATCCAAAAGAATAAAATACCTAGGAATAAATCTTACCAAGGAGTTGAAGGACCTATACAATGAGAACTACAAGACATTATTGAGGGAAATCCACGATGACATAAAGAAGTGGAAAGATATCTCATGCACGTGGATTGGAAGAATAAACAGAGTTAAAATGTTTATATTACCTAAAGCAATCTAGAGATTCAATGCAATCCCAATCAGAATCCCAATGACATTCTTCACAGAAATAGAAAAAAGAATACTACAATTTTTATGGGGCAACAAAAGACCCCGACTAGCTAAAGAAATCCTAAAGAAAAAGAACAAAGCAGGAGGCATCACAATTCCTGACTTCAAAACATACTACAAAGCAATAGTAATCAAAACAGCATGGTACTGGTACAAAAACAGACACACAGATCAATGGAACAGAATTGAAAGCCCAGACATAAAACCACACATATACAGACAGCTAATTTTCGACAAAGGTGCTAAGAACATGCAATGGAGAAAGGAAAGTCTCTTCAATAAATGGTGTTGGGAAAACTGGACAGCCACATGCAAAAGAATGAAAGTGGACCATGTGCTATCGCCATTCACAAAAATTAACTCAAAATGGATCAAAGACCTGAAGGTGAGACCTGAAACTATAAAACTCATAGAAGAAAATATAGGCAACACACTATTTGACATTGGTTTTAAAGGAATCTTTTCGGATGACATGCCTACCCAGACTAGGGAAAATAAAGCAAAAATAAACAAGTGGGACTTTATCAGATTAAAGAGCTTTTATAAGACAAATGAAACCAGAATCAAGATGAACAAACAACCAACCAGCTGGGAGAGAATATTTGCAAAACATACATCTGACAAGGGGTTGATCTCCATAATATATAAAGAACACATACAATTGAACAGCAAAAAAACAAACAACCCGATCAAAAAATGGGCAGAGGAAATGAACAGACACTTCTCCAAGGAAGATATACAGATGGCCAATAGGCACATGTAAAGATGCTCAACATCACTAATCATCAGGGAAATGCAAATCAAAACAACACTAAGATACCACCTCACGCCTGTTAGAATGGCTAAAATCACCAAGACAAAAAACAACAAATGTTGGAGAGGATGTGGAGAAACAGGAACCCTCACACACAGCTGGTGGGAATGCAAATTGGTGCAGCCTCTATGGAAAACGGTATGGGGATTCCTCAAAGAATTAAAAATAGAGATGCCCTATGATCCAGCCATCCCACTACTGGGAATCTATCCAACGCACCTGAAATCAACAATCCAAAGAGGCTTATGCACCCCTATGTTCATTGCAGCATTATTCACCATAGCCAAGAAGTGGAAGCAACATAAGTGTCCCTCGACTGACGATTGGATTAAGAAAATGTGGTATATATATACAATGGAATACTACTCAGCCATAAAAAAAGACAAAATCTTCCCATTTGCAACAACATGGATGGGTCTGGAGCGTATTATGTTAAGTGAAATAAGCCAGAAAGAGAAAGACAAACACTGTATGATCTCACTCATATGTGGAATATAAACCAACACATGGACAGAGAAAACTGGACTGTGGTTACCAGGGCAGTGGGGGTGGGGAGTGGGCACAAGGTGTGAAGGGAGTCATATATGTGGTGATGGACAAACAAAAATATACAGCCCAACATTTCACAATGCTAGAAACCATTAAAACATCAATAAAAAAAAAAAGATGCTTTCCCCTACATTTTGTTCTAAGAGTTTCAGGTCTTATGTTTAAGTTTTTAATCCATTTTGAATTGACTTTTGTTATAATGTAAGGTAGGGGTCCAATTCATTGTTTTTCCATATGGATATCCACTTTTCCCAGCACCATTTGTCAAAGAGACAATCGTTTCCATATTGTGTACTCTGGGCTCCCTTGTCAAAGATCAGTTGACTGTATATGCATCAGTTTATTACTGGGCTTTCTATTCTGTTCCATGTGTCTGTTCGTCTGTCATTATGCCAGTACCATACTGTTGTAATTACAGTAGCTTTGTAATAAACTTTGAAATCAGGAAATGTGAGGCCTTCAGCTTTGTTCTTCTTTCTCAAGATTGCTTTGGCTATTTTGGGTTTTTGTCATTCCATATGAATTTTAGGATTTTTTTTCTATTTCTGAAGAAAAGGCAATTGGGATTTTGATAGGGATAGCCTTGAATATATAGATCACTTTGGGGAGTATGGATATTTTAACAATATTAATTTTTCCAATCCAAATATGTGATATATTTCCATTAATTTGTGTCACCTTGTATTTCTTTCATCAATATTTTATAGTTTTCAGTATAAAAAGTCTAGCTTCTTAAGTTTATTCTTAACTATTTTAATTTTTGATAGTATTGTAAGTGGGATTGTTTCTTAACTTCTTTTTCAGATAGTTTATTGTTAGTTTATAGAAAGGCAAGTGATTTTTGTAAGTATATTTTTTATCCTGCAACTCTACTATATTCATTTATTCTAAAAGTTTTTTGTGGATTCTCTAGGGTTTACTATATATATGATCATGTTATCTGCAAACAGTAATAATTTTACTTCTTTTCTGATTTGAATGTCTTTATTTCTTTTTTGCCTAATTCCTCTGGGTAGGACTTCCAGGACTATCCTGAAAAGAAGTGGTGAGAGTAAGCATATTTGCTTTGTCCTTTCAAAATTTTTTTTTCTAATTGAAATATGGTTGACATATAACATCATGTAAATTAAAGGTGTACAACATGTTAATTTGATACATTTATATATAGTAATAAGTTTGCCATTGTAGCAATAATTTAGCATTTCTATTATAATTATTATGATTTCTTTTTAGTGGTTGGAATAATTAAATTCTAGTCTCTTAGCAAGTTAGATGATTATAATGTAATATTATTGACTATATTCACCATATTGTGCATTAGATTTCTAGGCCTTACTTATACTCTTTGTAAGTTTGTACCCTTAAACATCTGTCCCATCCCCTCACCCCCATCTCCTGGTAATCAACATTTTACTCCCTGTTTTAACAATTTTGGCTTTTTAGATTCTACATATAAGTGATATAAGGGATATAATACAGTATTTGTCTTTTTCTGTCTAACATCTTACTTAGCTTAATATGTTCAAGTTCCATCCATGTTGCCATAAATGACAGGATGTCTTTTCTCATGGCTAAAATTACATTATATATATATATAATGTAATTTTATGGAATATATATTATATATATTTGAATATATATAATGGAATATATATATATATATATATATATATATATATATATATATATATATACACACACACAGCATCCGTTATATATATATAGAGCACATCTTCTTTATCCATTCACCTCTGGATAGGCACAAAGTTTGTTGCCATATCTTGGCTATTGTGACTAATGCTGCAACAAACATGGAAGTGTATATATCTCTTTGATATCCTGCCTTCATTTCCTTTGGGTATATACTCAGAAGTGGAATTGATGGATCATATGGTAGATCTATTTTTGAATTTTTGAGGAACCTCCATATTGTGTTCCACATTGGTTGAACTAATTTACATTACCACCAACATTTTACAAGGATTCCCTTTTCTCCACATCTTAACCAGCACTTTTATCTCTTGTCTTCTTGATAGTCATTCTAACAGGTGTGAGGTGATATCTCATGTGGTTTTGATTTGTATTTTGCTGATGATTAGTGACGTTGAGAATCTATTCATGTACCTCTTGACCATTTGGATATCTTCTATTAAAAAAGCCTAATTAGTTTTTCTGCCCATTTTTTAATGAGTTGAGAATTTTTGTTACTTAATTGCATTAGTTATTTATATATTTTGTTTATTAACTCCTCATCCAATACATGGTTTGTGACAATGTTCTCCCAATATGTTAGGTTGTCTTTTTGTTTTTTGAATTGTTTCTTTGGTTTTAGAGAAGATTTTTAAGTTAAAAATACTCCCATTTGTTGATTTTTGCTTTTGTTTGTTCTTTGGTGTCATATCCAAAAATTTATTGCCAAGACCAATGTTGAGCTTCTTTCCTACATTTTCTTCTAGTAGCATTATAGTATCAGGTTTTATGTTAAAATTCTCAATATATTTTGTGTTAGTTTTTGTAAGTGGTATAAGATAGGGGTCCAATGTCATTGGCCTGCATGTGTTTATCCAGTTTTCCCAACATCATTTATTAAAGAGACTATCCCTTCTCCATGGGGTGTTCTTGGTTCCCTTGTCAAATATTAGTTGACCATATATGTGGGGGTTTAATTCTGGGCTCTCTATTCTGTTCCATTGCTTTATGTGTCTATTTTTATGCCAGTATCATATATTTTTATTACTGGAGCTTTGTAGTATAGCTTGAAATCAGAAATTGTGACAACTCTGGCTTTATTCTTTTTTCTCAGGATTGCTTTGGCTATTTCAAACTCATTCTATGAGGCCAATATTACATTGATACCAAAGCCAGATAAGGATAACAGAAGAAAAGAAAACTGTACACCAATATCCTAGATGAATATAGATGCAAAAATTCTCAGCAAAATATTAGCAACTTGAATTAAAGAAAATTAAAATGATGTGTATATGCCATGAACAAGTAGAATTTATCCCTGGGATGCAAGGATGGTTCAACATATACAAATCAGCAAATGTAATACACTACATTAATACAGTCATGTGTTGCATAACAATGTTTTAGTGAATGATGGACTGCATATATGACTGTGGTCCATGAGATTATAATGGAGCTGAAAAATTTCTATTTCTTAGTGATGTAGCCACCATAATATTGTAGGACAACATATTACTCACGTGTTTGTGGTGATGCAGGTATAAACAAACTTACTGTGCTGCCAATCATATAAAAGTATAGCTATAGTAGTAAGATATACCATCTAGGTTTGTGTAAGTACAGTCTATGATGTTTGCACAATGACAGAATTGCCTAACAACACATTTCTCAGAATGTGTCTGCATCAAGTGACACATAACTGCAGAATGAAATATAAAAATTACATGATCATCTCAATAGATGCAGAAAAAACATTTGACAAAACACAACATCCTTTCATCATAAAAATACTCAACAGATTGGGTGTTGAAGGAACATACCTCATATATGAAACATCCACAGCAAACATTATACTCAATGGAGAAAAACTGAAAGTTTTTTCTCTAAGATCAGGAACAGTACAAGTGTTCCCATTCTCACCACACTTACTTAACATAGTACTAGAAGTCCTAAGTAGAGCAACCAAGAAAGACAAAGAGATGCAAGGCATCGAAATTGTAAAGAAAGATGTAAAACTGTCACTTTTTGTAGATGATATGAGTTTGTATATAGACAATCCCAACGACCCATCCAAAAATTGTTGGAACTAATCAAAGTTTCAGTAAAGTTTCAGGATACAAAATCAACATACAGAAATCAATTGCATTTCTATATAATAATAATAATACGTCTAAAAAAGAAATAAAGAGAATTATCTCATTCATAATAGCATCAAATCAGTAAAATGCCTAAGAATATATTTAACTAAGAAAGTGAAAAATCTGTACAATAAAAACTACAAGATTTTGCTGGAAGAAATCAAAGAAGACACAAACAAATGGAGAGACATCCTGTGGTCATGTATTGAAGGAATCAATATTGTTAAAATGTCCATACTACACAAAGCCATCTATAGATTAAGCAAAATCTCCATCAAAATACCAATGGTATTCTTCACAAAAATAAAAAAAAAAATCCCTTATCAGATATATGGTTTGCAAATATCTTCTCCCAATTGTTAAGTTGTCTTTTCGTTTTGTTGATGGTTTCCTTTGCTGTGCAGAAACTTTTTAGTTTGATGTAGTCCCATTTGTTTATTTTTTCTATTGTTTCTCTTGCCTGGTCAGACATGGTGCTTGAAAATGTGTTGCTAAGACCCATGTCGAACAGCGTACTGCCTATGTTTTCTTCTAGAAGTTTCATAGTTTCAGTGAGATATCACCTCATGCCCGTCAGAATGGCTATAATTAACAAGACAGGAAACAACTTGTTTTGGAGAGGATGTGGAGAGAAGGGAACTCTCATACACTGCCGGTGGGAGTGCAAACTAGTGCACCCACTATGGAAAACAGTGTGGAGATTCCTCAAAAAATCAAGGATAGAACTACCATATGATCCATCTATTCCACTGCTGGGTATTTATCCAAAGAACTTGAAAACACCAATGCATAAAGATACATGCACCCCTGTGTTTATTGCAACTTTATTCACAATAGCCAAGACTTGGAAGCAACCTAAGTGCCCATCAAGGAACGAATGCATAAAGAATATGTGGTATATATACACAACGGAGTACTCCTCAGCCATAAGAAACGATGAAATCCAGCCATTTGTGACAACATGGATGGACATTGAAGGTATTATGCAAAGTGAAATAAGTCAGAGGGAGAAGGTCAAATACAGTATGATTTCCTTCATTAAGTGGTAGATAATAAAAACAATAAACAAACACATAGAGACAGAGATTGGATTGTTGGTTCCCAGAGGGGAAGGGGGGAGGGAGGAGGGCGAAAGGGATAATTCGGCACATGTGTGTGTTGATGGGTTGTAATTAGTATTTGGGTGGTGAACATGATGTAATCTATGAAGAAATAGAAGTATAAAGATGTACACCTGAAATTTATACAATGTTATAAACCAATGTTACTGCAATAAAAATTAAAAAAATAAATCAATCAATTAAAAAAAATCCTAAAATTTGTATGGAACCACAAAAGACTCTGAAGAACCAAAGCATTCTCGCTTTGTTCTGTATCTTAGATGAAATGCTTTCATTTTTTCACCACTGAGTATATGCAGGTTGTGGCCTTTTCATATATGATCTATATTATTTTGAGGTATGTTTCTTCCATTCCTAGTTTGTTGAAGTTTTTATCATAAAAGTGTGTTGAATTTTTCAACTATTTTTTATGTATCTACTAAAATAATTGTGTGAAATTTGTCATTCATTTTGTTAATATAATGTCTTATCTTGGTCGATTTTTATTTGTTGAAGCATCCTTACATGCCAGGGATGCCTCCTACTTGACAATAATGTACGATATTTTTAATGTGCTGTTGATTTACATTATTTGTACTTTCTTGAGGATTTTTGCATCAATGTTTATCAGGGATAATTATATATAGTTTTCTTTTCTTGTAGTGTCTTTGTCTGGCTTTGGTATCTGGGTAATGTTAGTAAAGTGATTTTGGAATTGTTCTCTTGTCTTCAACTTTGGGGAAGAGTTTGAGAAAAATTAGTGTTAATTCTTCTTCAAATGTTAGGTAGAATTCAACCGTGAACCCATTTTGTCCTGGCGTTTCCTTTGTTGGAAGTTTTTGATGATTTATTTTATTTCTTTTTTCATGTTTGTTCTTTTCCTATTTTTTATTTCATCATGATTCATTTTTGGTATACTGCATGTTTCTAGTAATTTATTCTTTTTTTAGATAATTTTATTTGTTGATGTATATTTGTTCATAGCAGTCTCTTATTGTCTTAAATCATTTGGGTTGCTATAAGAAAATATCACAGACTGGGTGGCCAATAAACAACAGAAATATTTTTTCACATTTCTAGAGGATTTAAGTCCAAGATCAGGTGCTGAAATGGGTGGATGAGGGCCCTCTTTCAGGTTTCAGACTTCTTTTTTTGTGTGTGTGTGTGTGTGTATCTTTTTTTTTTTAATTTTTTGTTTATTGCAGAAACATTGGTTTATAACATTGTAAAAATTTCAGGTGTACATCATTGTACTTCTATTTCTGCATGGACTACATCATGTTCACCACCAAAATACTAATTACAACCCATCACCACAAACATGTACCTAATTATCCCTTTCACCCTCCTCCCTCCCCCCTTCCCCTCTGGTAACCACCAATCCAATCTCTGTCCCTGTGTGTTTGTTTATTGTTGTTATTATCTACTACTTAATGAAGGAAATCATACGGTATTTGACCTTCTCCCTCTGACTTATTTCACTTTGCATTATACCCTCAATGTCCATCCATGTTGTCACAAATGGCTGGATTCTCCAAAGAAGATATACAGATGGCCAACAGACACATGAAAAGATGTTCAAAATCACTAACTATCAGGGAAATGGAAATCAAAACTACAATGAGATATCACCTCACGCCCGTCAGAATGGCTATAATTAACAAGACAGGAAACAACATGTGTTGGAGAGGTTGTGGAGAGAAGGGAACTCTCATACACTGCTGGTGGGAGTGCAAACTGGTGCAGCCACTATGGAAAACACTATGGAGATTCCTCAAAAAATCAACGATAGAACTACCATATGATCCAGCTATTCCACTGTTGGGTATTTATCCAAAGAACTCGAAAACACCAATTTGCAAAGGTACATGCACCCCTGTGTTCATTGCAGCCTTATTCACGATAGCCAAGACTTGGAAGCAACCTAAGTGCCCATCAAGGGACGAATGGATAAAGAAGCTGTGGTATATATACACAATGGAATACTACTCAGCCATAAGAAACGACGAAATCAGGTTTCAGACTTCTTCTTGTGTCTTCTCATGTTGGAAGGGACTAGGGAGCTCCGTGGGGTGTCTTTTGTAGAAGCGTTAGTCCGGTTCATATGGGCTTCCTCTTCATGACCTGATCACGTCCCAAAGGCCTGACCTGCTCATACCATCACATTGGGTATTAGGATTTCAACATGTGATTTTGAGGGGGAAATACAGATTCAGACCATAGTAATTATGATCCTTTTTATTTCTGTGACATCAGGTGTAATGTCTCTTCTTTTACTTCTGATTTTATTTGATTGAGTCTTTTCTCTTTATTTCTTAATTAGTCCAGCTAAAGATTTGTCAATTTTGTTTCGCTTTTCAAAAAAACATCTCTTTTTTAATGACTTTTAATTGTTTTTCTATTCTCTCTTTCACTTATTTCTGTTCTAATCTTTATAATCTGCTTCCTCCTGCTAACTTTGTGTTTGGTTTATTCTTTTTCTAGTTCCTTCAGATCGGAGTTATGTAGTTCATTTGTGTTCTTAACAGTTATGGTTCTTAAATGAATCAAGATAACGTTATTTCAGTGAAACATTTTTTTCCAGAAAATAGTGTTCATATTATGCTCTATTTAAAGACATATGTAAGTATCATTTCTAATAATGCTAGCTATGTGAATGAATCAGTAGTTGGTATTTTACTGAAATTTTATTCTCTTTCCTTTGCGTTGCATTATTCATTCTGTACATCACATTAATTAGTACAATGTTATTTCAGTGAAAAACAGCGTTCAACACTGTAATGAAAAGTTTTCTAACAGAGTTAGCTATGTGAATTATTCAGAATGCTGATACTCCAGCAAAATACTGTGTTCAGCACTCTGTCCTGTATTTTAAATACTCTGTAAAGTCACATGTGTAAAAGTTGTTTCTTACCATACTAGTGGTTAGAACAACTTAGTAGAGTGATAATTAAGTAAACCACTGAGCTCTATAATTATTGTACATGTAATAAATAGTAAAGCTGCTTAGAAGTGTTTTTAACATTGGTAAAAGAATGATTTACTCACTTTAGTGTAATTTTAGTGAAACATGAAACACTCTGTTTAGTGCCCTGTGCTGCGTGTTATAAACTCAATAGAGTAACATACATATCAGTTGTTAATATTGATAAAGGTGTAAATTATCCTCTATCCACCCATTTCAGTGAAACACTGTGTTCAGAACTTTGTGATGCATGTTTAATATCCTGTAAAAGCAGATGTACAAAAGATATTTATAGCAATGCTGGATGCTTGAAAGAATGAGTAGAGTGATATCTCAGGAACACAGTATTCAACAGTCTGTATAGTGTGTTACAACACTCTTAAAAGAAACATGCATAACAGTTGTTGGTAGCAATTTTATCTGAATGAATTAACCTGTGTCATAAATTTTAGTAAACTAC
Organism: Ceratotherium simum simum; assembly: GCF_057802395.1. Classification (NCBI taxonomy): domain Eukaryota; kingdom Metazoa; phylum Chordata; class Mammalia; order Perissodactyla; family Rhinocerotidae; genus Ceratotherium; species Ceratotherium simum. Next base: position 81,055,495 of record NC_141940.1, on the reverse strand, counting down.
TATATTGAGCACTTTTGTGCTTCATATTATATACAGTGTATAGGAACATGTGCAAAAGGTGATTATACCAATGCTGGCTTCATGAATGATTCAGTTTGCTGTGATTATCATGAAATACTGTGTTCAGTAGTGTCTCCTGAAAGTTACACATTTTGTAAAAACACGTGTAAAACTTTTTTATAACATCTTAGAAGCCTCAATGGAAGATCATAATGGTATTTCAATGATCCACCATGTTAATCACTCTGTATTGCATGCCATGTAATCTGTAAGGCACATGTTTAAAATTTATTGGTATCAAGGCTATTTTTTGTTAATTAACAAATTTATATCATCTTATTTTAGGGAAACACTGTGTTCACCACTCTATGCTGTATGTTACACACTCTGTAAAGGAACACGTTTAAAAGTTGTTTAAAACAGGTTAGTTGGATGACTGGATCACTATTGTGTTATTTCAGTGAAACAGTGTATTCTGTAATTTGTGCTGCTGGTGATATTGTCTCCTTACCCGAAATTCAGTTATGCTCCTGTGAACCATCTTTTCACCTATACCTCATCTTTGGTCCTGTCATCAACCTGAAGGGTCAAGTATTAACAAGAATCCTACTGAGTCACTTTAGCAAGAATCCTTCATTCTTGGTATTTCATCAAATTCCTCATCCCTCACTTTTCATGTCTAGGTCTTTGGCTTGTCTTTAACAAGAAACATGTTGAGAAATTTAGGAAAAATTTACCTACCTTTGATGTCTCCTCTTAGTAATTTTCCTGAATCTACCCTGGTATAAACGCTAATGGATGTCATTTAAGTTGAAACAAAATGATGCTAGAAAGTTATTCTAAGCCTTATGAACGTACAAAGTGCTCGAGTAAAGGTAAATATATGGACACATATAATAATGTGAAGTATTATAATTTTGGTTCATAGCCTCATTTTCAATTGTTATATATAATTTAAAAATGAAAAAATTACTATAAATCTATGTTAAGAGGTTTTTAGTATATAAGATGTAATTTGTGAATTAAAAAACAAAGTGGAAGTGTGCAGCTGTAAAAGACCAGATTTAAGTTAAGTTGTAATAAGTTTAAAATAGATTGATATAACTTTAAGTTGTTTTATATAATCCTCATGGAAACCATAAAGAAAATATGCATAGAGTATACAGAAAAGGAAATAAGAAGAAAATATAAATGTGCTACTACAAATATTTAACCAAACAGAAAGGAATACAGTAAGGGAGGGAATTAGGGAGGAAAAAGCTGCAACACATATAAAAACAACAAAATGGCAACCATAAATCCCTCCTTATCAGTAAATCTTTAAATATAAATAGAGTGGACGCCCCTGCCACAGATATAGATTGGCTGAATGGATTAAAAAAAAGAGGAAACAACTATATGCTCTCTATAAGAGACTCACTTGAGCTCTAGGACACACATAAGTTGAAAGTAAAAGGTTGAAAAAATAGATTACATGCAAGCAGTAACCAACAGAGAGCAGGGGTGGCTCTATTAATAGCAGAAAAAAATATATACTTTAAGTCAAAACTGTTACAAGAGACAATAGAGGACATTATACAAAGATAAAGGGTCAATTCACCAAGAAAATATAAAAATTATAAATATAAATGCACCAAATATGAGAGCTCCTAAATATATAAAGCAAATATTAAGAGAAATGAAAGGAGAAATAGACAGATCTAAATTAACAGTAGGAAACATCAATACTCCACATTCAATCATGGATAGAACAACCAGAAAGAAGATCAATAGAGAAATAGAGGACTTGAACAACATCATAGAACAATAGACCTACAGATATAAACAGAACAGTCTACCCAACAACAGCAGAGTAGATATTCTGAAAAGTACACTTGAAAAAGTGCATGTGGAACATTCTCAAGAAGAGATCACATGTAAGGCCATAAAACAAATCCTAAGATATTTAAGAAGATTTAAATGATACAAAGTTTCTTTTCTGATCAAAATGGAATGAAACAAGAAAAGAATATCAGTAGGAAAGCTGGAAAATTCACACAGATGTGGAAATTAAACAACATACTCTTAAACATCCAATGGGATAAAGAAAAAGTCAAAAGGGAAATTAGAAATTATCTTGAGACTAATGAAAACAAAAACGTAACATAGAAAATCTTATAGAATGCAGCAAAAACAGTGGCAAAAGGAAAGTTTACAGTGGTAAATGCCACATTATAAAAGAAGAAAGACATCAAGTCAAAAACAAAACTTACTCCAAGAAAGTAGATAAAAAAGAACAAACTAAATTCAAATTGAGCAGAAAGAAAAAAATAATAAAGACTAGAGTACAGAAAAATAAATCAGAGAATAAAAACATAGAAAAAATCCATAAAATCAAATGTGGGTACTATAACAAGATCAACAAAATTGTAAAACCTTTAGTTAGTTTAACAAAGAAAAAAGAGAGAACACTCAAATTACCTAACTAAAAAATGAAAGAACAGATAGTACTATCAATCTTACATCAGTAAATTGTATTAGAATAAAGTACTGTGAAAATTGCATGACAAGGCATTAAATAACTTAGATAAAAGAGATGCATTCTTAGAAACACAACATACTAAGATTGAACCCTGAAGACATAGATATATGAACAGATCTATAACTAGTAAGAAGATTGAATCACTACTCAAAATTTTCCCCAAAATGTAAATCTCAGGACTAGATGGCTTCACTGAATAATTCTACCAAACACTTAAGAAATAATTAAGACTAATCCTTCTCAAACTATTCCAAAAACTTTAAGCGGTTGGAATAATTCAAAACTCATTTTATAGGCGAGAATTACCCAGATACCAAATCCAGAAAAAGATATTACATGAAAACTACAAAACAAAACCATAGAAAAATAGTTCTGATGACTACTGATGCAAAAATATTCAACAAAATACTGGCAAATAGAATTCATAAAAATGGTTATACCCCTTGACAAAATGGAATTTCTTCCTGGAATTCAAGGAGGTTTCCACATACAAAAATCTATTAATGTAATACTCTACTGTAACAAAATAAGGGAAAAAAACCACGATTATTTCAATTGTTGCTGAAAAAGCATTTGAAAAAATTCAACACCCTGTCTTAATCAAAGCCCTCATCAAACTTGGAATAAAAGGAAACTACCTCAATATAATAAAGGCCATATATGAAAAGCTCACAGCTGACATCATGCTTAATGGTGAACGACTGAAAGCTTTTTCTCTAAGATCGGGAAGAAAATAAGAATACTCACTTTCACCACTTCTATGCAGCATAATATTGAAGTTGTAGCCAGAGCAATTAGGCAAGAAAAAGAAATAAAAAAAATCTAAATTTGAAAATAAGACATAAAATTATCTCTGTAGGCAGACAATATGGTGTTATATATACAAAATCTGAAGATTGAACAACAACAGCAAAAAAACTCTTAGAACTAATGAATGAATTCAGTAATTACAGGATAAAAAGATCCACTAAAAAAAGACTTGTGTTTCTATACATTAACAATGAACAATCCAAAGTAGAATTTAGGAAAATAATTTTTTTACTATAGCATTAAAGACACAAATACTTAGGAATACACTTAACCAAAGAGGTGAAAGCCTTCTACAATGAAAACTACAAAACATCGTTGAAAGAATATAAAGAACACACAAATAATTGGATAGATATATCTTGTTTTTATCATGGAATATTAATATTGTTAAGACGTCAATCTTAAGTAAAAGAAAACAATCTTAAAAAGAACTGAATTAGAGGTCTCATGCTTCCTGATTTCAAAACATATTACAAAGCTACTGTAATAAAACAATATGGCACTGGCATAAAGACAGACTTAAATATCAATGATGTAGAATAGAAAACCTAAAAATAAACTCTTTCACATATTGTCAAATAATTTTTAACTAAGTTTCCAAGACCATTCAGTGGGGGAAAACATTCTCTTCAACAAATAGTGTCAGGAAAATTGTATTTCCTTATGCAAATAAATAAAGTTGTACTTTTACTTTATACAATATATGAAAATTAACTGAAAATGGAACAAAGATCTAATCCTATAAAATCTTAGAGCAAAACATAGTAGAAAATCTTCATGGCATTGTGTTTGGAAAGGATTTGGACATGACACCAAAATCACAATCAAGAAAAGTAAAAGTAGAGAAATTGGACTGCATTAAAATTGAAAACTTTTGTATATCAAAGGACACAGTCAACAGAGTGAAAAGGCAATTTATAAAATGAGAAAAATAATTTGCATATCACATATATGTTAAGAGGTTAACATCCAGAATATGTAAAGAATTCAAAAACTGAACAATGAATAAAATCCAAACAATCCAATTAAAATTTGCAAAGGATTGAATATACACTCCTCCAAAGAGGATATACAAATAGACAAGTGTATGAAAAGATTCTCAACATTACTAATAATCAAGGAAACACAAGTCAAAACCACAATGAGATATCACCTTAGAATCATTATGATGGCTACCATTTAAAATAAAAGAAAATAACAGGTGTTGGTGAGGAGGTGGAGAAATCTGATCCCTTATACACTGTTGATGGAAATGTACATTGTTGGAGTCAATATGAAAGACAGTATAAAGGTTCCCCAAAAAATTAAAAATAGAAATACCACATGATTCAGCAATTTCACTTCTGGGTATATATCCGAAAGATTTGAATAGAAGAAGTTGAAGAGATATTTGGACACCCGTTAAAATAGCAGCACTCTTCGTAATAATCAAGAGGTAAAAGCAACCAAAGTGCTTATCAATGGATAAATATATATACAAAATGAGGTATATATACACAATAGAATATTATTTAACCTAAAAAACGGAATTGTGGTACATGCTACAACATGGATAAAACTTGAACACTATGCTAAGTGAAATGTCAGTCACCAAAAGAAAAATACTCTATGATTCCACTAACATGAAGTATCTAGAGTGGCTAAATTAATTGAAATGGAAGTGGAATAAATTTTGCCAAAGTCTGGGGGAGGGAGAAATGGGGAGTTGATGTTTAATATGTATAAAGTTTCAGTTTTACAAAATTAAAAATTTCTGGACATGGGTTGCATAACCATATGAATATACTTAACATTACGGAAATATATAATTGGAAATGGTTAAAATGGTAAGTTTTTTTGTTATGCATTTTTTACCACTAGTTTAAAAAAAGATTGTTTCTATCAGTGCTAGCAGACTCAATGAATCAGTATACTGTTATTTCACTAAAACATTTTGTTAATCACTCTATACTTCATGCTACTCACTATGTAAAAACACCTGTATGGATTGTTTCTAACAGCACTCTTTGTGAGAATTAACTTATCATCACCTTCTAATGAAACACTGTGTTCAGAAGTCTGTGCTGCATGTTTCACACTCTGTATATACAATGGTTAAATTTGTTTCTAACTATGCTAGCTGTGTGGCTTAATCAATATACTGTTACTAGTGAAGCAATGTCTTCAGAACTCTGTGCTGCAAGTTTTAAATTTTGTAAAAACACATGTATAAAGCTGTTTTTACGAGTCCTAGAAGCCAGAGTGAATCACTATTTCAGTGAAACACTGTTTTTAGCACTCCGTGCTTAAAGTTACACACAATGTAAAGATGTGTAAAAGTTGTTTGTAAATGATGTGATTTAACCTCTATCATGATATTTTTGAAACAATGTGTTCAAAAATTTGTGCTGCAGGTTTATACTTTTATATGAACACATGGAAACATCTTTTCTAATATTGCCATATGCTTGAGTAAAATAGAAGAGTGCTATTTCAGTGAAAAATTGTGGTCAGCACTCTGCTTCATGATATACATCAAATAAAGGCACATATATTGAAGTGTTTCTTTTTTTCCTTCCAACTTTACTGAGATACAATTGACTTATTTTGTAACTTGTGACTTTAGGTGTACAATATGTTGATTTTATACACATATATATTGCAATACAATTAACACTGTATTTTTAACCAATAATTCCATCATGTTCCATAATTATCATTTCTTGTTTGTGTTGAGGACACAAGATTTCCTCTCTTAGCAACTTTCAAGTATATAGTACAGTATTATTTATATTCATAATGTTGTGCATTAGATCCCAGGAACTTATTCTTTTTCTAAGGGGAGTTTGTATTCTTTGACCAATATTGCTCCATTTACCCCACCTACCAGGCTCTAGTAACTACCATTCTACTCTCTGTTTCTATGGGTTCAATATATTAGATTCCACATATAAGTGATACCATATAGTATTTGTCTGTCTCTGACATTTTACTTAGCATAATGTCCTCAAGGACCATCCATGTTGTCATAACTGGTAGGATTTTATTATTTCTCATGACTGAATAATATTATATATATATAAACACAGATATATTCACATCTTCTTTATCCATGCCTTCTTTGATAGACACTTAGGTTGTTCCCATGTCTTGGTTATTTTGAATAATCCTGCAATAAACATGGATGTGCAGATATCCCTTAATATTCTGGTTTAATTTACTTTAAATATATGCCCAAAGTGGTTTTCCTGGATCCTATAGTAGTTGTATTTTAAATTTTTTTGAGAAAACTATGTTTTCCATAGTGGATGTACCAATGTACATTCCCATCAACAGTGCTCAAGGATTCAATTTTTTTCATATCCTCACCAACACTTATCTCTTGTCTTTTTGATGATAGTAATTCTAACAGGTGTGAGGTGATATCTCATTGTGGTTTTGATCTGCATTTCTCTGATTATTAGTAATGTTGAGGATCTTTTCATATACCTATCTTTATAGGGATTGCAGTGAATCTATAGATGGCTTTGGGTAGTATGGGCGTTTAAGCAATATTAATCCTTCCGATCATTGATCATAGGATACCTTTCCATTTATCTGTGTCTTCTTCAATTTCTTTCATCAATATCTTGTGGTTTTCAGTATAGAGATCTTTTACTTCCTTGGTTAAATTTATTCCAAAGTATTCATTGTTTTTGATGACGTTGTAAATGGGATTATTTTCTTTATTTTTGTTCAGATAATTATTGTTAGTGTATAGAAATGCTACTAATTTTCTTTATTCATTTTTTGTCCTACAGCTTTATTGAATTTCATGATTAGATCAACAGTTTTCTGGTGGAGTTTTTAATGTTTTTTTATATATAAAAGTATGTCTTCTGCAAATGGAGCCAATTTTACTTCTTCCTTTCCAATTCTGATATGTTTTATTTTGTTCTCTTTCCTGATGACTCTCATTAAGATATCCAGTACTTTGTTGAATAGGAGTCTTGAGAGGTGTACTCTTGTCTTGTTATCGATATTAAAGAAAAAGCTTTCAAATTTTCACCATTGAGCATGTTATCTGAGTTGTTGTCACATATGGCCTTATTATTTTGAAGTACATTCCTTCTATACCTAATTTGTTAAAAGTTTTTATTAGATTGGATCTTGAATTTTGTCACATGCTTTTACTGCATCTATTGATATGCTGAATTTAATTTTCTGGAATTTTATTGAGTTTTTTTGCATGTATATTCATCAGGGATTTTGACCTGTAGTTTATTCATTTTTTCTTTTTTCTTTTTTAATTGCTCCTCTGACTGGATAATATCAAATGTCCTGCCTTCTAGGAAATTGATTCTGTCTTCTGCATGGTCAAATCTGTTTTTGAAGCTCTCTATTTAGTTCTTCAGTTCAGTCATTATATTTTTCAGTTCTAGAATTTCTGTGGCTTTTTTTCATGATTATTATTTCATTAACTTCTCATTTTGTTCATGCATGATTTCCTAATTTTGTTTAGTTGTCTGAACGTATGTTCTTGCTGTTCACTAAACTTCTTTAAAAGGATTATTCTGAATTCTTTTCCTGACAGTTCATAGATCTCCATTTCTTTAGAGTCAGTTATTGGAGCTTCATTAGTTTTCTTTGGTGGTGTCATATTTACCCAATTTTTTATTATCCTTAATTCCTTTTGTTGGTATCTGTACACTTGCGTACGTGGTCAGCTCTTCCAGATTTTATAGGTTTGCTTTGTCAGAGACAGTTCTTCACCAGTCATCTCAGTTTGGGTTTCTGGATGTGTCAGCTGGTAATGTCCTTGGGCAGGCAGGGCCTGCTATCTGGGTTTATTATTGAGGCCACAGCTGAAGCTCTGATTTTGCACTGTGAGTGCCACTGGCTGAGAACATTTGAACAGGACTGCTGGCTTGGTTTTCTGTCCTGGTGAGCCTATAAGAATTACTGCATGGTTCCTTGCTTCTCTGGACGGGCTTATAGATGGTCAAGACTGGGTACCATACTCAGTCGTATGTAAAGCTATAAATTAGTTTCTATGCCCTGATGAGGCAGCACAACAGGCCCCAGGTACTGCATGGCTTATTGTTTTGGAACTAGAATTAGGCAAGACTATGCACTGAGTTCCTGGGCCAGACAGGGCGGTTGATTATGCTGTACACATGGGGAAAGCCACAGGTTGTGCTCTCTGTTCAAGTCCCAGTTTAAACAGGGCTGTTGAATAGGCTAATCAGCTTCCCATGTGCTCTGGTTAGGTTTCCTGGTCAGGCAGGCTGAAGGCTATATTTAGCAATGCTTGAAGCTATGAATAGCCTGAGTGGAGCATGAAAAATGTCTCCAAGGCCAGCAAGGCTCCTTGTTTGTTGTCTTTACTCAAGCCAACCCACTCTCCATGTTCCCTTCTTGAACAGGCTTTGTTCTGTAGATGATCAGCTCTACCTACTGTACTCTCTGCTCAAGCATTGCTGGGCTATGCAGCTTCCAGGTGTTCTGTCTAGGCTCTCATTAGACAGGCTGGGAGCTATAGTTATCAGTGGGTGGGGCTATGAATGAGCTCCTCTGCCTGGGAAGAACAGGAAACCAACTCCAAGCCTGGAAAGACTGTTGTCTTGACTCAATCTGACCCATTCCCCAAGTTCTCTGGCCAAACAGTGGCACTGTTTTTGTTTCACAGATGATCAGCTCTGCTTGCCATAGTTTCTGCTTGAGGGTTGCTGGGCTATATAGATTCCAGGTGTTTTAGCCAGTCTTTCTGGTCAGGTAAAGCCAGGAGCTACACTTACCTATGGCCCAGGCTATGACTAAGCTCCCCTGCCTGAGTGGGGACAGGCTAGGCTCAAGGATCATAAAGGGTCTTTGGTTGAGGGCCCAAATCAAACAGACATACACCCTGCTGAGTTCCCTCATCAGACTGTGCCACATTCTTGGCTTTGCAGATGAGTGAAGCCATTAGTTGGGAGTACTACTTGGGCACTGCAGGTGTTGGTGCCACTCACATCAACAGTAATATTTACTATACATATTAAAGATTTTATTCTTATTATCTATAAGCTAAATCAGAGTATAGGACATTTTTCTGGTCTCTGATGCATATCCAATAAAACAAAGATTATCAGGAACTAACATGAGATGTCTGCCCCACCTGAAGACCAGATGTCTGACCCACCCAGTGACCAGCCCCTATATAACTGGCCTGTAGTCTTCCTTCTGTAAGATGGTCCTTTTGGACATACGTCAGTTATCTTTACCCTTGCTAGCAAGCTGTAATAAAACTCTTTCTCTCCTATCATCTTGCCTCTTGACTATCGGCATGTCTTGCAATGACCAGATGACTCCAGTTGAGTGGAAACACAGGTAGAAACTCAATATGCCAAGATCCAAGTGCTGATTGTTTCATGCCACTTCCCCCTTCTCTATCAAAATCTGATTTCCAGAGATGACACCCCACAGATTTCCCAGCAGTCCCTGTGGGGTAAGACCATATTTGGGGCTCCCAAGATATAACCCACAACATTTCAGGAGCTGAATGTCCACCCTGACCTCTTTTTTTCCACTGGAGGAACTGTAGGCTCAGCAGAGACCTCCTAGCATGGTGCCGTGTCAGCCTGGGGGAGGAGCAATGCACTCAGCATATAGATGCTTCTCTTACTCTTTAATGTAGTCTGTCTTGATCCCTTTGGTGTGTGTGTGGGTGCTTCAGCCTCAACTCTATGTTCTAGGATTTTCTCAGTGGTATCTTGTTCATGAATAATTGTTAGTTGTTTTTTCTGAGAGGAGGAACAAAGTCAGGAATGACCTGTCACCACCTTGGTGATGTTACTTCTGTTGATTATCTCTTTTGCTATGTGGAATCATTTAGTTTGATTTTTTTTGGTGATTTATTTTTTTTTTAATTTTTTGTTTATTGAAGTAACATTGGTTTATAACATTGTATAAATTTCAAGTGTAAATCATTATATTTCTATTTCTGCATGGATTACATCATGTTTTCATGTTCATCACCAAAATACTAGTTACAATCCATCACCACACACATGTGCCTAATTATCCCATTTTCCCTCCTCCCTCCCCCCTTCCTCCCTGGTAACCATCAATCCAATCTCTGTCTCTATGTGTTTGTTTGGTGTTGTTTTTATCTGCAATGAGATATCACCTCACGCCCATCAGAATGGCTATAATTAACAAGACAGGAAACAACAAGTGTTGGAGAGGATGTGGATAGAAGGGAACTCTCATACACTGCTGGTGGGAGTGGAAACTGGTGCAGCCACTATGGAAGACAGTATGGAGATTCTTCAAAAAATTAAGGATAGAACTACCATATGATCCAGCTATTCCACTGCTGGATATTTATCCAAAGAACGTGTGAAACATGTACCCTCTCTTCAGGCACATATATACAGTATGTTTCTAATATTGCTAGCTGTATGAATGAATCATTGGAGAGCTATTTCTTTGAAACATTGTGTTCAGAATCTATGATACAAGTTATTCATTCCATAAATGCACGTGTGTAAAAATGTTTATAAAAGGGCTCAGTTTGTGTTGGAATTTGTACACTGTTATTTCAGTGAACCAATATGTTTGCTAATATGTGCTGGAAATTATATATATTATATAAAGTTTCAATTATAAATGATGTTTCTAACAGATGCTAGCAGCCTGAATAAATCAGTGTAGTGTTATATAAGTGAAAAAATGTGTTCAGCACTTTGTGCTGAATATTAGAACTGTATATTATTCATTCTGTAAAGAAACGTGTAACATTTCTTTGTAACAGTGCTGTTTTTGTGAATTATCCTGTATTATCATTTTAGTGAAGCACTATATTCAGTACAGTGTACTGCCTGTTATACATTCAGTAAAGGCAGTTATATAAAAGATGTTTGTAACAGTGCTAACTTCATGAATGAGTCTGTATAGTGCTAGTCCTGTCAAACACTGTGTTAATAATTTTGTTTCATGTTATACAGTATTGAAAGACACATATGTAAATGTTGTTTCTAACAATGCTGTCCTTTATGAATTAATCATTAATTGACATTTCAGTGAAGAACTATGCTCATCATTCTGTGCTAAAAGTTACACATTCTGTAAATACACTTGAGTAAAAGATGTTTCTAAGAGTGCTAAGGGTCTATATGAATCAGTGTAGTGCTACATTAGTGAAACACTCTTCAATACCTTGTGCTATTTCTTATATAATCTGTAAAGCCATATAAGCAACATTTTTCAAAATATTCCTAGTTCTGTGAATGAATCACTGTAGTGCTAGTATGGTTAAATTCTGTGCTCAGACTTCTGTGCTACAAGTAACAAATTATATAAAGGATCAGGTATAAAGTTTTTTTTCTAAGAGTGCTAATATTCTGCTGGAATTAATATACTGCTATTACACTCTGTAAAGAAACGTGCAAAAAAGTTTTGCTAACAGCATTAGCTCTGTGAATTGTCATGCTTCTACTTCAGTTAAATACTGTGTTCAATATTCTATGCTGAGTTTTATACATTGTGTAAATAAACATGCTCATCAATTTTTGTAATAGTGTTACTTGTGTGAAATAAACTGTATCATATAATTTTAGTGAAACACTGGTCAGAATTCTGTGACGCATTTTTGGATTTTATATACTCTGTAAAAGTACAAAATAAAAGATGTTTCTAATAGTGCTAGTCATGCAAATGTATCAAGATTGTGATATTTCAGTGAAATACTGTATACTCTCTCTTGAATCTTATGCAATTTGTAAAGGCACAGAGTAAAAGTTGTTTCTATTTGGGCTATTTATGTGAATGTGTCATTATAGTGCAATTTCAGTGAAACACATTGGTCAGCACTCCATGTTTTAAGTTGTAAATTATGTAATGCTCAGGTTTAAAATGTGTTTCTAACAACGTTAACATCTTAAATGAATCTGTATAGTGCTATTTTAGTGTTTGGAACTCTGTACTGTTTATTATACACCCTGTTAAGGCACATGTATAAAAGGGGTTTTTAACAGTAATGCCACTTCAGTGAAGTATTTTGTTCAGCCATCTGCGCTTCATGTAATAAACTCTGTAAAGTGCATGATTAAAAGGGATTTCTAACTATGCTATCTGTATATGTTAATCAATATCATGCTATTTTTCTGAAATGCTGTGCTCAGCACTTTGTAAATATGTTATATTCTGTAATGGCACATGTATAAAAGTTGTTTCTAACAGTAACAGTTGCATAAATCAATAAGTATACTGTTATTTTGAAGAAACTTTTTGTTCAACACTTTGTGTAACAAATTATAAACTGTTTAAAAAATTTTGAAGAATTTCTTTCTAACAGTACTAGCTTCGTGGTGAATCAGTGAAGTGTTATTTCAGGGAAAACCTGTGTTCAGCACTCTGTGATGCATGGTATACACTCTATAATTGCATGTAGGTAAACAATGTTTCAAACAGTGTTTGTTTGCTATGTGAAGAAAAAATATATGACTAGTTCCATGAAACACTCTGTTCAGCAGATTGTGCTGAATTTTATACATTCTGTAAGGCACATGTGTAAGAGTTGTTTCTAATATAGCTAACTGTATGAGTGAATCAATATAGTAGTTAGTAGGTGAAACACTCTTTTAGCATCCTGTGTTCTACATTACACACTGTGTAAAAGAAAAAGTGTACTGTAAAAGAAAAATGTACTGTTTTCAAAAGCACTATTTATGTAAGTTAACATATATCCTCCACTTTTGTGAAGTACTGTGTTTAGTACTCTGTACTGCAAGATACACATTCTGTAAATTACAGGTATAAGTGGTATTTCTAACCACACTAGCCCATAAATGGATCAGTATCTTGCTATATCAGTGAAATACTGTCTTCAGCGCTGTGATCAGTATATTGCTTTATCAGGAAATACTGTGCTCTATGTTATACTCAGTGTAAAGTTAAATGTGTAAAGGTTGTTTTAAAAGGACTGGTTGCAGAAATTAATCAGTAAAATGCTATATCTGTGTAACAATGTGCTTTATTTTATGTACTACAAGATATAAATTGTATAAAAGCTCATGTATCAAAAATTTTACACATAGTACTAGATCCTGAATGAATCACTATATTCATAAATTTGTACTACATGTTATAACTTCTGTAAAGTCACATGTGTAAAAGATGTTTCTAACAATGCTAACTGCATAAATTAATTAGTACTGTGCTGTTAGTAAAATACTGTGCTCAAAATTCTGTATGTATTTTAGAGTGTATAATACGTATCATATAATTTTTTTATTGAAATAGTAATTACTGATTGATACATAATGCTAGCACTGTTATAAACCCCTTTTACACATGTCTTTACACCATTTATAAGAAGGATTAAAGGTATTTCACATGTCACACTATACTAGTTGGCTGGTGAACTACACACTGGTAGCTCTATTAGAAACATTTTTTATACATGTCTCTTTACAATATGCATGCTTTGCATGCAGAGTTCTGAGCATGTTGTTTCACTGAAATATCAAACATCATTATACTGATTCATTCACAAAGCTATAAGTGTTAGAAACATCTGATATACTCATGACTTAAAAGAGTATAACATGCAACACAAAAAAACTGTGCACTTTGTTTAAATGAAATACACTATACTAATTAATTCATATAACTAGTGTTGCTAGAAACATCTTTTGTACATGTGCCTATACAAAATATGTAACATGAAAAATATATTTAGGCCTTTTTTCTGCATGTTATACACTCTCTAATGTCACATGCATATTAGTTGTTTCTATCACTTCTAGCTATATGAATAATTCAGTATACTGCTGTTTTAGCAAAATGCTTTAGAATTCAGTGGTGCATGTTATATTCTCTGTAAAGGCACATGTAAATGTTTTTTCAGTGAATCAGTATATTGCTATTTAGGTAAACTACTACATTCAGTAATCTGGGATGCATGTTATACACTCTGTAATGTTGCATGTGTAAAAGGTGTTTTTAAAACTGGCAGTTGCTTGAGCGTATCATTATAGTGCTATTTCAGGGAAACATTGTATTCAGCAATCTGTGCTGCATGTTATACATGTTATACTTTCTGTTAAGGCACATGTATAAAAGTTATTTATAACAGTGCTAGTTGCTTGATGAATCAATTTGAATTTAACTCTAGCATCCTATTTTAATAAAAGACAATGTTCTGCCCTCTGTAATGGATGTTTTCCACTCTTTAAAGACAGACCAATTTTTTTTAACATATGTTTTTCCCCAGCTTTTTATTGAGACAAAATTAACATATAACATTGTGTCAGTTTAAGTCAATGTGACTATTTAATATATGTAATTATTAAAAAATGTTTATACAATAAGGTTAGTTAGCACATCATTCACCTCACGTAATTACATTTTTTTGTTGTTTATACAATGAGAATTTTTAAAATCTTAGAAACTTTAAAATATACAGTACAGTATTTTTAACTATAGTCAACACACTGTACATTAGATCACCTGAACTTATTGCTCTTATAACTGGATGTTTGTACCCTTTGACCAACATCTCATTCCTCCTACCCTGCTACCCCTTGCAACCACAAATTTACTCTCTGTTTCTATGAGCTTTTTATATTCAGCTTTTTATATTCCATAAATAAGTGAGATAATTCAGTATTTGTTTTTCTCTTTCTGACTTATGTCACATAGTATAATGCCCCAGAGGTTCACTCATGTTGTCACAAATGGCAGAATCTTCTTTATATTATTGAATAATATTCATATATATTACATTTTCTTTATTTATTCATTTGTCGATTGACCTTAAAGTTGTCTCCATGTTGTGGATATTGTGAATAATGCTACAATAAACATTAGGGTACAGATATGTCCATGAGATAGTGATTTCATTCCCTTCAGATAAATAGCCAGAAGTAGGAGTGCTGATTCATATGGTAGTTCTATTTTTTAACTGAGCTATAATTGACATATAACATTGTATAAGTTTATTGTGTACTCTTTCATCAATGTCTTACAGTTTTTGATATACAAATCTGTCATTCATCTTTTCAGTTAAATTCATTCCTGTGTCTTATTGTTTTTGGTGCTATTGTAAATGGGATTAGTTTCTTTTTCAAATAATTAATGATTAGCATATTGAAATGTAATTATTTTTGTTCGTTGATTTTGTATCCTGAAACTTTCCTGAGTTTATTATTACTTTTAACACATTTTTTGGTAGAGTCATTAGAATTTTCTACATACAAGATCATGTCATCTGCAAACAGTGACTGTTTTATTTCTTCCTTTCCTGTTAAGGTGGCTTTTATTTCTTTTTCTTGCCTAATTGCTCTAGCTAGGACATCTAGCACTATGGTGAATAGACGTGGTCAGAGTGGACATCTTTGTCTTGTTCCTGATCTTAGAAGAAAAGTCTTCAAGTTTTCACTGTTGAGTGTGGTGTTACCTGTGAGGTTAAGTATATTAACTTTATTACGTTGAAACATCTTCCTTCTATATCTACTTTATTGACAGTTTTTTCATGAAAAAATGTTGAATTTTGTCAAATGCCTTTTCTGCATATATTAAAATGTTCATATGATTTTTATCTTTCATTCTATTAATGTGCTGCATCACATTTATTGATTTGCATATATTGAACATCCCTGCATCCCAGGGATGAAACTTACTTTATCATGGTGTGTGATTCTTTTAATGGGTTGTTGAATTTGGTTTGCTAAAATTTCGTTGAGAGTTTATGCATCTATATTCATCAAGGATATTGGCCTTTTATTTTCTTTTGTAGTATTCTTATCTGTCTTTGATATCAGTGTAATTCTGTGCTCCTAAAATTTGTTTGGGGGTGTTCTGTCTTCTTCCCTATTTTGGAAGTGTTTGAGAAGGACTGTTGTTATTTGTTCCCTACATGTTTTGTAGAATTCACCCATGATGCCATCTGATCCTGGGCTTTTCTTTTCTAGGATGTATTTGATTAGTTATTCGATATCTTTGTGCATTATTGATCTGTTCAAATTTTCTATTTCTTCTTGATTCATACTTGGTAGATTGTATATTTTTTTGGAATTTATACATTTCTCCTATATTGTCCAAATTATTGGTATATAATTGTTCATAGTCTCCCATGATCCTTTGTATTTCTGTGGTATCAATTGTTATGACTCATCTTTCATTTATAATTTTATTTATTTGAGTCACTGTTTTTTCTTGGTAAGTCTAGATAAGGCTTTGTCAATTTTGTTTATCTTTTCAAAAATTCAACTCAGTTACATTGATATTTTCTATGATTTTTCTATTTTCTATTTCATTTATTTTTGCTCTGATCTTTGATATCTCTGTCTTTCTGTTACTTTGGGCTTTGTTTTTGTTTTCCTAGTTCCTTGAGGTGCAAAGTTAAATTGTCTATTTGAGATCATTCTTTTTTTAATGTAGACATTCATTACTATAGACTTCGTCTTAGCACTGTTTTTGGCACTTTCCATAAGATTTGGTATGTTGCGTTTCCATTTTAATTTGTTTCAAGATATTTTTGGATTTCTCTTTTTATTTTATCTTTGACCCATTAGTTATTCAAGATTGTGTTGTTTAGTTTATGCACATTTGGGAATTTCCAGTTTCCTTCCTGTTATTGATTTCAAGTTTCATATCATTGTGGTCAGAAAAGACACTTGCTATGATTTCAATCTTTTTAAATTTACCAAGACTATTTTTGTGATCTAACATACTATCAATCCTGGAGAATGTTCCATCTACACTTAAAAAAATTGTGTATTCTGCTTCTGTTGAATAGAATGTTCTGTATAGGTGTGTTAGGTTCACTTGGTCTAAGGGATAGTTCAAATTCCATATTTCTTTATTGATTTTCTGTCTAGATGATCTGTGAATTGATGAAAATGGGATATTGAAATCCTCTACTATTGTTGTATTGTTGTCTATTTTCTCTTCAGGTATATCAGTATTTGCTTAATGTATTTAGGTGCTCTTATGTTGGGTGCATATATATTTATAATTGTTATATCCTATTGAAGAATTGACCCCTTTATCATTGTATAATGACAATTTTTCTCTTGATACCATTTTTAACTTAAAATCTATTTTTTGAAATATAATTATAGCTATGCCTACTCACTTATGATTTCCATTTGCATGGAATATCTTTTCCAGTCCTTTAATTTGAGACTATGAGTGTCGTTAGGGATGAAGTGAGCCTCGTATAAGCACCTTATATTTGGGTATTATTTTTTATCCATTTAGTCTATGCCTTTTGATTGGAAAATTTAATAAATTTACATTTAAAGTAATTTTTAAAAGTTTAAGTCTTAGTAATACCATATTATTAATTATATCTACTGTTTTGTAGTTCTCTTGTTTCTTTCTTCTTCTCTTCCATTGTAATTTGATGATTTTCCATACTGGTGGTATTGTTTGATTTCTTTCTCTTCATCTTGAGTATATTTACTGTAGGATTTTGCTTTGTGGTTATTCTGCAGGATTGCATAAAATATATTATAGATAAAATAGTCTAATTTAAGCTCATAGGAACTCATATTACATACAAAAACTGTGGACTTTTACTCCCCCCTACATTTTATGTTTTTGATGTCATTGTTTACATCTTTTTATATCGTGTATCCATTAAAAGATTATTGTAACTATAGCTATTTTTAATACTTCTGTATTTTAACACTTATATTAGAGTTAAGTGATTAACACAACACTGCATTACAATATTGGAGTGTTCTGAATTTTACTTTATACTTATCTTTACTATTATCTTTTGAGTTTTCATATTACTAATTATCATCCTTTTATTTCAACTTAAAGAACTCCTTTCAACATTTCTTGTAATGTAAGTCTAATCATGATTAACTCCCTCAGCTCTTGTTTGTATATGAAAGTCCTTAACTCTCCTTTAATTCTGAGGGACAACTTTGTCAGGTATTCTTTTTTCAGTTGTTTTCTCTCAGCACACTGAATATATCATCCCACTCTCCCAGCCTATAAGAGTCCTGCTGAGAAATATGCTGATAGCCTCATGGGGGTTCCCTTTTAAGTGAGAAACTTCTTTTTGCTTCGTGCTTTTAAGATTACATCCGTGTGTTTGGTTTTTGAAAATTTTACTATAATGTGTCTTTGAGATCACATCTTTGAGTTAAATTTTGGGCAACCTTTGAACTTTATAAATTTGGATGTCCAAATCTATCCCCAGTTTTGAGAAGTTCTAAGTCATTGTTTTTAAATAAGTTTTCTGTCCTTTTCTCTCTCTCTTCTCCTTCTGGAAATCCAATAATGCCTAGATTGTTTCTTTTAATGTTGTCCCTAAGTCCTGTAGGCTTTCTTCATTCTCTTTCATTCTTTTTATTTTTTGCTCTTATGACTGGATAATTTCAAGTGATCTGTCTGCAAGTTCGCTGACTCTCTCTTCTGCTTGGTCTAGTTTGCTATTGAAGCTCTCTATTGAATTTATTTCAGTTCAATTATTATATTGTTCAAGTCCAAAATTTCTGTTTGGTTCCTTTTTATGTTTTCTAACTTTGTTTAACTTCTCATTTTGTTCTCTATTGTTTTCCTGATACCATTAAATTGCCTATCTGTTTTCTCATAGTTCTCTGAGCAACTTCTGAAGATTTATTTTGATTTATTTGTGAGTCAATTCATGTATCTCCATTTCTTTGGAGTCAGTTACTGGAGGTTTGATGTTACTTTGGTGGTGTCATATTTCCCTGGCTTTCCATGATTCCTGTAGCCTTGTCTAGGGATCTGCACATATGAAGATGCAATCAACTCTTCCAGATGTTATGAACTAACTTCAAAAAAGAAAGACCTTCACCTGCAGCTAAGGACATGCTGGAGCATGCTGTGACTCCTGGTCTAGTTGTAGGGTGCCTAGAGTGATGGCATGTGTCAGCTTCAGTTTCTGGAGAGAATTATTATATCCCCTGGGCTCAGGATGCTGCAGTCCATAAAATCAACAAATGTGTGATACTCGGTGAGAGTTTGAGAGTTTACAGTGGTTATAAGGGCTTTTGGAGTCTTTAGCAACAAGTCCAATTCCAGTAACTAGAGACCAGAGCAGGCAGTGGTGCTGGCTGGAGCCAGTGGTGTGCACATCCTTGGTTGTGGCCGCTGGTTGCAGGTTCCTGAGTAATGATAAGGATCAGAAGCAGACACACATGAAGTAGCTAAGGCCAGCACCAGTGGTTGGGACCAACTGTGAATTTACTAGTAGCTGTAGGGTCCTTCTGTTAGTGGGCACACCTGCAGCTGTAGGGTCTTACCACATCCATTGTCACTGTAGTGGAGGCCAGTGATGATATTTTGGCTGATGGGCTGCAGGTACATAGCTGCAGAGGCTCGTGGCAGGTGAACCTATGCAAATCAGTGACAGGAATCAGGGCCAGATCAAGGCCCACAAGAATCTTCAGGGACATCGGCTATTATTGTGCACTCCTGTGGCTTCAGGTTCTTGCCACAGGCTTATGTATGGCAGTGAAGTCCAGGGATGAGTGTCAGGACAACAGCATGCAGATACACAGCTACAGAGGCAAGCCATGAGCATGTGCATGGTGGTTGGGGGTCAGATATGGGGGTCTAGGTTAGTGTCTTGCACATGCTCAGCCACAGATGCCAGGCCTGGCTGCTGATGTGGATCCCACACCCCAGTGGGAGGGGACACAGAAATAGGGAGGGACTCAGGAGATTGTGAATGCAAATACCTGTGGGGATAAAATCTGAGCTCTGATACTGGTGGCTGATACTGGTATCCTCTTCCCTTCTTTCTTGCTCCTAGTCATCTCTAGATGTCTCAGCTTTGCCAGTCTTTGGGTGGGATGAAATCAATGTAGATCCTTTGTTCAGTGCCCCAAAAGGCTGAGGAAGCTGGTTGTTCACCCTGTTCTCCATTTCCCAGTGATGGGTACACTTTCAAGCTGGAAAGTTCCCTCTTGGCACTGAGCAATGCAAGCCTGGAGAATGGGATGACACAGACAAAATGAAGCTGTTTTTCCTGCCTTTTTTGTGCAGTTATTCTCAAGTTTTTTGTTTCACTGTGTTGCTGAAGCTGCTTATGCGGATTCCTGAGCTCTCCCAGAGTTGTTTGCGTTTGTTGATAGCTGCTAATTGTTGATCTTTGTTGGTGACGTCATTTGTAAAATTTTTTAAATAAAAGTACTAGCTACATTAATTAATATTGAGTTATATCAGTGACACACTATGATTGTAATCTGTGTTTTATGTCATTTACTTTGTAGGAACACACTTGTAAAAGTTGTTTAGAACAGTGTTATTCGTGTGAATTATCCTCTTTTGTTCCTTTTTAGTAAAACACTGTGTTGAGCACTCTGTGCTACCTGGTTTATGTCCTGTAAATGCACATACGTGAAAAGTAATTTGAACAGTTCTATCTGCTTGAATGAAACAATATAGTGCTTTTTCAATGAAAACACTGTGGCCATCAATCACTCTGTGTTGTATATTATTCACTCTGTAAAAGCACATGTAAAAAAAGGTATACATAACACTTCTAGCTGTGCAAATGAATTAGAATAGCGCTACTCTAGTGAGAGACTGTGTTTATCTTTCTGTGTTGTATATTATATGCTCTCTAAAGGTTGTTTATAAAAGGCCTAATGGCATAAATGAATCACTACAGTGCTAATTCAGTGAAAGATTGAGCTCAACACTCTGTGTTGCAAGTGATAAATTATATAAAGGCTCATGCAAAAAAGGTGCTTCTAACAGTGTGAACAGCCTGAGTGAATAAGTACTGTTATATTTTAGTGAAATATTGTGTTCAGCATTTTTTCATTGAATGTTATATACTCTAGAAAGGCATGTATATAAAAAATGATTCTAACAGTGATATAATTGTTACTGAATCTCTATAGTGTTATTTCTGGGAAAAATACATAGTTAATTGCCCTTAGGTTCATTATACACACTGTAAATTCACAGGTGTAAAATTTTTTTCAGCATTCTTGGCTTAGTCTCTCAATCAGTACACTGCTATTTCTGTGAAATACTGTGTTCAGCATTCTATCTTGCATTTTATACACTCTGTAAAATCAATTGTGTAAGAGTTCTACTTCACTTATTCACTTAAATAACATGCTCTGATACCTGCACTGAAAATAAATTTTGTAAAGTCTCATGTGTAAAAACTGTTTTTAATAGAGCTAGAAGAGTGAGGGAGTCAGCATAGTGATTTTCAGTAAAACACGGTGTTCAAGTCTATTGTGTTTCATATTATGCACTCTGTAAAGAAACATGAGTAAGAGAATTTCTAACATATTTACATGATAAATTAATAACTATAGTGCTATTTCAATAAAACACTGTGCCAGACCTCTGTGCTGCATGTTATACATTCTGTAAAGCAACATGCGTAGCAGTTGTTTGTGACAGTACTATTTATATGAATTAAACTGTATTGTTCTTTCAGTGAAACACCATGTTCAGAAATGTGTACTGGAACTTATACCTTCTTTAATGTTACATGAATAAAAGCTGTTTCTAACACTGCTAGCTGTGTGGAAGAATCAAACTGCTGCTATTTCTGTGAAACTCTGTGTTCAGTATTCTGTATATAATGTTTACATTCTGTAAATAAATGCATACCAGATATTTGCAACTGTGTTTTGTGTCAATTTAAAAAAATGAATCATGCAATTTTCATGAAACATTGTGTTCAGTATGGTGTGCTGAATGTTATACATCCTGTAAAATCACATGTGAAAAACAGGTCTAACAGGGTTAGCTGTGTAACTAAATCAGGAGAGTGCTATTTCTGTGAAATTCTTTGATCAGCAATCTGTGGTGCATGTTGTATTGTGAGAAACATCTTTAATACATGAGTTTGTACATAATTTATAACACACATCAAGGTGTGTTGAGCTAATTGTTTCACTAAATTAGCACTAAACTGATTATTCCAACAACTTGAACAGTTAAAAACAATTTTATAAGTGAGCCATTACAGAATGTATGATATGTAGTGCAGAATGCTAAGAACAAGGTTTCAATGAAATAGCAGCATGCAAATTATTTCATGCAACTATCACTATTAAAACGTTTTTCCAAATGCATTAACAGAATCTATAATATGTAGCACAGAAATTTGAACACTTTTTTTTACTAATATAGCACTATATTGATTAATTTATGAGCTTAGCACTGGTAGAAACACCATTTATACATATACTTTTACAGAGTTTATAACATGCAACACAAAGTGAGGAACATAGTGTCCCTCTGAAATAACATCTTATTAATGCATTTAAGAGCTAGCACTGTAAGAAACACTTTTTATTTATTTATTTTATTGAGGTCACATTGGTTTATAATATTATATAAATTTTAGGTGTACATCATTATCTTTCAACTTCTGTATAGACTGCATATATTCACCACCAAAAGCCTAGTTTCCGTCCATCACCATACACTTGTGCCCCTTTACCCATTTTGCCCTCCCTCTTTTACTCTGGTAACCACCAATGTTTTCTCCATATCTATGTATTTGCTTATCTTTTACATGTGAGTGAAATCATACGGTAATTGTCTTTCTCCATCTGACTTATTTTGCTTACTATACTACTTTCAATTTCCAACCATGTTGTCACAAAAAGCAAGATTTTTATCATTTTAATGGCTGAGTAGTATTCCATTATATGTATTTTATTATATAGTATATTATATATTATTATATATAATACATATTATATAAATATTCCTTTATATATATGTATGTGTATTTGTGTATATATATATATATATATATATATATATATATATATATATATCACAATAAGCAGGGGGGTGCAGAACATGATGTAATCCATACAGAAATAGAAGTAGAATGAGGTACATCTGAAATTTATACAATGTTATAAACCAATGTTACTGCAATAAACAAAAAAATAAAATTAGTGTTTTTGTGTTCTTTGGATAAATACCCAGAAGTGGAATACCTGGGTCAGATGGTATTTCTATTTTTATTATTTGAGAAGTCTCCATACTGGTTTCCATAGCGGCTGCACCAATTTACATTCCCACCAGGAGTGTACAAGGGTTCCTTGTTTTCCACATCCTCTCCAACACTTATTTCTTGTCCTTTTAATAATAGCCTTTCTGACATGTGTGAGGTGGGGTTAATATCCAAAGCATATAAAGAACTCATACAATTCAACAACAAAAAAAGAATAACTCAATAAAAAATAGGCAGAGGATATGAAGAGACATTTCTCCAAAGAAGATATATAGGTGATCAACAGGCATATGAAATGATGTTCATGATCTCTAATTATTAGGGAAATTCAAATCAAAACTACAAAGAGAGAAACATCTTTTATATATGAGCTTTTGCATAATTTATAACTTGTAGGTCAGAAGGCTGAGCACATTGTTTCACACATCTAGAACTATATTGATTATTTTACGTCATTTTTGTCTGAAACGACATTTACTCATTTACCTCACAGAGTGTATAACGTGCAGCACATACATGATAATATACTGATTCATTAGCACAGCTGCCACTCAAAAAAATTTTGATTTATGTTTTTTACAGAGTGTATTTATTGCAGAACAGATGGATAAGTACAATGTTTCACAAAAATGGGATGATACAAATTAATTCACACATATAGCAATATTACAAATAACTACAAATGTATCATTACAGAATATGTAACTTGGAACAGGTTTTTCCACTAAGTTAACACTACAATAATTCAATTACATAGCGATATCTATTAGAAAAACTTTCATACATATGTCCTTACTGCATCTATAATTTACAGCACAAAGTGCTGAGCAGAGTTATCAATGACTTATCACTATACCCATTCATTCACCTAACTAGCAGTTAGAGTCAAACTTTAAACATGTCTTTACTGTGTGTATAACATGCATCAAAGAGTGATTAACACAGTGTTTCCTGAAATGCCACTGTTCTGATTCACTAGAGAAGATTATATTATTAAGAATGCATTTTACACACATAATTTTACAATTGTATAACATGAAGAACAGAGTGCTGAACACATTGTTTCACACAATTAGCTTGAAGATTATTCCTTCTATATTCTAGAACTGTTAGAAATACCTTTTACACATGAAATTTTACTTGATAACTTTAAGCACAGATTGTTGAACACAATGTTTCATTGAATTAACCCTATACTGGTTCACTCACACAATAGCATTGTTACAAACAACTTTTACATATTTACATTTAAAGAATATATAGCATGCAACACAGAATGCTGACATATTGTTTGACTGAAATTGTACTATCCTAATTCACAAATGGAGCTAGCACTGTTGAAAAAGTTTCACATGTATCTTTACAGAAAGCATAACATGCAAAGAAAAATGCTATACACAAATAGTTTCAGTGAAATAATGCCATGCTGATTAAGTTAGGCTGCTAAGAATGTAACATCTTTTATATATAAGCTTTACAATATTTATAAGTTGCAGCACAGAGTCCTGAAACCAGTGTTTCACTAAAATGATATGATATAGGTTAATTCATATAAATAGAATTGTTGCAAACAATTTTTACATGTTTTTGCTTAAGTAAATATCATTCAGCACAGAGTGACAGACAAAGTATTTCACTGAAATAACAATATACTGATTCATTCACATAGCTATCAATTTTAGAAATATGTTTTACACATGATTTCATAGACCATACAATACACAGGACGGAGGCTGAGACTGTTTCACAGAGTTAGGAAAATACTGATTCATTCACAAACAAGCACTGTTAAAAATTTTTTATATATTTTTGCTAACAGAATTTATATCATACTGTACGGACTTTTAAACAGAGTATTTCAATAAAAAAAGGATAATACAGGTTAATCACACAATGACACAAAAACATATTTTTTGAGATTATTAATATATTTATTTTATTTTAGATATATTTACATTTGAGAACATTAAGAAAACACAAGATAAAAATATTTCCTATATTATCATATACATTTCATAAATATCTTTTAGTAGCTGTATGACATTTTCATTTTTAAAACAACTGTTCACTTTTAGGTTCACATTTAGTTTCTCCAAATTTTGGTTGTTGCTTAACTTAAAAGTTTGATTTAGTTGTTTCTTTTGGAGAACACTTCAATGTTACGTCATAAAGCATTTCATTTTCATTTTCCATAATGGACTCTTTAGTCAGCCTCATCCATATGCAGAATCTAGTTATAGTATTGAATATTTTCAGGAACAGATTAAGTAAATTGTTATTTTAAAGATTTTTACTGGGATAGGAGCACTTAACGTGAGATCCACTGCCTTAAAATTTTTAGGTGCACAATCAGGTATTGTTAACTATAAGCACAATGTTGAACAGCAGCTCTCTAGAACTTATTCATCGTGCATAGCAGGAACTTTATGTCAGTTGAACAGTAACTTCCCATTGTCCCCTCCATAAAGCCCCTGGCAATCACCATTCTACTCTCCGATTCTATGAGTTGGCCTACTTAGATACCACACATTGGTAGAATCACACAACACTTGTCCATCTGTGACTGGCTTATTTTACTTAGTATAATGTCCTCCAAGTTATTCCATGTTTTCACAAATGACAATATTTCCTTCTTTTATAAGATTAAATAATATTCCATTGTATGTATATATCACATTTTCTTTATCCATTAGTCTGCCAATGGACATTTACATTGTTTTGATATCTTGGCTATTTTGAATGCTGTAGTGAACGTGGGACTGCAGATATCTCTTAAAGACCTGATTTTCATTCTTCTGGATATATACTAGTAACAAGTAAGGAGAATGAACCAGTAATCAAAAACCCAACAAAGAAAAGACCAGGATCGGGCCGGCCCGGTGGCTTAGCGGTTAAGTGCGCACGCTCCGCTGCTGGCGGCCCGGGTTCGGATCCTGGGTGTGCACCCACGCACCGGTTCTCTGGCCATCCTGAGGCTGTGTCCCACATACAGCACCTAGAAGGATGTGCAGCTATGACATACAACTATCTACTGGGGCTTTGCAGAAGAAACAAAAGGAGGAGGATTGGCAACAGATGTTAGCCCAGAGCCGGTCTTCCTCAGCAAAAAGAAAAGAAAAGACCAGGATCATATGGCATCACTGGTGAATTCTACCAAACATTTAAAGAAGAATTAATGTTAATCTTTCCCAAACTCTTCCAAAAACTAAAGAAGAGGGAACACATCCAAACTTATTTTGTAAGTCCAGACACAAAAGTCAGGCAAGGACACTATAAGAAAAGAAAACTAGAGGTGACTATCCATGATGAACATAGATGCAAAATCCTCAACAAAGTCCTCAACTAGCACAATTAATTCCAAGTACATTAACAGAATCAAGTAGGATATATACCTGGGATACAATGATGCTTCAATCAATTAATGTGATGCACCTAATTTACAGAATAAAGAGTAAAACCTACATGATTATATAAAAAGATGCATAAAAAGTATTTGACAAGATTCAACTGTCTTTCTGGTAAAAACCCTCAAGAAACTAGGTATAGAAGGAATTTACCTCAACATAATAAAGGCCATGTATGAAAAGCCCACAACTAACATCATATTCAATGGTGAAAAAATGAAAGCTTTTACTCAATGATCAGGAACAATACAAAAACGCCACTCTCACCACTCTATTCAACATAATACTGGAAATTCTAGCCAGAGCAATTAGGCAAGAAAAAGTAAATAAAAGGTATATAAATTTGTAAGAAACAAGTAAAATTGTCTCTTTTTGAAGATGACATGATCTTATATATAGAAAAATCTAAGTATTCCACAAAAAAAAGCTGTTAGGACTAGCAAAATAATTCAATAAAGCTGCAGGTACAAAATGAACATGGAAAAACCAGTTGTATATATTCATAGCATGAAGCTGCATACACTAACAACAAACTATCCAAAAAGGAAATTAACAAAGCAATCCCATTTACAGTAGCTTCAAAAGGATTAAAACACTTAGAAATAAATTTCACCAATGAGAATGCTATAGAATAAATGTTTTTGCCCCCTTTCCAAATTCAAATGTAGAAACCTAGTCTCCAGTTTGATAGTATTTGGAGGTTGTGCCTTTGAAAGATGATTAGGTGCCAGCAGATTCAGTGCCTTGTGAGGGACCCCTTCTTGGTTCATAGATAGCCATCTTCTCACTGTGTCCTCACATGGCAGAAGAAGTGTGGGAGCTTTCTGTGGTCTCCTTTATAAGGGCACTAATCCTATTGATGAAGGCTCCATCCACATGACCTAACCAACTTCCAAACCTTTAGAACTGTGAGGAGGAAATTTCCATTTTTTATAAGTCATCCATTCTATAGTATTCTGTTATAGCAATGTGAACAGACTAAGACAGAGGTGAAAAATCTGTACACTGAAAACTACAAGACATTGTGGAAAGAAATTAAAGGAGACACAAATAAACTCAAAGACAACCCGTGTTCATGGATTGGATAAATTAATGTTGTAATGTCCATAGTACCCAATCTACATATTCAATGCAATCTCCATCAAAAATTCAATGGCATTTAAAAAAATAGAAAAAATATGCTAAAATTCATATGAAACCACAAAAGACCCCAAATAGCCAAAGAAATCTTGATCAGTTTCTTTATTTCTACATATAAATTGATAAAGAAAAAGAAAAAGCTAGAGACCCCACACTTCCTAATTTAAAACTATATTACAAAAATACAGTAAAAGCAGCATGATGCTGGTATAAAGACACACATACAGACCAAAGGAACAGAAAAGAGAGTGCAGAACTAAACTTAAAATATAGAGTGGACTGAGCTTTACTAATGATTTCAAGAATATACAATGGGAAAAGGATGGTCTCTTCAGCAAATAGTGCTGAGGAAACTGGGTATCTACATGCAAAAGAATGAAGTTGGACCCTTATCTTACACCATACATCAAGATCAACTCATAATGGATTAAAGGCTTAAACATAAGACCTGAAACCATAAAACTACTAGAATAAAACATAGAAGAAAATGTTCTTAATATCGGTCTTGGCAATGATTTCATGGATATGACACCAAAATCACAGGCAACGAAAGCAAAAATAGCCTGGAAGGATTACATGAAACGAAAAGACTTCTGCACAGAAATGGAAACAATTAATAGAATGAAAAGGCAACCTAAAACACGGGAGAAAATATTTACAAACTATTTATCTAATTATGGGTTAATACCCAAATATATGAGGAACTTGAACACTCCAACAGCAATAAAACACAGCCTGATTTAAAAGTGGGCTAAGGTCTTGAATAAATATTTCTCCAAATAAGACATACAGATGGTTAACAGGTACATTAAAAGATGCTCAATATAACTTACCCTCATGGAATTGCACATCAAAACCATAATGAGATATCACCTTACACCTCTTAGGATGGCTTTACCATAAAAATAAAAGATAATAAGTGTTGACAAGGGCATGGAGAAGTGGTAACCCTTGTACATTATTGGAGGGAATGCAAAATCATGTAGCCACTATGGAGATGAATGTGCTATTTCTAGCACTATAGAAATATATTTTATACATGTTCCTAAACAGAGTGTATACCATGCAGAACGGATTACTGCGTACAGTATTTCACTAAAATTGCAATATACTGATTCATTCAAGCAGCTAGCATTGTTAGGAAAACATTACATATTTTCCTTTGGAGTGTGTATAACATGGAACACTCAGTGCTGAACATTATTTTCACAGAAGTGGGACAGTAGAGTTTAATACACACAATAACTGTTAAAAACAACTTTAACACCAGCATCTTAACAGAATGTATAACATGAAGTACAGAATCCTGAATGTCGTGTTTCACTGAAATAGCACTATACTGATTCATTCAGGCTGATAATATTATTAAAAACTTCTTTAACACATGACTCTTTACATAATTTATAACCTACAGCACAGAGTGATGAACACAGTGTCTTGCTGAAATAGCACTAAACTCATTCATCAATATTAGCACTGTTAGAAACAACTTTTAAGTATGTGCCATTCATTATTCATTTGCAGTTACTGATTTGAGACAGGATTTTTATGTGACTGTACAAAGTGTACAACAAGCCACACTGAGTGTGGAACAAAATGCTTCACTGAACTACCATGATAAGGATTTATATAAGCCATTCGCTTTAATAGAAACAATTTTTTTTACCTGTGCCTTTATAGAGTTTTACATAAATCCCAAAGTGGTGAACACATTCTTAAATGGAAATAACACTGTCTTCATTCATATCAAAGTCAATTGACACTTTAAAAACACCTTTTATACTTATGTCTCTACACAGAGTGTTACATGTAACACACAATTTTGCACACATTCTTTCACTGAAGTAACACAGCCCTCATTCCCACTAACAATTAGAACTATCTATTATACATTTATCTTTACACAGTTTATTACATGTTACAGAGTGGTGAACAAATCCTTTCACAGAAATAACAATATTCTGAATCACATGTACAACTAGAAATCATAGAAACATCTTTTATATATTTCTAACAAAATGTATAATATGAAACACACAGTGAACACATTGTATCATTTAAATAACAATGTATTGAGTCACACTAGCAACAAAAACACTTAGATATATTTTATATATGTGTCATGAAGAGTGTAGAACATGCAGCCCAGAATGGTAAACATATTCTTTCACTGAAAAAAAAACACTGTCCTGATTCACATGCACAAATATCATTCTATTTTTGTTTTTTCATGAGGAAGGTCAGCCCTGAGGCTAACATTCATGCCAATCCTCCTCTTTTTGCTAAGTAAGACTGGCCCTGGGCTAACATCTGTGCCCATCTTCCTCCACTTTATATGGGACGCCTCCATAGCATGGCTTAACAAGTTGTGCATCAGTGTTCGCCTGGGATCGAAACCTGGGCCGCCAGCAGTGGAGCATGCACAATTAACCTCTACGCCACGGGGCAGGCCCCTACACCTATCATTCTTACAAACTTCTTTAATATATGTCTCTTCACAAACAGTATAACATGAAGCACAGGTGGTGGACAAAGATTTGACTGAAGCAACTGTGTCCTCATAAGAACTAGATACTCGTAGAAACTTGTTTTATATAAGTGTCTTTGAGAGTGCATATTATGCAGCACAGAGTGGGGAACACAGTGTTCCATTGAAATAATTGCATTTATACACAGAACAGGTACTGTTAGAAACATCTTTTATACTGTATTTTTACAAGGTATAGTACATGTAGGACAGAGTGGTGAACACAGTGTTTCACATGATAACACTATCATCATCCACATGCATAATCAGCATTCTTAGAAATGTTTTATGGAACTGTATTTATAGAGTGTATAACATGCAGCACATCGAGGAAAGCAAAGTGTTTCACTGAAATAGCATTATCCTGACCCACAAACATAACTACTACTCTCACAAATGCATTCTACATATGATCCATAGAAAGTGTATAAAATGTATAACAGAGTAGTGAACACAGTGTTTCAGTGAAATAACACTATCATGATTCACATAGACAACAGCTATTCTCACAAATACATTTTATACGTGTTTCTTTAGAGAGTATATAAAATGTAACACAGACTGCTGATCAGTGTTTTACTGAAAAAAATACTTTCCAGATTTACACACACAACTAGCACTCTTAGAAATGTCTTTTATACATGCAAAACAGTGTGGTGAATACATTCTTTGAAATAACACTGTCATGATTT
This sequence comes from Ceratotherium simum simum, assembly GCF_057802395.1. Taxonomy (NCBI): domain Eukaryota; kingdom Metazoa; phylum Chordata; class Mammalia; order Perissodactyla; family Rhinocerotidae; genus Ceratotherium; species Ceratotherium simum. The sequence continues at coordinate 81,024,468 of NC_141940.1, read as the reverse complement.
ACACATACAACTAGTATACTTGGAAACATCTCTAATACGTGTCTTTACAGAGGGTACAAAATGCAGCACAGAGTGATAAACACGTGTTTCACTTAACACTATCCTGATTCACTCATGCAAGGGATTTTAGAAATATCTTTTTTTATTGGGGTAAAAATACTTAAAATGAGACAAACCCTCAACAAATTTTTAAGTGTATAGTACAGTATTGTTAATTATAAGCACTATGTTGTACAACAGTTATCTAGAGCTTTCTTATTCATCTTGCATAACTGAAACTTTATACCCATTGAACAACTTTGCCAATGCCCCTCCCTCCAGTCTCTGATAACCATGATTCTACCATCTGCTTCTGTGAGTTTGACTATTTTAGATATGACATATAAGTGGAATCATACAGTATTTGTGCTTCTGTGATTGGCTTATTTTACTCAGCATAATGCCTTCCACGTTATTCCATGTTGTTTCAAACGGTAGGATTTCCTTCTTTGTTTAAGTCTGAGTAATATTCCATTGTGTGTATATACCACATTTTCTTGATGCATTCATCCATAGAAGGAGATTTAGGTTGTTTCCATATCTTAGCTATTGTGATTAATGCTTCCAAGAACATAAGGGAAAAGGGGAACATATTTCTTCGAGATACTGGTTTCAATAATTTTAAGTGTATATCCAAAAGTGGGACTGCTTTATAACATGGTAGTTCTCTTTTTAAATTTATATATCTGCTTCACAATTTACATTCACACTAAAGTGTACAAGAGTTCCAATCTCTTCACATACTTGCCAACATTTTTTCTTACCATATTTTAATAATAAACTATCCTAACAGATGTGAGGAGACAGCTAATTGAGGGTTTACTTTGCATTTCCAGAAATTATTAGCGATGTTAAGCAACGTTTTATATACTTGTTGGCCATTTGTATGTCTTTTTGGAGAAATGTGTATTCAAGTCCTTTGCTCATTTTTTTAATTGTTGTTTTAATAGTTTTTAATATTGTGAAATTTTACGTTGTACATTTTTGGGTGTCCATCACCATATATATGTCTCCCTTGGTCTTTGTACCCACAACTTACCCCCATTGCCACTGGTAACCACAATACAGTTTTCTCTGTCCATGTGTTGGTTTATATTCCACATACAAGTGAGATCATACAGTGTTTGTCTTTCTCTTTCTGGATTATTTCACTTAACATAATACTCTCCAGACCCATCCATGTTATTGTAAATGGGACGATTTTGTCTTTTTTTATGGCTGAGTAGCATACCATTGTATATATATACCACACTTCCTTGATGTAACCGTTATTTGAGGGACACTTAGGTTGCTTCAACTTCTGGGCTATAGTGAATAATGCTGCAATGAACATAGGGGTGCATAAGCCTCTTTGGATTGTTGATTTCAGGTTCAGTGGATAGATTCCCAGTAGTGGGATGGCTGGATCATAGGGCATCTCTATTTTTAATTCTTTGAGGAATCTCCATACCGTTTTCCATAGAGGCTGCACCAGTTTGCATTCCCACCAGCTGTGTATGAGAGTTCCTCTTTCTCCACATCTTCTCCAACATTTGTTGTTTTTTTGTCTTGGTGATTATAGCCATTCTAACGGGCGTGAGGTGATATCTTGGTGTTGTTTTGATTTGCATTTCCCTGATGATTAGTTATGTTGAGCATCTTTTCATGTGTCTATTGGCCATTTGTATGTATATCTTCTTTGGAGAAGTGTCTGTTCATTTCCTGTGCCCATTTTTTAATCTGTTTGTTTGTTTTTTTGTTGTTCAGTTGTGTGAGTTCTTTATATATTATGGAGATCAGCCGCTTGTCAGATGTATGTCTTGCAAATATTCTCTCCAAGCTGGTGGGTTGTCTGTTCATCTTGATTCTGGTTTCGTTTGTCTTATAGAAGCTCTTTAATCTGATGCAGTCCCACTTGCTTATTTTTTCTTTATTTTCCCTAGTCTGGGTAGGCACATCATCCAAAAAGTTTCCTTTATGACCAATGTCAAATAGTGTGTTCCCTATATTTTCTTCTATGACTTTTATAGTTTCAGGTCCCACCTTCAGGTCTTTGATCCATTTTGAGTTAAATTTTGTGAATGGTGATAGCAGATGGTCCACTTTCATTCTTTTGCATGTGGCTGTCCAGTTTTCCCAACACCATTTATTGAAGAGACTTTCCTTTCTCGATTATATGTTCTTACCTCCTTTGTCAAAAATTAGCTGTCTGTATATTTGTGGTTTTATTTCTGGGCTTTCAATTCTGTTCCATTGACCAGTGTGTCTGTTTTTGTACCGGTACCATGCTATTTTGATTACTATTGCTTTGTAGTATGTTTTGAAGTCAGGGATTGTGATGTCTCCTGCTTTGTTCTTTTTTCTTAGGATTTCTTTAGCTTTCGGGGTCTTTTGTTGACCCATATGAATTTTAGGATTCTTTTTTCTATTTCCATGAAAAATGTCATTGGGATTCTGGTTGGGATTGCATTGAATCTGTAGATTGCTTTAGGTAATATAGACATTTTAACTATGTTTATTCTTCCAATACACGTGCATGCAATATCTTTCCATTTCTTTATGTTGTCATCGATTTCTTTCAATAATGTCTTGTAGTTCTTTCACCTCCTTAGCAAGATTTATTCCTAGATATTTTCTTCCTTTTGCTGCAATTGTAAATGGTATTATCTTTTTGAGCTCTCTTTCTATTAGTTCGTTATTAGCATACAGAAATGCAACCGATTTTTGTAGATTGATTTTGTACCCTGTGACTTTGCTGTAGTTGTTGATTTTATCTGATAGTTTTCCAACGGAGTCTTTAGGGTTTTCTATATATAAAATCGTGTCATCTGAAAATAGTGACAGTTTCACTTCTTCATTACCTATTTGGATTCCTTTTATTCATTTTTCTTGCCTAATTGCTCTGGCCAAAACCTCTAGTACTATGTTGAATAGAAGTGGTGACAGTGGGCAACCCTGCCTCGTTCCTGTTCTCAGAGGAATGGCTTTCAATCTTTCGCCATTGAGTATAATGTTGGCTGTGGGTTTGTCATAAATAGCCTTTATTATGTTGATGTACTTTCCTTCTATTCCCTTTTTGTTGAGAGTTTTTTATCATAAATGGATGTTGTTTCTTGTCAAATGCCTTCTCAGCATCTATTGAGATGACCACGTGGTTTTTATTCTTTGTTTTGTTGATGTGATGTGTCACATTGATTGATTTGCGGATGTTGAACCATCTCTGCATCTCTGGTATAAATCCCACTTGATCATGGTGTATGATCTTTTTAATGTATTGCTGTATTCGGTTTGCCAATATTTTGTTGAGGATTCTTGCATCTATGTTCATCAGTGATATTGGCCTGTAATTTTCCTTCTTTGCATTGTCGTTGTCTTGCTTTGGTATCAGGGTGATGGCCTCGTAGAATGGTTTAGGAAGTGTTCCACCTTTGGCTAATTTTTGGAATAGTTTGAGAAGGATGGTTATTAAATCTTCTTTGAATGTTTGGTAAAATTCACCGGAGAAGCCATCTGGTCCTGGACTTTTATTTTTTGGGAGGTTTTTGATTCCTATTTCAATCTCTTTACTTGTGATTTGTCTATTCAGATTCTCCATTTCTTCTTGGTTCAGTTTTGGGAGGTTGTATGAGTCTAAGAATTTATCCATTTCTTCTAGATTGTCCAATTTGTTGGCATATAATTTCTCATAGTATTCTCTTATAATCCTCTGTATTTCCATGGTATCCATTGTAATTTCTCCTCTTTCATTTGTAATTTTATTTACTTGAGCTTTTTCTCTTTTTTTCTTAGTGAGTTTGGCTAAGGGTTTGTGAATTTTGTTTATCTTCTCAAAGAATCAACTCTTTGTTTCATTAATCCTTTCTACTGTTTGTTTTGGTTTCAAATTCATTTATTTATGTTCTGATTTTTATTATTTCTCACTTATGCTGACTTTCGGCTTTGTTTGTTCTTCTTTTACTAGTTCTGTTAGGTATAATTTAAGGTTGCCTATTTTGGCTTTTTCTTGTTTGTTAAGGTGGACTTGTATCGCTATGAGTTTCCCTCTCAGGACCCCTTTTGCTGCATCCTATATGATTTGGTATGGTATATTTTCATTTTCACTTGTTTCCAGATATTTTTTTATTTCTCCTTTAATTTCATCAATGATCCATTGATTGTTCAGTACCATGTTGTTTAATCTCCACATTTTTGTCACTTTCACAGTTTTTTTCTTGTGGTTGATTTCCAGTTTCATGGCATTATGGTCTGAAAAGATGCTTGTTATGATTTCAATCTTCTTAAATTTATTGAGGCTTGCTTTGTTTCCCAACATATGATCTATCCTTGAGAATGTTCCATGCATGCTTGAGAAGAATGGGCAGTCAGCTGTTTTTGGATGGAGTGCTCTGTATTTGTGTACTAGGTCCATCTCGTCCAGCTTTTCATTAAATTCTACTATTTATTTATTGACTTGTGGTCCAGATGATCTATCCATTGACATAACTAGGGTATTAAGATCCCCTACTATTATTGTGTTGTCTCATTTTAGGTTTGTTAATAGTTGCTTTATGTACATTGATTTTCCTATGTTGGGTGCATATATATATATAAGTGATATGTCTTCTTGGTAGAGTGTCCCTTTTATCATTATATATTGCCCTTCTTTGTCTCTCTTACCCTGTTTTATCTTGAAGTCTACTTTGTCTGATATGAGTATGGCAACACCTGTTTTATTTTGTTTGCCGTTAGCTTGGAGTATTGTCTTCCTTCCTTTCACTCTGAGCCTGTGCTTGTCTTTAGAGCTGAGATGTATTTCCTGGAGGCAGCATATTGTTGGGTCTTGCTTTTTAATCCATCTTGCTACTCTGTATATTTTTATTGGAGAGTTCAATCCATTTATATTTGGGGTCATTATTGATATTAGAGGGCTTAATATTGGTGTTTTGTCACTTATTTTCTGGTTCTTTTGCATTTCCTTTGTTTCCTGTCCCATTTGTTTTGGACTGCCAATTCAGTTTGGTGTTTCTGTATTATGACTTTTCTGGTTTTGTCTTTGTTTATCATATGCGATTTTGTTTTGAATGTTTAGTGGTTACCTTGAGGTTTGTGTAAAAAATCTTGTGTATGAGGTAGTCAGTTATCTGATGTCCTCCTATTTCCTTATATTAAGTCAATTCAATCACTTTCCTCGTGCCCTTCTAAGTTGTTCTTGTTATACCTTATTCTATCTTGTGTTGTGGATATGTGTTTACAATGATGTTGTTAAATTTATTTTTGGTGAATTCCTTCCTTTGATCTTTGATTTTGGTATTTAAGTGGTTGTTAACCTATTCTGGTAAAGATCTACTATTTTTCTGAGTTTGTCTACCTATTTTTCTCCTTGCTCCAAGCTTTGTATTCCCTTTCTCTTCTTTTTTTCAGGCCTGAGGGCCTTCCCGAGTATTTCTTGTAGCGGAGGTCTCGTGGCCATAAACTCACTTAGCTTTTGTTTATCTGGGAAAGTTACTATTTCTCCATCATATTTGAAGGATATTTTTGCTGGATAGAGTATTCTTGGCTGAAAGATTTGTCTTTCAGTATTTTGAATATATCAGTTCAGTCTCTCCTAGCATGTAAAGTTTCTGTTGAGAAATCCCCTGAGAACCTGATGTGAGTTCTTTTGTACATTATTTTTTGTTTTTGTCTAGCTGCCCTTAATATTGTTTCTTTGTCATTGACTTTGTCCAGCCTTACCACTATATGTCGTGGATGGGGCCTTTGCCTGTTGACATATTTAGGTGATCTGTCGGCCTCACTTACTGGTATTTCCTGCTCCTTTCCCAGATTTGGGAATTTCTCCGCTATAATTTCCTTGAATAGGCTCTCTGTTCCTCTTTCCCTCTCTTCTCCCTCAGGAATACCTATAATTCTTATGTTACATTTCCTAATAGAGTCAGATATTTCTCAGAGACTTTCTTCATTTCTTTTTAGTCTTAGTTCTCTCTCCTCTTACATCTGGAGCATATCTGTATTCCTATCCTCTATAATGATAATTCTTTCCTCCATATTGTCAGCTCTGTTCTCTAAAGGTCCCAGATTCTCCTTTATGTTCTCCATTGTGTTCTTCATCTCCATCAGCACTGATTGATTTTTCTTTATGATTTCAATCTCTTTTGTGAAGAAACTCCTAATCTCATTGAATTGTTTGTCTGTGTAGTCTCATATTTCATCACTTTTTTTATAATAGCTATTTTGAAATTTCTGTCATTTAGATTATGGATTTCCGTGTCTTCAGGGTTGGTTTCTGGGTGCTTGACATTTTCCTTCTGGTCTGGTGATTTCATGTACCTTTGCCTTGTGCTTCTTGTATTGGCTTTGTTTTTCCACATCCTGGAAATATCTGGTTGCAATTTCCACCCACTGCCACTGTATGGGGGTAAAGGGCCGTGTAATCTGAGCCCCCTACAATCTGCTGTGGCTGTTCACTGTGATCCGCCGGTCGCTTGGTCTGGTCTGGTTGGCTGAGCTGCAGGGTCTGGCTTGTGAGGAGGGACAGGTCTCTCTCTTTTGCCTGCTGGGTCCCTGACATGGGGGGGCTTCTCATTCGCCCCTCATTATCTGCTCACATGGGGTGCTCACATGTTGATGGTACCCCGTAGCAGTTCTGAGTCCTCTTTGTGGTAGTTTCCCACTGGCTGAGAAAGCCCAAAGAGCTACAGTTTCCCCACAGAGAGCCACCCCTCCCCCACCTCTGGGAGCCGTGCAGACTGGGATCACTTATCTGATGGGGAGGGAGAGGAGTTCTCCTTACCTCTCCTCACTTCCTCCGGGGGCCCAGCACGTTCCACTCTCAGATGTGTAGTAGTGTGAATCTTTCTGATCTTGATTTTCACTGTCTAGGATTCCGTTGTTGGTCTGTGATTGTACCTTTTGTTATATCTTATCAGGGGAAGAGTTTACGGGAAAGGTCACTCCGCCATGACACTGATGTCACACTCCCCTTTGCTCATTTTTTAATCAGGTTATTTGAGTTTTTTTGCAGTTGATTAAGTTCCTTATACATTTTGGATATTAACTCTTTATCACATATAAGGTTCAAAATATCTTATCCCATTCAGTATCTTGCTTTTTTATTGTGTTGATTTTTTCCTTTACTGTGCAGTTTTTTAGTTTGATATAGTCCCACTTGCTGATTTTTGCTTTTGTTTCCTGTGAATTTTGTGCATCCAAAAAATCATTACCAAGTCCATTGTCAAAAATCTTTTCCCCTATGTTTTCTTCTAGGAGTTTTACAGTTTCATGTCTTATCCTTAAGTCTTTAATCCATTTTTAGTTGATTTTGATGTATAGAGTAAATTAAGGGTTCAATTTCATTCTTTGAATTTGGATATCCAGTTTTCCTAGCAACATTTGTAGAAGAGACTATTATTCCCCATTTGTAGTCTTGATGCCATTGTCAAAGATCTGTTGATCATTTATGCATGAGTTTATTTCTGGACTATCTATTCTGTTCCATTGGTACATATGCCTGTGATTTGCCAGTAACATATTGTTTTAATTACTGTATCTCTGTAAAATATTTTGAAATCAGGAAGTACGATGCCTCTCCTTTGTAATTTTTTTTCTGATTATTGCTTTGCCTACTCAACATCTTTTGTAGTTTCGTAGGAATTTTAGGATTATTTGCTACATAAAAATCACCAGTGGGATTTTGAGAGATAGTTTTCAATCTGTAGATTGGTTTGGGTAGTATGGACATCTTAACAATATTAAATATTCCAATCCATTAACATGAAATACATTTACATTTACATTGTAAATGTACGTTGTGTCTTATTTAATTTTGTTTGGCAAAGTTTTGTAGTTTAAGTGTACATGTCTTTTGCCTCGATGGTTAGGTTTATTCCTAGTATTCCATTCGTTGATGCTATTGTGAGTGAAACTGATTTCTTAAGTTCCTTTTTTTTATCGTTTTTTGGATTGTCAGTGTATAGAAATGCAACTAAGTTTTGCATGTTGATTTTGTGTTGTGCAAATTTGATAAATTCATTTATTAGTTCAATGTGTTTTTAATGGCATCTTTAGGGTTTTCTATATATATGATCATGTCATCTGTGAACAGAGATAATTTAACTTCTTCCTTTCCCATGTGGATACCTTTCATTCTATTTTTTTTTCCTAATTGCTTTGGCTAGGGCTTCTAAAATGAATAGAATTGATAAAAGTGAGTATCCTTGCCTTTTTCCTTATCTTAGGGGAAAAAGTTTCAGTCTTTCACCATTGAATGACTTTAGCTGTTGGCTTTTCATATATGGCCTTTATTAGATGAAGATAGTTTTCTTCGTTTTCTAGTTGTTGAGTGCTTCAATAATGAAAGGTTGTTGAATTTTGTCAAATGTTCTTTCTGCATCAACTGAGATGATCATGTTACTTTTTCCCTTCTTTCTCTTAATATGGTGTACTACGTTGATTTTCGTATGATGCATCTCTGTTTCTCAGCAAGAAATCCTACTTTGTCATGGTGTACAATTCTTTTTGTGTGCTGTTGGATTATGTTTGCTATTATTTTTTTAGTTTATTTGCATCAATATTTACCATAGGTATTGTTCTATAGTTTTCTTGTAACGTGTTTGTATGGCTTTGGTATCAGGACAATGCAGGCCTCATTGAATGATTTTGAGTGTGTTCCCTCTTGTTTAATTTTTTGGAAGACTTACAGGAGAATTGGTGTTATTCTTCATTAAATGTTTGGTGAAGCAATCTGGTCCTGGGCTTTCCTTATTGGTGAGATTTTTGATTACTGACTTAACCTCCACAATCTCCTTACTAACTATCAGACTGTTTAGATTTTCTAATTCTTTATGGTTTAGTCTTGGTATGTTGCTTGTTTCTAGAAAATTACCTATTTCTTTTTAGTTATTTCATTTGTTTTCCTACAACTGTTCATAGTGTTCTCTGATTATCATCTTTTTTTTTTGTAGCATTGGTTGTAATGACCCTTCTTTCATTCCTGATTTTAGTTATTTGTCTTCTCTCTTTTTTCTTTGTTAATCTGGAAAAAGGTTTGTCAATTTTGTTAATATTTTGACAGAACCAACTCTTAGTTTCATTGATTTTTTTCTATTGTCTTTCCATTCTATATTTTGTTATCTGTGGTCTAATATTTATTATTATTTTCTGTTAGCTCTGGTATTAGACTCATTTTTCTAGTGCCTTGAAATGTAAATTTATATTGTTAGAGAACTTTCTTCTTTTTTAATGTAAAAAATTAACACTGTAAACATGCCTTTTAGCACTGCTTTCACTGTATCCCTTAAGTTTTGTTGTGTTTTGTCTTCCTTTTGTTTAGTATTTTCTTTTTATTCTTTTTATTTGACACCACTTGTTAAATACCTGTTTTTTTTATTTTTTGAGGAAGATTGGCCCTGAGCTAACATCTGCTGCCAATCTTCCTCATTTTTCCATTTTTTTCTCCCCAAAGCCCCAGTAGATAGTTGTATGTCATAGTTGTACATCCTAGTTGCTCTATGTGGGATTCTACCTCAGCATGGCTGGATGAGTGGTGAATAGGTCCATGCCCAGAATCCAAACCGGTGAACTATGGGCCGCTGAAGCATAGCACATGAAACTAAAAACTATGCCACCGGACCAGCCCAAGTTTGGTATTTTCTAATTTCTTTTGTGACTTTGCTTTCACCCACTGATTCTTTAAAAGTGTCTTGTTTAATTTCCACATAATTGTGTATTTTCTAGTTTTTCTTCTGCTACTGATTTTTAGTTACATTGCACTGTGATAGGAAGAGAAATTGTATGATTTCAATTTTCTTTAATTTGTTAAAACTTGTTTTGAAGCCTTACATATGATTTGTCCTAGAGAATGTTCCATGTGCACTTGAGAGTAATATATATTCTGTTGTTGGGTTGAGTGTTCTGTATTTCTCTCGTAGGTCCAGTTGTTCTGTAGTGTTTTTCAAGTCCTCTATTTCTTTATTGATCTTTTGCCTGGTTGTCCTAACCGTCATTTAAAGTAAAGTATTGAAGTCCCCAACCCTTATTGTGTTGTTGTCTACTTTTTACTTCAATACTGTCAAAGTTTCCTTTATATGTATAGGAACTCTCACATTTGGTGCATAAATATTTATAATTTTTTGTATTTTTTTTTGGTGAATTGAGACTTTTATTATTATATAATGGCCTTCCTCATTGCTTATAACAGTTTTTAACTTAAAGTCTACTTTGTCTACTAGTATAGCCACCTCTGCTCCTTTATGTTACCATTTGTGTAAAATATCTTTTCTCATCCTTTCACTTTTGGCCTATATGTGTCCTCAGATCTAAGATGTTAGATCAGCAGATAGTTGTATACTATTTTTTCTCAATCCGTTTACATCTTTTAATTGGGAAGTTTAATCCATTTACATTTACAGTTATTATTAAGCCTAGAGTTCTAGAAAAAAATAATAAAGTTATTACTGATAGGGAATGAATTACTATTACCTTTATGTTGTTTTCTGTATGTTATATATCCTTACTGTCCCTCCTTTCCTCTAATATGGCCATTCTTTTTGTTTTGCTGATTCTTTTGATTCTCTTATTATTTCCATTTGTGAGGGTATTATGCACCTCCCCATGCTATGTTACTGATGTCACAAATTATATTTTTATATATTGTATACTTATTAACATATTTTTATAGTATTTTTCACTTTTTGGAAATTTAAATACTATGTACCAAAATTGCAACAATACAGGTTACTCTATTTTTTCATTTATTTTTACCAAAATGCTTTATATTTTCGTATGGCTTCATGTTTCTGTTTATCATTCTTTTCTTTCAATTGAAGATCTTTTAGCATTTCTTGTAGAGCATGTGTTGTGGTAAGAAATTCCCTTGGCTTTTGTTTATCTGGAAAAGTATTAATTCCTTTTTCATTTGTGTAGGACAGATTTTCCTGATGAAGCATTTTTTTTCAATACTTTAAATATACCATCTTACTCCTTTTGAACATATCATCACATTCCCTTTAGGCCTGCAAGTTTTCTGGTGAGAAATCCAAACATAATCTTATGGAATCTCTCTTGTATATGATGAGTCAGTTTTTTTTTTTTTTGATGCTTTCAAGATTCTCCCTTTGTCTTTGACTTTAAAGTGTTTGATTATAATGTGTCTTGCTTTGATTCTCTTTGGATTTATCATAGTTGGAGTTATTTGAGCCTCTTGAATTTATATGTATATTTCTTTCCTCAGATATGGGATAGGTTTGACTCTTTCTTCAAATAAATCTCCTACTCCTTTCTATTTTCTTTTTCAGGGATTCCCATAATGTGTTTATTGTACCACTTGATTATATACCATAAATCTCTTGGGCTCTCTTCACTTTTATTCATTGTTTTTCTTTTTGCTTCCCTTACTCTATGGTGTCAAATGATCTGTCTTTGTGTTTCTTTATTCTATCTTTTGCATAATCAACTCTGATGTTGAACCCCTGTAGTGAATTTTTTACTTCATTTATTGTATTTTTCAGCTCCAGAAAATCTATTTGTTTCTTTTTTATGTTTTATGTCTCTTTCTTGATAGTCTCATTTTGTTTATGCATTTTCTCCTGATTTTGTTTACTTCTGTATTCTCTTTTTTTGTGTTCTCTTTTAGCACATTAATTTTCTTTATGACAGTTATTTTAGATTATTTGACAGGTTTCTTTTAGGTTGGTTTCTGGAGTTTTATTTATTTATCTTTTGATTGGGTAACATTTCTCTGTTTCTTTGTATGACTTATAATCTTTTACTCATATTTGAGCATTGAAGGGCACTTTTCCCAGTCTTTAGGTAGTGCTTATGTGTGGGGGCAAATCTTAACCAATCAGCCTGGATAGATGGTGTTGGGCCTCTCAAACCTTTTATAATCTCTTGTTTCTGCCTGTGGAACTGCAGCTGTAATGTGTCATGGTGCTTTCCTCTGTTTTCAGCAGCTTCCAAATTATGTCACTGGTCCCATTAGTGCTCCATGTTGGGCAAGAAAGAAACCAGGACCTCAGGAAGCTCCTAGGTAAGCCAGAATGCTAGACACATGGTCTATTCTTTTATTTCCATCCTTAGAGAGAGTCTTCTGTATAGGGGGCTTCCTCCTAGTTGTGATGGCCCATGCTACCTACGAGGAAGGGCATAGAGATACATGCAAAGTTCCATGAGTATGTTTACTCTTCTTTTGAATCTCTCTGTGTTTTACATTGCTGTGGTGTTGTAGCTTCTCAATGGTCTCTAGAGTTATTACAAAGGTGTTCTTGTCTGTATATTGCTAATTCATGATCTCTGTGGGGGAAAGACGACCTGAAACTTACTAATCTATCATCTTGCCAATGTCATTCAGGTCAGCACCTCTTTACCCTACTCCTTCTGCTGAGTTTTTTCCATACATTTGAAATAGTTATATTCTTTTGTCAGTCTGTATTGCTTCCTATGAATTCCCCCAATTCCTAATATTTAAAAAAAATTCTTACATTACAGCTCATTATTGTATAATGGCTTAGTGGGCTTTAAAAACGTGTAATGTCATGCTTCCACAACTATAGTGTGATCAAAAAAGTGTTTCACTGCTCAAACTATTTACAGAGTTTTGCCTATCCAAACCCCAACCTCTGGAAACCACTGATATGTTTACAATCACTATATTTTTTTATAATTTTCAGAATGTCATATAAAAATAATTATACAATATGTAGCTTTTGAGGCTGATTCTGTCAACAGCAAAATGCAATTATGATTCTCCTGTTTTGCTTATTCGTTTTTATTGTTGAATAAAGTATTCCAAGGTATGAAAGTGCCAGAGTTTATTTATCCATTCATCTTTGGAGGTACATATGTGTTTCTTTCAATTTTGGTCAATTATGAATGAAACTGCTATAGATGTCAATGTAAAGATTTTTATTTGGACATAAATTTTTAATTTAGTGGAATAAATTTTCAGGAGCCTTATCACTGGATTGCATTGTAAGCCTATGTTAAGCTCTGTAAGCAATTTCCAAGCTGTATTTTGGAGTGGATATATTATTTTGCATTCATGAGCAATAAAGGAGATTCCCTGGTGCCTTGCATTCTCAACATTAATTGATATTGTCACTCATTTGGAATTTAGAAAGTCTAGTATTTAAAGTACCATTTTATTGTTGTTTTAGTTTTCATTTGTCTAATAAGTGATATTATCCTTTTTTTCTTTTCATGTATCATGTCCTTGATTCTTTACCTGAAAATTATTGCCAAATCCAATGTCAACTAGATATTTTCTATATTTTATTCTAGAAGTTTTATATGTTTTTTATATTTAGATTTATTCTTCATTTTCAATTAAATTTAATAAAATGTGTAGGTCTTTATGTAGATTTTTTTGAATATGGACATACCATAGTTTCAGAAACATTTCTTTAAAACATTAGCCTTTTTCAAGCCATATATGACAAACCCACAGCCAACAATGGGGAAGAACTGAAAGCTACCCTCTGAGAACAGGGAGACGACAAGGGTGCCCACTCTCATCTCTCTTATTCTACATAATACTAGAGGTTTTGGCCAGAGTAATTAGGCAAGAAAAATAAATAAAAGGAATCCAAATAGGCAATGAAGAAGTGAAACTCTCACTGTTGGCAGAAGACAGGTTTCTATATATAGAAAACCATAAAAAATCCATTGGAAAACTATTAGAAATAATCAACAACCACAGCAAGGTTTCAGGGCACAATGTTGGCTTACAAAAATCAGCTGCATTTCTATATTGTAATAATGAACTAACAGAAAGAGAACTCAAGAATACAATACCATTTATAACTGCAACAAAAAGAATAAAATATCTAGGACTAAATTTAACCAAGGAGGTGAAAGACTTATACAATGAAAACTATAAGACATTATTGAGAGAAATTGATGCTGACATAAAGAAATGGAAAGATATCCTATGCACATGGATTGGAAGAATAAACATAGTTAAAATGTCCATACTACCTACAGCAATCTACAGATTCAATGCAATCCCAATCAGAATACCAATGACATTCTCCACAGAAATAGAACAAAGAATCCCCAAATCCATATGGGGCAACAAAAGACCCTGAATAGCTAAAGCAATCCTGAGAAAAAATAACAAAGCTGGAGGCATCACAATCCCTAACTTCAAAATATACTACAATGCTATGGTAATCAAAACAGCATGATACTGGTACAAAAACAGACACACAGATCAATAGAACAGAATTGAAAACCCAGAAATAAAACCACACATACAGACAGCTAAACTTTGACAAAGGAGCTAAGAACATACAATGGAGAAAGGAAAGTCTTTCCAATAAATGGTGCTGGGAAAACTGGGCAGCCACATGCAAAAGAATGAAAGTAGACCATTATCCTCCACCATACACAAAATTAACTCAAAATGGATCAAAAACTTGAAGATAAGACCTTAAACTATAAAACTGCTAGAAGAAAATATAGGCAACACATTCTTTGACATCAGTCTTAGAAGGATCTTTTTGAATTCCATGTCCACTCAGACAAGGAAAACAAAAGAAAAAATAAACAAGTGGGACTTCATCAGACTAAAGATCTTCTGCAAGGCAAAGGAAACCAGGATCAAAGTGAAAAAACAACCAAGCAGCTTGAAGAAAATATTTTCAAATCATATATCTGACAAGGAGTTAATCTCCATAATATATAAAGAACTGATGCAACTAAACAACAAAACAAACAACCCAATCAAAAAATGGGCATAGGATATTAACAGACATTTTTCCAAAGAAGATATACAGATGGCCAATAGGCACATGAAAAGATGTTAAACATCACTAATCATCAGAGAAATGCAAATCAAAACTACACTAAGATATCACTTTACACCCATTAAAATGGCTATAATCACCAAGACACAAAATAAAAAATATTGGATAGGTTTTGGAGAAAAGAAAGCCCTCATACATTGTTTGCGGGAATGCCAACTGGGGCAGCTTCTATGGAAAACAGTATGGAGATTCCTCTAAAAATTAAATATAGAAATACCATATCACCCAGCTATCCCACTACTGGGTATTTATCCAAAGAACTTGAAATCAACAATTAATAGAGACTTATGAACCCTTATGTTCGTTGCACCATTATTCACTATACCAAGACTTGGAAGCAACCCAAGCACCCATCAACAGATAAATGGATAAAGAAGATGTGGTACATATATAATGGAATACTGCTCAGCCATAAAAAACACAAAATCATCCCATTTGCAACAACATGGATGGACCTTGAGGGTATTATGTTTAGTGAAATAAGCCAGATAGAGAAAGACAAACACCGTATGATTTCAATCATATGTGGAAGATAATCTAACACATGGACAGAGAGAACAGTTTTTTGGTTACTATGGGGAAGGGGGTTGTGTGGTGGGCATAAAGGGTGAAGGGGCACATTTATATGATGACTGACAAATAATAATGTACAATTGAAATTTCACAATGTTATAAACTATTATGACCTCAATAAAAACAATTGGCCCTTTTCCATTGAATTAATTTTGCTCCTTCTTCAAAATCAGTTGACTATATTTCTGTTGGTCTCTTTCTGGGCACTGTTTTGTTCCACTGATTTCCATGTTTATTATTTCACCCATACTACTCCCTCTTTATTATAGTAGCTTTATACTAAGTCTTGAAATCAGGGAGTGTCAGTTCTTCAGCTTTGTTGGCTATTCTTGGTCTTCAACATTTTATTTTATTTTATTTTTTTAAAGATTTTTTATTTATTATTTTATTTTTTCCCCCCAAAGCCCCAGTGGATAGTTGTATGTCGTAGCTGCACATCCTTCTAGTTGCTGTATGCGGGACTCGGCCTCAGGATGAAGGGAGAAGTGGTGCCTCGATGCGCACCCGGGATCCGAACCCGGGCCACCAGCATCGCAGCGCGCGCACTTAACCACCAAGCCACAGGGCCGGCCCTCAACATTTTAAATTAACTTTAGAACCAGGTTGTTGATATCTACAGACTAGCTGGCTGGTATTATGATTGAGATTTCAATGAATCTATAATTCAAGTTGGAATAATGAACATGTTAAAAATTTTGTTTCTTTCCATCCACGATAATGGAATAGCCACACTTTAATTTTGGTATTCTTTTACTTCTTCCACCAGAGTTTTGTAATTTTCTGCAAATGGATCCCGTAATGTTTTGTTAGATTTATAGCTAAATACTTTAGTATTGGTATTATTGTAAATGACTTGTTGTTAGTGGCATTGAGTTGATTCTGACTCCTAGCGACACTACGTACAGCAGAGTGGAACTCTGCCTGGTCTTTTGTGCCATTCTCTCATCTTCTCATGCTATATCAGACAATGCTACACTGCTATTCATAGGATTTTCTTAGCCAACTTTTTAGGAGAGAGTTTCCAGGTCATTCTTCCTACTCTGTCTTAGTCTGGAAGCCCTGCTGAAACCTTTCCACCATGGGTGACCGTAATGATATTTTAAATACTGGTGGCATAGCTTTCAGACTTACAGCAACATGCAGTCTCCAAAGTATGACATCCGACAGATGGGTGATGTGGTTACCTGATTGGGAAATGAACCTGGGCCATAGCGGTAAGAGCACTAAATCTTAACCATTAGACACCCAAGGATGGCTATTGTAAATGATATTTTGTTTTTTTATTTCAAGTTCTTTTTAGTCATTGCTAGTACTTAGGAAAGCAATTAAGCATGTAAATTAAAGTTTTGTTCATAACTTGGCATATTTGTTTAAATGTTTCAAGAGGGCTTTTTTAAACAATTCCCGCAAACAATGACAGTTTTATTTCTTCCTTCCCAATCTGTATAACTTACTTTTTGCCTTACTGTGCTAGCTAGGACTTCTAGGACAATGTTGAATTGGAGTAAGGAAAGGAACAGCCACGTCTCATTCCTGATATTAAGGGGAAAACATCCAGTGTCTCGCATTAAGTATGTTAGTTGTAGGTTTTCTGTAGATACTCTTTATCAGATTGAGCACGTTCCCCATCCTTTCTTTTCTGAGAGTTTTCATTACAAATGGGTACTGACTTCGTCAAATGCATCACATGCTATTTTCATATGATGTTTGTCTTTATCCAGTTGATGTGTTGTATTACATTTATTTCAAAATGTTCAACCAACCTTGCATACCTGGAGTAAGACTTACTTTGTCTTGGTACATTAGTCCTTTTATATATCATTGGATTCAATTTTCTATTTTCTTTTGAGGATTTTTTTATCTTGTTCAAGAAAAATGGTTTTCTGTAATTCTCCTCTTCTGTAATGTTTTTGTCTGGTTTTAGAAATAGGGTAATACTGGCAACATAGAATGAGTTAGAAAGTGTTCTTCTCCTTCCATTTTTGTAAGAGAGTGTGGAAAATTGGTATCATTTCTTATTTAAATATTATTTTGAATTCATCAGTAAGACCACCTGTAGTTTCTTTCTTTTTTGGAAATAAATAAATTTTTTATTCAACTTCCCTAATAGATATAGGCCTATTCATTGTATCTATTTTCATTGTGTATAAGAATTGTGGTAGTTTGTGTGTATCTGTCAAAAAATCAGTTCACTTCATCTATATTATCAAATTTGTGGGCATAGAGTTTTTCACAGTATTCTTTAGTATCCTTTTACAGTTCATAGAATCATTAGTAATGACTCATGCATCATTATCATTTTTCTGCTTTGTGCCATATATATGTATGCATTTATGTATGCATAGATGTATTTATTTTGATTTTCCTAACTATTGCTTTATCAATTTATAGAAATATTAGAGAACAATTTTCAGTTATTATTGATTTTGTGTGTGTGTGTGAGGAAGATTAGCCCTGAGCTAACACCTGTTGGCAATCCTCCTCATTTTTGCTGAGGAAGATTGGGCCTGGAATCACATCTGTGCCCATCTTCCTCTACTTTATGTAGGATGTTTGCCACAGCATGGCTTGATAAGTGGTGAGTTAGTCTGCACTTGGGATATGCACCTGCAAACCCCAGGCTGCCAAAGCAGAGCACATGAACTTAACCACTACACCACCAGGCCAGCCCACAGTTAGTATTGGTTTTATGTATTGTTTTGCTGTTTTTAATTTCATTGATTTCTGCTTTAATTTTTTTTTATTTATTTCCTTCTGTTTGCTTTAGGCTGAATTTGCTTTTCTTTCCCTAATTTATTAAAATGGAAGCTTATATTATTGAATTTACGTCTTAGTTATTTTATAGTTAATAAATACAGTAAATTTCCCGTAGTAAAATTGTGTTGAATGCACGCAATTTGATAGGTTGTATATTTTTATCTCACATATTTGTTTTTTTGTTTGTGTGAGAATGTTTAAATTATACTCTCTTAGCAAATTTTAATTTTACAATACAATATTATCAACTATAGTCATCATGTTATACTTTAGATACTCAGGCCTTCTCCATTTATAGCTGGAACTTTACACCTTTTCCCAGCTTTGCCCTCTTTCTCCCACTCCTTAACCCCTTGTGACCACTATTTTGCTCCCTGTTTTTATGAGTTTGACCTTTTTTAAGATTCCAAATACAAGTGATACTGTGTAGTATTTGTATAACTCCATATGACTTATTTAATTTAACAAAATGCCCTCAAAGTCCATTCATGTTGTCACAAATAGCATTTCGTTATTCCTCATGGCTGAATAATATTCCATAATATATGCATATATATATGAATATATATATATATACACCACATTTTCTGTATTCATTCATCTGTTAACAGACAAACTGTTTCCATATCTTGGCTATTGTGAATAATGCTGCAACGAATAAGGGAGTGCAGACATATGTTTGATATCCTGTTTTTATTTCCTTTGCATATATACCCAGAAGTGAGATTTCTGGATCATATGGTAGTTCTATTTTTAATTTTTTGAGGAACCTCCATATGGTTTTCTCTCATGGCCCCAGCTATTTACATTCTCACAAATAGTGCACAAGTGTTGTCTATTCTCCACACCCTCACTAACTCTTATTATCTCTTGTCATTTTAATAATGGCCATTCTGAGAGGTGTGAGGTGATATTTCATTTTGATTTTGATTTGAATTTCCCTGATGATTAGTGTTATTGATAATCTTTTTATGCACCTATGGGCCATGTGTATGACTTCTCGGGAAAAATGTCTATTCAGATATTCTGCCCAATTTTTAATTGGATTTTTTATTTTGCTATTGAGGTGTATGAGCTCTTTATATATTTTAGATATTAACCCCTTTTCAGATATATGATTTACAAATATTTTGTCGCATTCCATAGGTTGCCTTTATATTTTTTTGATGATTTTATTTGCTGTGCAGGTGTTTAGTTTGATGTAGCCCCATTTCTTTATTTTTGCTTCTGTTGTCTTTGTTTTTGGTGTCAAATACAAAAAATCATTGCCAAGGTTGATGTCAAGGAGCTCAACCCCTGTGGTTTCTTCTAGAAGTTTTATGGTTTGAGGTCTTACATTGAAAGTTGTAATCCATTTCAAATTAATTTTTGTGTATTGTGTAATATAGGGGTCCAATTTCATTCTTTGCATGTGGTTGTCCAGTTTGTCTAAAATCAGTTATTGAAGAAAGTGTCTTTTCCCCCAATGTATATCCTTGACTTCTTTTTTGTAACATAATTGACATATGCATGGGTTTAGTTCTGTACTCTCTATGCTGATCCATTGAGATATGTGTCTGTTTTGTTTGTTTGTTTTTGCCAATACCATGCTGTTTTGATTACTATAGGTTTCTAATATAGCTTGAAATCAAAAAATGTGTTGCCACCAGTTTTGTTCTTTATTCTCAAGGTTGCTTGACTATTTGAGTTTTTTTTTTTAGTTCTACACAAATTTTTAATTGTTTTTTTCCATTTTTGTGAAAACTGCCAGTAGAATTTTGATAAGGATTGTATTGACTCTTCAGATTGTTTGAGTATTTTGACATTTTTAATAATGTTAATTCTTCCAGTCCCTGATCATGAAATATCTTTCCATTTATTTTTGTCTTTTTTGATTGCTTTCATCAGTGTATTATTGTTGTCAATGTACAGATCTCCTTGGTTAAATTTTTCCAAACTACTTTTTGCTTTTTGATGCAATTGTAAAAGAGATGATTGTTTACTTAATGTCTCTTTCTGATAGTTTGCTGTTAGTATATAGAAACACAACCTATTTCAGTATATTGATTTTGTATCCCACAACTTTATTGAATTTGTTTATTAGTTCTAATAGTTTCTTGGTGTTGTCTCTGGAGTTTTCTATATACAATATCATGTCATCTGCAAATAGAAACAATTTTATTTCTTCCTTTCATTTTGACACCCTTTATTTATTTATTTACTTATTTTATCTAATTTCTCTGGTTAGGTCTTCCTGCAATATGTTCAACAAAAGGAGTGAGAATGGGCATCTTTGATTTAGTCCTGATCTTATAGGAAAATACTTTCAGCTTTTCATCATTGAATATGAAGGTAGCTGTGCGCTTGTTGTATATGGTATTTATTTTATTTACATACATTTCCTTTATAACCAGTTTGCTGAGAGATTTTTCAAAAGTGGATGTTGAATTTAATCAAATGATTTTTTCTGCATTTATAGAGATTATCATATTATTTTTCCTTCATTTTCTTAATTGGATTATCACATTGATTGATTTGTGGGTGTTGAACTATCCTTGCAACCCTGGAATAAATTCCACTTGATCATGCTGTATGTTCATTTTAATAAGTTGTTGAATTCTCATTGCTAATGTTTTGTTGAGGACTTTTGCATCTAAGTTCATCAGAGATATTTGCCTGTAATTTTCTTTTTTTATAACATTCTTGTCTGGTATTGGTATGAGGTTAATGCTGGCCTCATAAAATGACTTTGGAAGTGTTTCCTCCTCTTCTGTTTATGGAAGAGTTTGAGGGGGATTGGTGACAATCTTTTAATTATTTAGTAGACTTCACCAATGAAACCATCTTTTCCTTAACTTTTTTATTTGGTGGTTTTGGTTTACTAATTCAACATTTTTACCAGTAGTTAGTCTGTTAAGATTTTCTATTTCTTCATGATTCAGTCTTAGAATGCTGTATGTTTCTAAGAATTTTTCCATTTTTTCTAAGTTGTCTAATTTATGGCATATGTTTATTCATAGTAGTCTCTTATGACCCTTTCTATTTCTGTGTGTCTACTGTAATATCTCTTCTTTTATTTATAATTTATTTATTTCAATTATCTATGTTTCTTTCTTGCTAAGTCTAATGAAATGTCTATTTTGTTTTTATTTTAGAAAACAAAGCTATTATTTTCAATGATTTTTTCTATTGTTTTTTTTAGTCTATTTCATTTATTTCAGCTCTAATCCTTGTCATTTCCTTCCTTCTATTAACTTTGAACTTTGTTCCTCTTTTTCTAGTACGCTGAGGTAAAAAGTTATGTTGTTTATTTCAGATCGTTCTTTTTTTTTAATGTAAGTGTTTGTTGCTACAAACTTCCTTCTTATAATTGCTTTTGCTGCATTCCATAAGTTTTGGTATGTTGTATTTCCATTTTCACTTATCTCAATATATTTTGTGATTTGACTTTTGATTTCTTCTTTGACTCATTGTTCAAAGGATTTTGTTTATTCTCCACATATTTGTGAGTTTTCTAGTTTTCTTCTTTAATCAATTTTGAGTTTCATATATTTCTAGGTGGAAAAGATGTTTCATATGATTTCAGTGTTCTTAAATTTATTAAGACTTACTTGGACCTTAATATATGATCTATCCAGGAGACTATTCCTTGTGCCATTGAGAAGAATATATATTTTGTTTCTATTGAATGAAATGTTCTATAAATGTTTGTTAAGTCCATTTGGTCTAATGTGTAAAGTCCAATGTTTCCTCATTTTTCCATATGAATGATCTGTCCGTTGTTCATGTGGGGTATTGCATCCTCTACTATTATTGTATTCCTTTCTATTTCTCCCTTCAAGTCTATTAATAGTTGTTTTATAAGTTTAGGTGCTCCTATGTTGGGTGCATAGATATTTACAAATGTCATATCTTCTTGTTAGATTGACCTCTTCATCATTTTATAATGACCATATTTGGCTTTTATTAAAGTCTTTTGCTTAAAACTTTTTGTCTGATATAAGTGTACCTCTGCTTTCTTTCAGTTTTCTTTGCATGGCATAAATTTTTCCATCACTTCACTCTCAGTGTGTATGTATCCTTAAAGCTGATGTGAGTTTATTATAGAATGCATATAGTTGGGTATTGTTTTTTATCCATGCAGCCACTCAATGTCTTTTTATTAGAAAATTTAATACATTTATATTTAAAATAATTATTGATATGTATGGATTACTATTGCCATTTTGTTAACGGTTTTATGGCTCTTTTGTAATTCCTTTGTCTCTTTAACATTCTCATTGTCTCTTCCTTTGTGATTTGATGGTATTCTATAGTGGTATTTCTTTCTCTTTCTCTTTTGTGTATATACTACAGGTTTTTGTTTTGTTGTTATTATGAGGCTTACATAAAATGTCTTATATTTGTGACAGTTTATTTTGAGATTATAACAACTTAACCTCAAATGCATACTACATTTTTACTACATTACTCTACATTTTACTCTCCCCTTCCTACATTTTACATTTCTGATGTCACAATTTACATCTTTTTACCTTGCTTATCCATTATTATATTATTGTGGTTATACTTATTTTAATATTTTTGTCTTGGAAACTTCATACTAGAGCTATAAGTGATTTTTCCACCACCACTACAAATTTAAAATATTGTAAATTTAACTATACATTTACCATTACCATTGAGATTTATACTTTCACATATTTTCCTGTTACTAATTAGTGTCCGTTTGTTTTTGTTTGAAAAAGTCCCTTTAATATTTTGTATAAGGCCAGTATAGTTGTGATAAACTCCTTAAGCTTTTGCTTGTCTGGAAAACTATCTCTCCTTCAATTATGAAGGGCAACTTTGCCAGGTAGTGAATTCTTTTTTTTTTTTTTTAAGATTTTATTTTTATTTATTTTTTCCCCCCAAAGCCCCAGTAGATAGTTGTATGTCACAGCTGCACATCCTTCTAGTTGCTGTATGTGGGACGCGGCCTCAGCATAGCCGGAGAAGTGGTGTGTCGGTGCGCGCCCGGGATCTGAACCCTGGCCGCCAGCAGCTGAGCGCGAGCACGTAACCGCTAAGCCACGGGGCCGGCCCCAGGTAGTGAATTCTTAATTGGAAGTTTTTTTTCTTTAACCACTTTGAACATATTATGGGATTCCCTTCTGGTCTGCAGAATTTCAGATGAAATTTTTACTCAGTCTTATGGGGGTTTCCTTGTACATAACAAGTTGTTTTTCTCTTGCTGCTTTTAAGATTCTGCCCTTGTCTTTAACTTTTGGCAATTTAATTTTAGTGTGTCTCAGTGTGGGTCTCTTTGTATTCATCTTATTTGGATGTCTCTGGACTTCCTGGATTTAGATTTCTGCTTCTTTCCTCAGGTTGGGGAAATTTCAGCCACTATTTCGTTGAATAAATTTTCTACCTCTTTCACCTCTCTCTGAGACCCGTATAATGTGAATATTGTTCTGCCTGATGTGTCCTATAAGTAACTTAAGATATCTCACTCTTTTATTTATTTTTTATTTTTCTCCTCTGATTTAATTCCACTACCCTACTCTCAAGTTAGTTGATCCTTTTTTCTGCATCATATTGTCTGCTTTTGAAACCCTCTATTAATTATTTTTAGTTTAGTTTTTGTATTTTTCAACTCTGTGATTTTTCTTGGTACTTTCTTATATTCTAATTCCTTTTTTCCTTTTAAATTGAGAAACAGCTTAAGTGTATCTACAAAAAATTCTGCTCTAGAGTAACATCAGCAAATCTTGGAATAAAAGATCCCCTGCTCATATCCACCCACAGTGACAATAATCTGGCAGACATCCATCACTACAGTGCTGTTGTGGGTGTCTTAAGATCCAGGTAGGAGGTAGCAAAACCCCAGTGGAGCATAAGACCAAGAAGGGCCATTTTCAGAAGATAGGCCTATAACCAGGTTACAGGCTGGCTGACCATGAAACAGCCTGGATACACACACGGCTGACCTGGCTACAGACGGTAAAACAGCCCCATTCTACAGAAGACACAGCTACAGCCTTGTTAGTCCTTGGTCCTGCTACCAGCACCATCCACCAAGGGAACAAGATGTGCCACAAACACCTATGCCTGTGGCACAGCCCTGACAACCTCATTCCTTTCTGCGGTCTCTAAAATGGCCTGTGACCCAGCTCCAGACCTTCACAGCCATGATCTGGGAGCAATCTTGTCCACCTAGGTGTCTGGCAGGAGATATGCTCCTCTGTGCCTCTGGAGGCAGAGCTACTGACGGTGGATCCTGAAGCATCTCAGTATCCCACTTGCAAATCCATTGAGCGATGGTCTTGGGCAGTCTTGTCCGCCGAGTATTTTGATAGGAAATCTGCACATCTGTACCCCGAAGCCAGGCCTTCTGCCCTCAGTCCTTGCCTGAAGCATCCCTATGACTTCGTTCCAAACTTGCTCAGCTATGGTTTCAGGCCAGTCCTGCCCACCCAGGGATCACCTAGTGAGCTGGTGGGAGCTACATTTATCCAATAGGCCTGCTGTCTATGGACCTACCTGCAGACCCTGAAGCAGACACTATACCAGAGACAGCCATATATCCATGGTTTTGCAGGCAGTTCTATTTCCCCAAAGACCAATTATGATCATGCATGCCAGATCCCCTGGTAATAGGCCCAACTAGCGTGGAACCCACTGCTGATAGATCAGCAGCCATGTGACCAAGACTTAATTTTGCTCAACTGCAATCCTGTAGGCAATTATATCAGCATAAGGACCTGAGAGGAGAAGGTCCTTACTTGTCAAAACCAGTCTGTAAATACTGGAAGAGGTATTTATTCCTTCAAATGCAAAGACACCAATTAAAGTCTACATGGAACACAAGGAATTAGGCAAACAAGACACTACCAAAGGAAACGAATGAACTTAAAAAAATCAACCCTAAAGAGATGAATATCTATGAATTGTATAACAATGAATTCAAAATAATCATCTTAAAGAAGTTCAATGACATTCAGGAAAGCAAAGATAGACAACTAAAGGAAATCAGATAAATGATACATGAACAAAATAACAATATCAACAAAGACATAGAAAGTATAAAAAAGAATGAAACAAAAATTCTGTAGCTGAAGAACACAATAAATGAACAGAAAAATTCACCAGAGGGCTTCAATAGAGGACTTGATTAAATATAGTCGTGTGTCCCATAACAACATTTTGGTCAATGATGGACTGTATATACGATGGTGGTTCGATAAGATTAGTATCATATAGCCTAGATGTGTAGTAGGCTATACCTTTTAGGTTTGTGTAAACACACTCTATGATGTTCACACAATGATGAAATCACCTAATGATACATTTCTCAAAATGTACCCCCATAGTTAAGTGATGCATGTCTGTAAGAGAAATAATCAGCAAAGTCAAAGGCAAGACATTTGAAATTAGCCTGTTAGAGGGGAAAAAATAAAATGGAGTGAAGAATGCATATGGGACCTATGAGACAACATTAAGCAAGAAAATATACACATTTTGGGAGTCCTAGAAGGAGAAGAGTGAAAGGGGCAGAACCTTTATTTAAATGAATAATGGCTAAACATTTCCCAAATCTGGGGAGAAATATGGACTTCCACATTCATGAGCCTCAAATGTTCCCAAGCAAGACCAACCCAAAGAAGATTAATGTGTGAAACATTATAATCAAATTGTCAAAATTCAGAGTCAAAGAGAGAATTTGAAAAGTATGAAGATAAAAGTGACTCATGACATGCGAGAGAACTTCCTCAAGCATATCAGCCAATTTCTTAGCAGAAATCTTACAAAGCCCTGAGGGAGTGAGATGATCTATTCAAAATACTAAAAGATAAAATGCCAACCAAGAACATTATAGCCAGAAAATCTGTCCGTCAAAAGCGAAGGACATATAAAGACATTCCCAAACAAACAAGTCACATAGAACTTCAAATTTCAATAATAGATAAGGGCGTCAAAGGCATGAAGCATATAAAGCACAGATTCATTTGGGAGTATAACATTTTTAGTGAAGTAAAAGTGAGTGAGACTACAGCATCAGATATGTGTGTAAGAAAGAGGGTATATATTTCTGATTACACAGCTGAAATGGTAGGCAAGGGCTACATAATTAAAATATAACATAAAATACACAGTGTGTGAGCTTTATTTTGTTGGTATTGGGGGGCATTGACAGTTTTCAAGAAGTTGGGATTTGTATAAAAAGTATATCACTGATAGCTTGAGGAACATATATGAGAAGACAAGAATGGTACAGACATATAACAAACACATAGGCCAATGGAATAGAATAGAATGACCAGAAATATACCCCCACATACATGGTCAACTAACGTTTGATAAGGATGCCAAGAACACACAATGAGGAAAGGACAATCTCTTTAATTGTGTTGGGGAAACTGGATATATATATATATATATACAAAAGAATGAAATTGGACTCGTCCTACACCACACAAAAATTAACTTGACATGGATTAAAATATTAAACATAAGAAATGAAACCACAAAACATCTAGAAGAAAACATAAAGAAAAATGTCCATGCCATTGGTCTAGGCAATGATTTTTGGATATGACACCAAAAGCACTGGCAACGAAAGCAAAAGTAAACAAGTGGGGCTATATGAAGCTAAGAAGATTCTGCACATAAAAAAAAATCAACAAACAAAAATGCACTCTATGAAATAAAAGAAAATATTTACAAACCATATATCTGATAAGCAGTTAATATCCTAAATATACAAGGAACTCATACAAGTCAATGGGGAAAACCTCCAAATAACTCAATTTAAAAGTGGGCAAAGGATATGAATAGACATTATTCCAAAGACATACAAATGGACTACAGGCATATGGAAACGTTCTCACCATCATTAGTCATTAGGGAAATGCAAATCAAAACCATAATGAAATACCACCTGACACCTGTTATGATGGCTATTACCAAAAGTCAAAAGAGAGCAAATGTTGGCAAAGGTTATGGAGAAATTGTAACCCTGCACACCATTTGTGGGAATGTAAATTGGTACAACCATTATGGACAACATTATGGATGGTCTTGAAAAAAATTAGTTGTTAAAATGTTCATACTACTTATGTGGTAGAAGGTATACCAGTTGAGGTGGAAGTGAATATGTGGGGTGAGGGACTCTACTTAAGGTAGGGTTTCTTTAGTGTCTTTTGCTGCAGAAAAAGACCAAATTTGAAACCTAATTTAAAGGGACAGAAATAGAACAAAATTGGGGACAGGTAATGTACAGGATTAAGGAGAAAGATTCAATGCAATCTCTGTCAAAATTTCAATGGCATTTTTAACAGATTTCTTTTAAATCCTAAAATTTGTATTAAACCACAAAAGAGCCTGGATAGCCAAAGCAATCTTGAAAAAGAACAAAGCTGGAGGCATCACACTTTCTGCTACCAACTATACTACAAAGCTGTTGTAATCAATCATGGTTCATATGACAAACACTTACTCTTTGTAGTATTCCCTGGTACCTGTAGGGAGATTTGTCCATTTTCTCTTATGCTCCAACTCACCCTTTTACACACTTCTATTTAATCAATTCATTGTCATGATTCTTCATTGTGGCAAAAAATGCATAACAAAATTTATCATCTTCATCATGTTTTACTGTACAGTAGTGTGAACAATTTGCCTATATTTGCTTGTGTTTCCTCTACCTTTAGTATTATATCCAAGAAATCATTGATAAATCCAATGTCATGAAGCTTTTCCCCTGTGTTTTCTTCTAGAAGATTTATAGTTTCGATTCTTACATTTACATTTTTAAAAAATTTTTTTTATTTACTTTTTTCCCCCAAAGCCCCAGTAGATAGTTGTATGTCATAGTTGCACATTCTTCTAGTTGCTGTATGTGGGATGCGGCCTCAGCATGGCAGGACAAGCGGTGCATTGATGTGCACCCGGGATCCGAACCCAGGCTGCCAGCAGTGGAGCACGTGCACTTAACTACTAAGCCACGGGGCCGGTCCTACATTTATATTTTTAATCAATTTTTTGTGAATTTTTGTATATGGTGCAAATTACTTGTCCAAATTCATTATTTTGCATATGGATATCCAGTTTTTCCCAACACCATGTGTTGGAGAGACTATTCTTTCCTAGTTATATAACAGGTATCCTTGTCAAAGATCATTTGACCATATACACAAGGGTTTATTTGTGAATTCTCCATTCTGTTCCATTGATCTCTATGTCCATTTTTATACCGTCTCTATACCATCCTGTTTTTGTGTGTGTGTGTGTGTGAGGAAGATCAGCCCTGAGCTAACATCCGATGCCAATCCTCCTCTTTTTTTTTTTTTGTTTTGCCAAGGAAGCTTGGCCCTGGGCTAACATCTGTGCCCATATTCCTCTACTTTACATAGGACGTCGCCACAGCATAGCTTGACAGTGGTGCATCGGTCCGTGCCCAGGATCTGAAACTGTGAACTCTGGGCCACTGAAGAAGAGTGTGTGAACTTAACCACTATGCCACTGGGCAGTTCCTCCAATACCATACTGTTTTGGTTACTGTTGCTTTTGTTTTTGAAACAAGATGTGTGATGCCTTCAGTTTTCTTTCATGTCTCAAGATTATTTCCAGTATCCAGGGTCCTTCAAGATTCCATATGAGTTTTAGGATACATTTTTCTATTTCTGCAAAAAATGCCATTCGCATTTCATAGGGATTGCACTGAATCTACAGATCACTTTGGGTAGTAGTGCTATCTTAGCAATATTAAGTCTTTCTATCCACGAATATGGGGTGTCTTTTCATTTATTTGTGCCTTCTTTGATTTCAGTCAGCAACATTTTTCAGTTTCCAGTTTAAAAGTCTTTCACTTAATTAATATTATTCTTTGATGCTACAATAAATGGTAATTTCTAAATTTCCTTTTTGAATTGTTCATTTTTAGTATTAGGCATCACTAAATTTTTCATTGATTGTTGTATCCTTCAAATTTGCTGAAATCATTTATTAGTTCTAAACAGGTTTTTTGTGTGTGGAATGTTTAGTGTTTTCTACATATAGATTATGTCATCTGCAAACAGAGACAATTTTACTTCCTTGTTTCTGATTTGATGTGTATTTCTTATTCTTGCCTAATTTCTCTGGCTAGGACTCCTAATACTCTGTTGTAAAGAAGTGGTGAGAATGGGCATCTTTGCCTTATACCTGTTCTAAGAGGAAAATTTTGCAGTTCATCATTGAGTATGATGTCAGCTGTAGGTTATTTTCTTGTATGGCTTTGATCATGTTGAGGGAGTTTCCTTTTGTTACTATTGTATTAAGTGTTTTTGTCATGAAAGTGTTAAATTCTGTGAAATTCTTTTTTACATCAATTGATATGATAATTTTTGGATGTCCTCATTCTGTGAATGTTATGTATTACACTGATTGATTTTCTTATGTTGAACCATACTTTCACGCCAGAAATAAATTCAACTTGATAATTGAATTTTCTTTTAATGTGGTGTTCAATTTGGTTTGCAAGCATTTGGTTGTTAATTTCTGCATCAGTATTTATCAGGTATATTGGTCTGTAGTTTTGTTTTCTTGTAGTATCTTCTGGGTTTTATATCAGGTGAATCTGGCCTCATGAAATGAGTTGGAAAGTGTTCCCTACTATTTCATTTTTGGAAGAATTTAAGAAAGATTTTTGTTAATTCTTCTTTTAATACTTGGTAAAATTCTTCAGTGAAGCCATCCTGTTCTAGGCTTTCTTTTTTGGGAGGTTTTTTGTTACTGATTCAATCTCCTTACTAGTTACAGGTATGTACAGATATTTTATTTATTTATTATTCATTCTTGGTAGGTTGTATGTTTGTAGGAACGTATCCATTTCTTTTAGATTTTCCAATTTGTTGGTGTAAACCTGTTCATATTAGTTTAATATGATCATTATTATTTCAATGATGTCAGTTTTAATGGATCCTCTTTGATTTCTGATTTTTGTTTTTTGTCTTCTTTATTTTTTCTTAGTCCAAATATGAATTTGTCAGTTTTGTTGATCTTTGCAAAAATCAACTTTAGTTTCATTGTTTTTCTATTCTCTATTTTTTATAATTTTGCTATAATATTTATTTTCTTCCTTCTTATAAATTTGGGTTTAATTCATTATTTTTATAGTTTCCTGAGGTGTAAAGTCATATTCTTTATTTGAAATCTTTCTTTTTTTAATGCAGGCTGTTACCTCTATAAGCTTTTCTCTTTGTACTGCTTTTGCTACATACCATAAGTTTTGGTATGTTGTATTTTTGTTTTTGTCTTAATATATTTTTATAATATCTTTTATGACTTGTTTGACCCATTGGCTTTTGTTAATTTCCACAGCATTTTTCAGTTTTCCTTTTGCTGTTGATTTCTAGTTTTCATTGTGGTTGAAAAAGATACTTGGTAGGATTTCAATCTTCTTAAATTTGTTAATATTTGTGGTCTAACATATGATCTAGCCTGTAAAATGTTCTATGTGTGCTTGAATAATAATGTGCATTCTTCTGCAGTTTGATTGAGTGTTCTGTATGTATCTGTTAGATCCAATTCGCCTATAGTGTTGTTCAAGTCCTCTGTTTCTTTATCAAGCTTCTATGTTGTTATTCTATCGATTATTGAAAGCGTAGGATTGAAATCTCCTACTAATATTGTGTTACTATCTGTTTCTCCATTCAATTCTGTCAATGTTTGCTTCATATACTTGTATGCTTTTATGTGAGGTCCATATATATATTTAGAATTATTTTATATTTCTAATAAATTCAGATTTTTATAATTATGTAATGCCCTTCTTTGTCTTTTGTACCAATTTGTTTACTTAAAACATATTTTTTTAAGTTTTAATTATAGCCACCCCGATCCTTTTTGGTTATAACCTACATGGAGTATCTTTTTCCATCCTTTCACTTTCAACCTATGTGTGCTCTTACATCTAAAGTGAGTCTCTTTCAGATGGCATATACTTGGATATTGTTTTTTTTTTAAAGGCTATTCAGGCACTCTATCACTTTTGTTTGGGTATTTAATCTATTTACAATTAAAGTAATCACTGATAAGAAAAGACTTATCATTGCCATTTTGTTATTTTTTTCTATTTCTTGTAGTTTTTTGTCCCTCTTTCCTTCTTCCTTTGTGTTTTGTTGAGTTTTTGTAGTGACTTGGTTTTATACCATCCTCATTATCTTTGTGTATCTTCCATAGGTGTTTTCTTTGTTGTTACTATGAGAATTACAAAAACATCTTATAGTTACAGCAGTCTACTTTAAACTGATAACTAGTTCATTTCAGTCATATACAAAAACTCTACTCCTTTACATACCTTCCTCATTCTGTGTTATATATATATATATATGTAAAAATTTTGTCTTTTTATATTTTGTATCCATTAACTTAGTTTTAGTTATTGCCTTTATACTTTTATCTTTTAAATTCCATACCAGAATTAACAGTGATTTGCGCACCACCATTATAGTACTACAGGATTCTATATTTGTCTATATATTTAACTTTACCAGAGAGCTTTATGTTTTCATGTTCCTGTTTAGCATCTTTTTCTTTCAACTTGAAAGACTCCCTTTGCCTTTCTTTTAAGATAGGTCTAGTGGTAATGAACTCCCTTAGCTTTTATTTATCTGGTTAAGTATTTATTTCTTTATAATTTTTGAAGGATTGCTATGACAAATATTATTCTTGGTTGACAATGGTTTTTCTTTCAACATGTTGAATATATCATCTTCATACTCCCTTCTGACCTGTACTGTTTCTGCTGAGAAATCCACTGATAATTTTATGAAAGTTCTCTGATACATGACAAGTCACTTTTCTCTTGCTGCTTTCAAGATTATCTTTGTGTCTTTGAATTCTGACAGTTTAATTATAATGTTTCTCGTTGTAAGCATCTTTTGGTACATTTAATTTGAAATCTTCTTAGCTTCTTGAATTTGGATGCTCATTTCGTTCCTTAAAATTGGGAAATTTTCAGGCATCATTTCTTCAGATAATATCTCTGCTTCTTTCTCTGTCTGTTCTTCTGCAACTCTCATAATGCCTATTTTGGTCCAGTTAATGGTGTCCTTTAATATCATTAGACTTTCTTCATTTTATTCAACCTTTTTGTTTTTCATTCCTCTGACTCAATAATTTTAAATGACCTGTCTTCAAGGTTGTTGATTCTTCTTCTGCTTAATCAAATTTGATGTGGAATCCCTCTAGTGGTTTTTTATTTCAGTTATTGTATTCTTCAGCTACAGAATTTCTATTTGTTTAATATTTTCTACCATTTTGTTTATACATAATTTTCTTAATTTCATTTAATTATCTACCTGTGGCCTCTTGTAGCTCATTGAGCTTTTCAAAGATGATTATTTTTATTTCTTTGTAAGGCAATTAATTCATGGTTATCCATTTCCTTTTGGTGAGTTTGTGGAGATTTATTTATTTCCCTTTTGGGAACGGGTTCTCCTAGTTTCCTCATATCCCTGTTGTGTTTTGCTGGGATTTGGGAATTTGAAACAAGAGCCACATCTCTTAGTCTTCATGATCTGGCTTATTGCAGGGGGATATCTTCACTAACCAGGCCTGCTAGAGATTCTAGTTGTCTCTCAAACATTTCCTGGGAATGTGTCTTCTCTGAGCCTGAGTGTACAATTTCCCAATTAGAGAGGTTTTCAAGTTTCTTTTAAAAAATCTTATAATCTCTTATACCCTCTGGTCTGTCTTTGGTAGTGCAGGTTCTTTGGTGCTGCAAAAAATTGTTGAACTTTTCTTTGTTCTCAATGGCCCCCAAGAATCCAAACTATGTTGGTTCCCCAGCAGGGTTCTGACTTAGCAAAATATAAACCAGACCTTCAGACAGCCCCCCTGAAAAGCCATAATGTTGAACATATGTTCTACTCTTTTCTTTGTATCCCAAGCGAGAAGCCACAACTTAGGCATTTTCTCCTCATTATGTCTAGCTGTACTGGATTGGAGGAGAGCTTATTTTGGGTAAGATGTAATGTCTTTTCTTAACTATTTTGTTGAGACTGTATTTGGCTTTGCACTTGCCTGGGGTACTTCAATTTCTTAACTACTTTCTAGAGTTCTCATAAGGCTTTTTGGACCATACAGTGTTGTTAAGTCAGTGTCTCTGTGGGGCTGCCTATTCTACAATCTTGTTGACATTAACCTCCTTTGTCTTATTTTGGAAGCACCCCATTATACTGTAAGCCCTTAAGGATTGTGTGTAGTAGTAGAATTCTAAAGTGGCTCACAAGAATCAGTCTCTGATGTACATGCCCTGTGTAATTTCCTCCCTGAATGTGAGTGAGACTTATGAATATGATGGGATAGCACTCCCATTATTAGGTTACTAATAAATTGACATTGAGTAATTAAAAAGGAGACTATCCTGAATAGACTTGTCCTAATCAGTCAAGGTTTTTGAAAGACAGTGAAGCATCAGAATAGTTATGCTATCTTGGAAGAAAGCAAACATCTATCTTGTGAATTGCCTATGGAGAGAGACACAAAACTAACACCAAAGTGTGGCCAATAGTAGCTAAAGAGTGATCAGTGACTGACAACTAACAAGAAAACAGAGATCTCAGTACTATAATTTCATATAATTCAATTCTGTCAAGAACATGAATGATTTTGAAAGACAATCTCTAGTTTCATATGAGACCACAGCCTTTGCTAACACTTTGATGTCACTTTTTGTTACATTGAGTGGAGAATCCATTTATTCTGTGTCTGGACTTCTGAACTACAGAAACTGTGAGATAATATATGTATTTCTAAAGTCACTAAGTTTGTGATGATTTGTATGCAGTAATAGAAAGCTAATATAGATGCATGTATTGTATTATTACATATACGTACAGAACTAGAATTAGAAACAAAGTTTAATGATCTTACCACTAAATCATAGTTACCTCTTCCCCAAAAGATCTTTCTTCCTCTAGGCTTCCACAAACTGGTTTTATTTAATCATGTTACTTTGGCAAGGCAACCTTCATTTATTCACCATTAAAAAATAAAAATTAGTTTAGGGAAATTTCTAACCTGATATCCACAGACTATTATAAGAATTTCTGAAACTTTTTATATTGTAAACAAAAATTTGATTATGTGTTTGTTTAAATGAATGTGTTCGTATGTGGTTTTCATTGGCAGACCATTCCAAATATTCCTCATATTTTCAAAAGAGTCTGTGATCTAAAAACTAAAGAAATGTTGGTTTATCAGATTATTTAGCTCACGAAACAACCATAGATATAGCAGAAAACAGTATTTTATTGGCTTGTTATTAAATACTTTTTAAAATAACAACCTTATTGAGGTGTAATACACATACTATTCACTCATTAAAAGTGTACAATTCAGTGTTTATTAGTATATTCACATAGTTGCGAGTATCACAATACATTGTTATGATTCCAAAGAAAAGCTATACCTGTTACTAGTGACTACAACTTTACCCAACTCCCTAACACTTAAACATCCACTGAACTACTTTCTGTCTCATAAATTTTCCTTTCTTTACATTTTATGAGTGGAATCATACAATATGTGGTCTTTTCTGACTAGCTTCTTTCACGTAATGTGATATTTTATATTGTTAACATAATTATTCAAAGTTTATCCACATTGTAGCATGTGTCAGTGCATCACCTTTATTGCCAAGTAATATTCCATTAAGTGAACATATTTCATTCATGCAGCCATCCATTTAAGGAAAATTGGATTATTTCCACTTTGGGGTTATAATGAGTAATAATGCTATGATCATTCATATAGAAGTTTTTCTGGGAACAAATATTTTAATTTCTGTCAGAGTAATACCTCATAGTGTAATTGTTAGACTATATGGTAATCATATGTTTAATATTTTGTGAAGTAAATAACTACTTTCCAAGGCAGATTCTTCATTCTACCATTCTACCATCACATCAGTAGTGCATAGCCAAATCATCGCCAACACTTGTTGCTGTCTTTTTGATTATACTCATTCTCGTTAATGTTAAGTGCTAGATCATTTCAGTTTTGGTTTTCATTTCTTTGTTTATTAATGATATTGAGCAATTTTTATGTGCTTACTGGCTATTTGTATTTTTTCTTCAATAAGTGTCTATTCAGATGCTTTGCTCATTTTTAATTGGTTATTTTGTCTTTATGTTATTGAGCTGTAAAAATTTACATAATGCGTTTTCATAGTTTACATATTCATGTTAAAAGTCTCTTACCAGATATATAATTTACGAATATTGCCACCCATTCTTTGGGTTGTAATTCAATTCTTGATGGTGTCCTTTGTTGGACTGACTCTTAATTCTGATGTTGCCCAATATATTTTTTTTTTGCTTGAGATTTTGGTATGTTTCATCTAAGAAACCATTGCCTAATGAACAAAGATTTAGACTTATATTCCTTTCGAGAGTGCTATATAAGTTTAGCTCTTTCATTAGGACTTTGACTTATTTCAATTAGTTTTTGAATATTGATGATGTAGAACTCCAAACTCATTATTTTCTATTTTCATATCTACTTGTTCCAACACCATTTTTGTAAAAGGCTATCATTGAAATGTTTTGTCATCCTTGTCATAAATCAATTGACCATAAAGTTGAAGGTTATTTTCTGGACTCTCAATTATATTCCATTGATATCTATAATCAATATGATCCAAATTTATTTTTTAAATGTGTTTTGACTATTCTGATTCCATTGAATTTTAACATGAATTTCAGAATCAGCTTGTCAATTTCTGTAAAGAAATCATTTGCATTTTCACAAGAATTTTGTTGAATCTGTAAGTCAGTTTGGGGGGAATTGCCTTCTTAAAGTCTCCTGATCTATGAAGATGGAATTCCTCTCCATTTCTTTTAGGTTCTTTGTTTCTTTTAACAATATGTTTTTATAGTTTTCAAAGTAAAACGTTGCACTTTATTGTTAAATATATTATTAGGCATTTTGATTTGTGATGGTCTTTGCATCGAATTCTTTCCTGAATTTCATTTTGGATTATTTGTTGCCAGTATAAGAAAATGTAATTTTTATATGTTTATCTTGTACAGTGCAAGTTTACTGAATTAATTTATTAGCTCTAATACCTTTTTAGTGAATTTTTTGTGGTTTTTTGTACTGAAAACATGTCATCTGCAAATAGAGTCAATTCTGTTTCTTCTTTTAAAATCTTTACGCCTTCTTTTTTGCCTAATTGCTCTTGCTAAAACCTCCACTTCAATGTTGAGTAGATATAGTGAAGGCAGACATTCTTTTTTTATTCCTGATCTTAGGAGAACGCATGACTTTCACCATTAAATATTATGTTGACTGTTGGCTTTGAGGATTCTCTTTATCATGATGAGGAACTTCCCTTATTTCTATATTATTTTAGTGTTTTTATCATGAAGTCCTTTACATTTGGTTGTCATTTTTTCTGTATCTATTGAGATGATGATGTATGTTTGTCTTCTGTTAATTTGATAAAACTATTCCATTAAGTGATATTCAGATATCATGATATACAATCTTTATTATATATTATTGGATTGGTTTTGCTAGTGTTTTGTTGAGGAATTCTGCAGCTATATTCATAAGAGATATTAGTCTGCAGTTTGCTTGGGATTTTTTTTTTTGTCGGGATTTGATATCAGGGTAATACTGACCATGTAGGATAAGTTTGTAAGAATTTCCTCATTTTCCATTTTTGGAAGAATATTTTAAAAATTTGTATTAAATCCTCTTTAAAATTTTGATATAATTCATAGTCAAGCTAACTTATCTGGGGTTCCTTGTGTGGATAGTTTTTTTATATATAACTAATTAAATCTCTTTTCTAGTCATAGATCTATTCAGATTTTCTCTTTTTTTAGGTCAATATTGTTACTTTTTATTTTTCTAGAACTTCATTTCATCTAATTGCTCTACTTTGCTAGCATACACCTATTTTTACTATTACCTTTATTATTTTTTATTTTTTAAGTTGGGTGATTATGCCCTCTTATTCTTTCCTGATTTTAGTAATTTGAGTCTTCTCTCTTTTTTGCCTGGTCAGTTTGGCTAAAGTTTGTCAATTTTGTTAATCTTTTCAAAGAACGAATTGTTTGTTTTATTGATTTTTCCATTTTTTCCATTATCTGTGTCATTACTTTCTGCTCTATTCTTTATTATTCCCCCTTTTCTACTTCTTTTGGGTTTAATTTTCTTGTTTTCTAAAGTGTTTTGGTGTGGAGAGTAGGTTATTGATATCTTTCATTTTATGTCTGCTTTTAAAGGTATAAATAGTTTCTGAGGCACTGTCTTTATAGGAACTCATAAGTTTTCTTATGTTATATTTTCATTTTCATTTGTTACAAATATTTTCCAATTTCTCTTAGATTTTCTAAAATTAGCAGTGTACTTAGAAATTTTTGTTTTATAATTCATACATATTTTTAAATTTCTCAAATTCTTTTTGTAACCGATTTTTTAATTTCACTCACAGTTGGAAAACATACTTTTTAGAATTTAAATCTCTTTAAAATATATTGAAGCTTACATTATAGCCTAACATACGGTATACCCTGGAGAATGCTTCAAGCTCACTTGAGAATAATGGGTTATCTGCTGTTTCTGGATAGTGTGTTATTTAGATGTCTATTGGCTGTTATTGTTTTATAGTGTTGTTATAATTTTCTATAATGCTGTTGTTATTCTATTTTATCCATTATTGAAAATGGGACATTGAAATCGCCAAGTATTGCTATTGAATTGTCAATTTCCCCTTCAATTTTGTAAATTTCTGTTCTCTCTTTTTTGGGGCTTTCTTGTAAGGTCCAGATATGTTTATGATTGTTATAATTTCCTGATGAATTGACTCTTTATCATGATGCAAAGCTTCTCTTTATCTCTACTAATTTTTTTTGCTTTAAAGTACATTTTGTCTGATATTAATGTAGCCACTCCAATTTTCTTAAGGTTGTTTTCTACATGTTTTTCCCATCCTTTTACTTTTAACTTATTTGTATCTTTATATATAAATTGTGTCTCATGAAGACAGTGTTTAATCAGATTATTTTACCCTGCCTGCCAATCTCTGTGTTTTTATTGGATTGTTTGTTCCATTCACATTTGATGTAATCTTTTATGTAATAGAGTTTACACCTACCATTTTACTTTTTATTTTCTATGTGTCTCATGGCTTTATTTTTATCTATTCCTCCTTATTGATTATTTTGTATAAAGTGGATATTTTCTATTATCACATTTTAATTTCTTAAAAATTTTTCACTATATCTTTAATCTATTTTCTTATAAGTTTCTCCAGGAATTACCATATTCAGTCTTAACCTAGAATATACATCAGATTTATACTAACTGAATTTCAATGAGTTATAAAAATCTTACAACAAAGAGCTCTTTTACATTTTGGGGCTACTGTTGTATTACACATTATACGTATATTTATTACAAAACAAACAATATATGATGTACTGGTTTGAATAGTGTCCCTCCAAAATTCCTGCCTACCCAGAACCTCAGAATGTAGCCTTTTTGGAAATCTTGTTTTGTAGACGTAATTAAGATAAGATCATAGTGGATTAATATGTACCCTAATCCAGTGACCAGTGTCTTCAAAAGAGGAAGGAAGTTGTATACAGATCTAAAAAGAAAAAAACCCCTATGAAGACAGAGACACACAGAGAAACTGTCATGTGAAGAGGAAAGCAGATATTGGATTGATTCATCCACAAGGCAAGGAACAACAAGATATACCAGCAACCACCAGAAGGAAGGAAGAGGCAAGGAAGGATCTTCATCTAGAAACTTTAGAGAGATTATGGAATTGGTGAGACCTTAATTATGGACTTTTAGACTCCAAAAATAGAGAATAATTTTTTATTTATTTAAGCCATGCAGTTTGCAATAATTTTTATGGCAGCCCTAGGAAACTAATACACATTATTATAATTGTTACTTTATATAATTGTATGCCTTTTAAGGAAACGAAGCAAAGAAGTGAAGTTATATATTCACACTTCATTATGATACCTTCTTTTTATCATTTTTTATATTGAAAATTTGAGTTACTATCTAGTGTCATTTTTTTACTCCAATATAACTTTGCTCTTACTTATCTCCTTTGTGTTAATATTGTTGAATATATTACATTTCAATATATTATATGTCCAACAGTACTATTACATATATATTGTTTTATACACTTTCTTATTAAAATAAATTAAGAGGAAAAAGAAGAAAAATATGCATGCATACTGCCTCTTACAATTACATAATTACTTTTACCAGTGTTATTTGTCTATAGTGTCCACTCAAATTTCTGCATAGCCTTACATGGTTTCAATGTGAAGCTCTTCATTTAGTAATTCTTGTAAGGATTGTCTACTACCAACTAATTCTCTCAGTTCTGGCTGAGAGTTGTATTTTTTTGCCTTCACTTTTGAATGATAGTTTTCCTGGATATAAGATGATTAAATGGCAGGATGATTTTTTGTTCAGTGCATTGTATATATAATCCAATGCCTTCTTGCATCCATTGTTTTTGATAGAAAGTTTGTATGCAAAAAAAATGATACAATTTAGCATTCCTTTTAGAAGGGAACTTCCTCAGCATATTAAAGATTATGTAACAATCCAACACCTAATGTGATAATTAAAGTTGAAATGATTATTGCTTTTCCTCTAAATTCAGAGAAAAAAATCTACTGTTGCAACTTCTATTCAACTTTGTACTCATGGCTCTATCCAGAGGAATTAGACATAAAAAATAAATAAAAGGAGTCTAGATTAGAAATAAATAAAAATATCTTTATTCACAGATGATATGATCTTGTATATAGAAACTCCTAAGAAATCCACAAATAAAACTATTAGAACTATTAAACAAGTTCAATAAGGTTTCAGGATACAAGATCAATATACAAAAATCAATCCTATTACTATACATTTGCAATGATCAACTCTAAATGTAATTAAGAAAACAATCTTATTTAAAGTAGCATCAAAATAATAAAAGTACTTAAGAGTAAAATGACCAAAAAAAGTGTAAAAATTGCACTCTGATAACTACAAAAAATTGTTGAAAGAGTAAAACTTAAATAAAAGCTGGTCCTTTGATTATGGATCTTAACACCTAATATTATTAAATGACAACATTCACAAAAATTAAATTGCAGATTGAACACAATCCCTATAAAAAACCCTAACTGGCTTTTTTGCATAGACTGACAAATTTATCCTAAAATTCACATGAATATCCAGGGACTCAGTATAGTAAAAATAACCATGTAAATGGTGGCCAAAGTTGGAGGAATCACACTTCCTTGTATTAAAACTTGCTAAAAGCTAGAATAATCAAGACAATATGGTACAGCCATAGGCTAGACATATAAAATAATGGAATCAAATTGATTCCAAACATGAACTTGCACATTTACAATCAATTGATTATTGACGAGACTATCACAATGATTCAACGAGAACAGAAGAGTCTCTTCAACTAGTGGTGATGGGACAATTGGATAACCATATCCAAAATAATGAAGTTGGATACCTAACACACATCATTATATATAGAAAATAACTCCAAATGGATCCAATGACCTAAATTTAAGAGTTAAAACTATAACATTCTTGGAGGGAAACATAGCATAAATCTTCCTGAACTTGGATTAGAAAATGTTTTCTTAGATTAGAAACCAAAAGCTCAAGCAACAAAAGAAACAATAAAACTGGATATCATGAAAGTTAATAGTTGTTATTCTGCAAAATAAACTATCTACAAGGTAAAATGTCTTCCCACTAAATAAGGAACATATTGCATATGATATATTGGTTAAGGGATCTAGAATATATTAAGAAGACTTAGAAATCAATAGTATATATATAACTCAGTTTAAAATGGACAATGAATCTCAGCAAGCATTTTTCTAAAAGATATATACAGATGAACAACAAGCACATGAAAAGATACTTAAGATCATTAGTCATTAAGAACACGTGAATCAAAACAATGTGATACCAATTCACACTCACTAAAATGGATGTAATAAAAAAGACAGATAAGAAAAAATATAAGCATCTGAGTAAATTAGAATTCTCATATTCTGCTGATTGTAATGTAAAATATTTCAGACTTTAGTTTTCCTAAAGATAGTTCTCCAAAATGTTAAAAATAGAGTTACCATGTGACCTATGTATACCACTCCTATATATATATATATATATATACACACACATATATGTATACACATAAGAATAAATAAAAAATATGTCAGCACAAAACTTGCATACATATATTAATAGAAGCTTTATTTATATTATCCAAATAATGAAAACAGCTCATATGACTATCAATTAATAAAGATATTAAAAAATATGGTATATCAATACAATAGAATATTATTTAGTGATAAACAAGAATAGTACTAATACATGTTATGACATAGCTTAAACTTGAAAAAATTATGCTAAATGGAAGATTTCTGTCAAATAAGACCACCTATAATATGATTATATTTATATGAAGTTTACAGTATAGTCAAATCTATCTATCCAGAGACATAAAGTAGATTAGTGGATGCCTAGGGCTGGTGGAGTTGGGGAGAAATGGAGAGTGGATATTAATAAATTATACTTGGTTTCACTTGCGGTGATGAAAATATACTAACAATGATATTGGCAATGGTTGCACTACTCTGAGTATACAGTAAAAGCGATTAAATTGCACATTTTATTTTATTTTATTTATTTATTTATTTATTTTTATTGGTTCATAACATTGTAAAAATTTCAGGTGTACATCATTGTACTTCTATTTCTGCATAGATTACATCATGTTCACCACCAAAATACTAATTACAACCCATCACCACACACATGTACCGAATTATCCCTTTCACCCTCCTTCCTCCCCCCTTTCCCTCTGGTAACCACCAATACAATCTCTGTCCCTATGTGTTTGTTTATTGTTGTTATTATCTACTACTTAATGAAGGAAATCATATGGTATTTGACCTTCTCCCTCTGACTTATTTCACTTTGCATTATACCCTCAATGTCCATCCATGTTGCCTTACAC
This sequence comes from Ceratotherium simum simum, assembly GCF_057802395.1. NCBI lineage: Eukaryota > Metazoa > Chordata > Mammalia > Perissodactyla > Rhinocerotidae > Ceratotherium > Ceratotherium simum. The sequence goes on along the minus strand of NC_141940.1, from coordinate 80,982,291 downwards.
CATGCACAAAAATTAACTCCAAATGGATTAAAGACTTGAATGTAAGACCTGAAACTATGAAACTTCTAGAAGAAAACATAAGCAGTACGCTCTTCGACATCGGTCTTAGCAACATCTTTTCAAACACCACATCTGACCGGGCAAGAGAAACAATAGAAAAAATAAACAAATGGGACTACATCAAACCAAAAAGCTTCTGCACAGCAAAGGAAACCATCAACAAAACGAAAAGACAACCTAAAAATTGGGAGAAGATATTTGCAAACCATACTTCTGATAAGGGCTTAATCTCCAAAATATATAAAGAACTCATGCATCTCAACAACAAAAAAACTACCAACCCAATTAAAAAATGGGCAAAAGACCTGAAGAGACATTTCTCCAAACAAGATATACAGATGGCCAACAGACACATGAAAAGATGTTCAAAATCAGTAAATTGCACATTTTAAATGGATGAATTGTGTGGTGTGTGAACTGAATCTCAAAGCTTCTATGCAAAACACAAACATATAAACAATGATTGGGCATGCCAAGGGGACCCAGGAAACAAAAGATCACCCAATGGCCAGAGATGTAAAATTTTGAACAATAACAACAAAAAATAATACTGGATTATAATATAAAGTGTAAAGTAAATATCCAGTGGTTCATGCTGATTACAAATAAATAATTGTATAAATAAATGAATAGGTGTGAAAAGACAAATATCTAATGCAGAAGAGTTTAAAATAATTTATGTAGATATTCTGCCCTCAAGAATTGGAGTATAAGTCTCCAATCCTTAGATGTGGGCTGCAAGTACTGACTTTCATTCAAAGAGTACAGTATGGGAGGGGAAAAATATTAACTTTATAATGGAGAATCCTGACAAACACTCCCTCATCACGCTGATCAAATTCATCATCGACACTGATAAGTTGAAAAGTAATGTTAGCAACATGGCTAAATAAGTTGTCCATCACTCATATCACCCCCTCAACAACAACAATTTCAACCATTTACAGAAAAAAATTCCTTTTGGGAGCCTTGGGATTCAGCCCCATACACAAAGGGACTCAGGAGGAGTCTCATCCTTCTGGGTATCAGGTAATAGTCATACAGGCCTCACTACCAGCTGTGGACCTTGAAGTGGCCTAGAACAGGCTCCAGCCCATCTCAACCAGGGTACAGAAGTCCCTGGAGAACAATACAATTAGACAACACCCTTGGAAAAGGCTGCCTTTGTGGAAGTCCAGGAGTCCAGCAGAGGAACTCCTACACCCCATTGGAGAAAAAAATATGCATTTTGAAACACTGGAGAGCTCAAAAGAAACAGTTTGACTTGACACATATCTCCCTCTTCCAAGGTAGCACATTTCAGGGTCTATAGACCTTCTTGGGCTGCAATTTGTTGGCAAGAAACTGCAAGTATGTGAGTGAGAGCCCTGCTTCCTCATATGTGCAGGACACTGCCAAAGACTACCAACTCTCTCTCTCCAAATCCAGAGAACTAAATCATAAACTACAGGATTGAGGGAGTGGGAAGAGATTTGGAGAAGGCAGGTAAGGCTTTCAGAGAGCATTAAAAGAATACAGATCCCACGAACTGCATAGCAAACTATCAAGGAGAATTCTCATGAGCTGCTGGGGATGCCTTGCCAGTGGATCACCAAAACCAGCCAATGGGCATTCACAGCACTGTGTATGCCTCATCCATACACCCCCAACCTATGGCCAGTTACTTCTGAATACTCCCAATGAAAATGAGAGGGAGCTATGGCAGATGACTAGTGAGCATGCAAAGAAAACTCATTTAAATTTGTGGGCCAGGGAGAGATGGCCAACCTGAGCTTTATCATCGCCCTTGGAAAGCAAAAAGGAGGTTGTCAGCATCTGGATCATTGCATTGCAGGATCCAGAGAAGGCATTCAAGCTTAAGGATTCTACCACAAGGGAGAGCAAGAAATGTAGAATAGGCATATCCATAGAAGGTCTCAGAAAGCCTCAGAATCCTTAGCAGTGCTGACAGGAGGTATTTATCTCCCAAATTAGTTATTAAAGACTGGAGAAGGTGACTACTACTTCACATGTGAAGAGAGCAATGCAAGACTTCAAAGAACATGACAGAGCAGGAAACATGAGGGCACCAGAAGACCAAAATAATATTGCTGTAATCAACCTCACAGAAATGGAGGTCTGTGATTTACCTGACAGATAATTCAAAACAGTTTTTTTAGGAATGTTCAAGGAGCTATAAGAAAACACAAAAGGGCAATTAGATGAAGTAATAAAAACACTACAGAAACAAAATAAGTTCAACGAAGTGTTGGAAGTCATAAAAAAGAAACAAAGAGAAATTGTGGAGCTGAAGAATACTGAGAATGAAACAAAAACTGCAATAAAGAGCATCAATAACAGAATAGATCAAGCAGAGGAAAGAATTTGTGGATTACAAGACAAGACATTTGAAATTATCAGGCCAGAAGAGAATAAAGAAAAAAGAATAAAAAAGAGTGAAGAAAGCCTATGTAATGTACGGCACACCATCAAAGGAAACAATCTGTAAATTATTGGAGTCCCAGAATTGAGAAAGGAAAGAGAATGAGGCGGAAAGCTTAATTAAAAAAAAAAATAGCTAACAACCTATACTCATTGATGGATGAATGGATAAGCAAAATGTGGTATATACATACAGTGAATATTATTCAGCCTTGAAAAGGAAGCATATTTTGCAATATGCTAAAACATAGATGAAAGAGGACATTATGCTAAGTTAAATATGTCAGTCAAAAAGGACGAATACTATATGATTCCACTTATAAGATGTACTTAAATTAGTCAGAAATCATGAAGACAAAAAGTATAATGGTAGATGCCAGAGCCTGGGGGGATGAGAGAATGGGGAGTTACTTTTAAACAGGTATAGAGTTTCAGATTTACAAATAAAAAGTGTTATGGGGATGGGTGGTGGTGATGGTTGCACAACAATGTGAATGTATTTAATACCACTGAACTGTACAATTAAAAATTATTAAGACGATAAATTTTGTGTGCATGTTTTACCATAATAAAAAAGAAACAAAAATAAGAAAAAAGAGAAAATAACTGCTGAGAACATTCCAAATCTGGGGTGAGATTTGGACATCCAAGTTAACGAAGTTTACAGGTCCCCAAAAAACTCAACTTAAAAAAATCTTTTCCAAGGCACATTATAATAATAAAAGTGAAAAATCAGAGACAAAGAGTGAATTTCAAAAGAAACAAAAAAAGGAGCTTGTAACTTACAAGGGAACCTTCATAAGGCTATCATTAGTTTTCTCAGCAAAAACCTTAGAGACCAGAGGAAAGTGGGATGGTATACTCAAAGTCTGAAGGAAAAAATGGCCAACAAAGAATACTTTATCTGTCAAAGTTGGCCTTGAGAAATGAAAGATATAGAGTTTCTGAGGCAGATGAAAACCAGAGTACATCACCACTAGACCTGCCTTACGAGAAATGCTGAAAAGAATTCTTCAAGCTAAAATGAAAGGAAACTAATTAGTAACATGAAAACACATAAATATATACACACACTGATAAAAGTAGGCTTGTAGTCAAATTCAGAATGCTCTAATACTGTATTATGATGGTGTGTTAACCACTAAGCTCTATTATGCAGGTTAAAAAAACAAAAGTATTAAAAATAACTATGGCTACAAAAATTTGTTAATGAGTACACATATAAAAAAAGGTAAACTGTTACATAAAACATAAAAATAGGGAGTAAAAAGGTAGAGTTTTCTATGCTGTCAAAGTTGTCATCAGTGTAAACTGGAATACTATATTTATAAGATAATAGTAAAGATCAATAAAAGTAAGACCCGATTTTTTAAAAGGTAAACAAAATTCACAAATCTTTAGCTAGCCTACCTAAGAAAAAGGGAAGGAAAACTCAAAATAAGAAATGAAACAAGAAGCATTACAACTGATATCACAGAAATACAGAGGATCAGAAGTGACTACTATGAACAATTATACACTAACAAATTCTACAACCAAGAAGAAATAAATTTCTAGAAACATACCCTACCAAGACTGAATAAGAAAATATGAACACTTCAGTAACAAGGAGACTGAATTAGTAATCAAAACCTCCCAAAAAAGGAAAGCCCAGAACCAGAGAGTTTCCCTGGTGATGTCTAGCTAACATTTAAAGAAGAATAATGCCAATCCTTTTCAAACATTTCCAAAATATTGAAGAAGAACAAATATACCAAAACTCATTTTACAAGGCCAGCATTGCCCAGATACAAAAGTCAGATAAGAACCCTACAAAAATGAAAACTACAGGCCAATATCCTGGTTGACTTTAAATGCAAAAATTCTCAAAAAGTATTAGCAAGCAGTATATTAAAAATTCAACAGCACATTAAAAGGATTATACACCATGATCAAGTAAGATTCATTCCTAGGATGCAAAGATGGTTCAATATATATAAATCAATAAATGTGATACAACATAATAAAGGATCAAAGGTAAAAAGCATATGATCATCTCAAATGCTGTCTGCATTTGACAAAATACAACATGTTTTCTTGATATAAACTCTAAACCAATTAGGTATAGAAGGAACATAGCTTAACATAATAAAGACCATATAAAACAAGTCCAAAACTAACAACATACTCATTTCTTTAAGGTAAGGAACAAGAAATAGTGCCCACTCTCACCATTCCTGTTCAACATACTGCTGGAAGTCCTAGTTAGAGTGATTAGATAATAAAAATATATTAAAGGCATCCAAATTGGAAAGTAGGAAGGAAAATTGTCTGCATGCAGATTATATAACCTATGTGTGGAAAATCTTAAGGACTCTATCACAAACTGTTAGAACTAATAACCAAATTCAGTAAAGTTGTGGGATACAAAATCAACATACAGTAATATGTTTCTGTACACTAACAAGAAAACATCTGTTAAAATTTTTAAAAGTAAATCTCATTTACAATAGCACTGAAAAGAATAAAGCAGGAATAAATCTAACCAAGGAAGTGATAAATATGTACTGAGAATACTGTAGGCATTTGCTGAAAAAAATGAAGATAAAAATAAATGAAAATATATCCCATGTCCTTTGATCAGAAAAATTATTATTGTTAAAAGTCCATAATACTCAAAGCCATCTATATATTAAATACAATCTCTATGAAAATTCCAATGGCAATTTTAACAGAAATAAAAAAAATCCTAAAATTCATATGGAACCACAAAAAACAAGGAATATGCAAACCAATCCTGAGAAAAAAGAACAATGATGAAGGCATCACACTCCCTGATTTCAAATTATATTACAATGCTATAGCAATCAAAACAGTATAGTAAGAGCATAAAAATAGACACATAGACAAATGGCACAGAACTGAGAGACCAGAAATAAACACACGTTTGTATGATCAATTAATCTATAATGAGCAAGTATTTACAGTGGGGAAAAACATCTCTTCAATAAATAGTGTTGGGAAGACTGGACAGCTACATGCTAAAGAATAAAACTGGTCCACTTTCTTACACTATATATAAAAATAAACACAAAATGTATTAGTCTTAAATCTAAGACTTAAAACCATAAAACTCACAGAAGAAAACATAAGCAGTCAGCTCTTTGACATCAGTCTTAGCAATACTTTTTGTATCTGTCTCCTCAAGCAAAGGCAATAAAAGAAATAAACAAATGAGAACACATCAAACTAAGATGATGTGGCACAGTGAAGGAAACTATCAACAAAACAAAAAAGCAATCTACTAAATCTGAGAAGATATTTGTAAATTATATTTCCAATTAGGGGATAATATCCAAAATATATAAATAACTGATACAACTCAATATCAAAAAAGGATCCAATTAAAAATGGGCAATAGACGTGCATGGACATTTTTCCAACTAAGACATACAGATGGCAAATAGATACATGAAAAGACGCTCAACATTACTAATTATAAGTGACATGCAAATCAAAACCACAATGTGATATCACCTCACACCTGGAAGAATGGCTATTATCAAAAAGATAACAAATAATAAATGTTGGTGAATAAAGAGAACACATACACTATTGGTGTGAATGTAAATTGGCGCAGCCACTATGGAAAACAGTACGGAGGTTTCTCAAAAAGTTCGAAATATAACTACCATATGGCCCAGCAATTCCAATTCTTGGTATTTATCCAAAGAAAAAAAAATACTAATTTGGAAAGTTACATGCACCTCTATGTTCATTGCAGCATTCATTACAATAGCCAAGATATGGAAGCAACCTATATGTCCATCAGTAGATAAATGGATAAAGAAAATGGGGTATATTTTATATATGCCTATATATTATACATATTGTATTATACATATATACATATAGTATATATACAATAGTATAGTAAATAGTAGTACATACAATAGAATATAGTATATATGTACAGTGGAATATTACTCAGCCGTAAAAAAGAATGAATTCTTGCCATTTGCACAACATGGATGAACCCAAAAGGTATTATGCTAAGTGAAATAAGTCAGAGAGAGAAAACAATATATATATTGTTTTATATATATATTGAGAGAGAGATTTATTTTAAGTACTGGCCCAAATGATTATGGGGGCATTGGTAAAATTTAAAATCTTAACAGGCAGGCTTGTCAGCTGGATACTCGGGGAAGAGTTGCAGTTTGAGTCTAAAGAAGGCAGTTTGCTTGCATAATTCCTTCTTGCTCAGGGGAGGTCAGTCTTTCTTCTATCAAAAGACCTTCAACTGATTGTATGTAGTCCACCCACGTTATGGAGGGTAATTGCTTATTCACTGTCCACTGATACAAATAGTAATCTCATCCCAAAATACCTTGACAGTAACATCCAGATCATGTTAGACCAAATATCTGAACACCATACCAAGTAGACACATAATGTAACCATCACATCCTTCAAAGTGTAAAGAAGAAAGTGATGTTAGAATGGCCAAGTAGGTAGCTCTGAACTCACATTCCTCCCGAGAAACATTGAAAAACTAACGGAAACAACAATTATCAGACTCTAGATAACAGCCAGATTTACAGCAACCAAGTGAATGGTGAACCAAGGGAAAGGTAACATAAAAATGATGAGAAAGCTTTGTAGTGTTTTTATTTATAATTTCCAACTCCTTCCTTGGAGTGAAAGTTGTTTTGAAGAAAGCAGCTCATGTTCCCAAGTTGGGAACTTGGTGCATGTTTCTGGAGGGAGCAGAGCAGCCTTTATTGGCAAATTATTGGGTATGCTGTCCTTACGTGTCTAGGGCCAACCTGAAGGAATGATGCATGGGGTTTGTCTTTGCTGTCCCTAAATCAGAGCTCACTGAAGGTAAAAAAGTGATGAGAATTACTCAATAATATTGTATGTTGAAAGAGAAAACACAGCTTCCTGAACCAAAAGATTACATTTAAGACATAAAATAGATAGTCTTATCTTTGGGAGGAAAATATAAGAAGACAATTTCCTTGGGAAATTAGGGCATTCAAAAATGCCCTTATATATACTGGTCATTTCAAGTAAGGGAACAGGACAAAAACCCAGAAAAAGAACTAAATGAAACAGAACTGAGAAATCTACCTGACAATGAGTTCAAAGAGCCATAAGTATGCTCACTGACCTGGGGAGAAGAATGGATGAAGTCGGTGAGAATGTCAAAGAAGAATTGGAAAATATAAAAAAGAACCAATCCGAAATGAAGAATACAATACTGGAAATGAAAAACTTTCTAGAGGGACTCAATAGCAGAGTAGATGATATGGAAGAACAGATCAGCAAGCTGGATGAAAGACTAGAGGAAATCCTCCAAGCTGAATAGATAAAAGGAAAAAGAATTAAAAAGAACAAGGACAGTCTAAGGGACCTTTGGGACAACATCAAGCACACTAACGTCCATATTATGGGTGTCCCAGAAGGAGAAGAGAGAGACAAAGGGGCAGAGAATCCATAAGAAGAAATAATAACTGAAAATTTTTCTAACCAAAGGAAGGAAACAGACATCCAGGTACAGGAAGCACAGAGAGTACCAGACAAGATAAACCCAAAAAGGCTGATATCAAGAAAAATCATAATTAAAATGTCCGGAATTAAAAATAAAGAGAGAATCCTAAAAGCCACAAGAGACAGGCAACAGTAGCAAAAAAGGGAACACCGTTTGGCTATCAGCTGACTTCTCAGCAGAAACCTTATAGGCTAGAAGGGAGTGGCATGGTATATTTAAAGTGCTGAAAGGAAAAAACTGACAGCCAAGAATACTCTACCTGGCAAGGTTATCATTCAGAATGGAAGGAGACATAGCTTCTCAGACAACCAAAAACTAAAGGAGATTATCACCAATAAACAAGCCTTACAAGAAATGCTAAAGGGACATATTTAAGTGGAAAAGAGAAGACCACAAATAGGAATAAGTAAATTATCAAAAAAAAAAGCCATAAAATCACTGGTAAAGGCAAATATACAGTAAGGTAGAAGATCAACAACCTATTAAGCTAATATGAAGGTTAAAAGAAAAAAGTAGTAAAATCATCTTTTTCCATGATAGAAGGGTAATGGATACAACCACATAAAAAAAGAGATTAGATATAATATTAAAAACATAAAATGTGGGTGAAGGGGAGTAAAAGAGTAGAGCTTTTAGCAAGAGGTCAAACTAAAGAGACCATAAATTAATATAGATTGTCATATACGTAGATTATTATATATGAACCTCAAGGTAGTCACAAACCAGAAACCTATATTAAGTACACAGAAAATTAAGAGAAATTAACCCAAATGTAACACTAAAGAAAGCCATCAAACCACAAAGGAAGAGGTCAAGAGAAGAATGGAAAAGAGAAAAACTACTAAAAGACCCAGAAAAAAAGTAACAACATGGCAATAAATACATTCTTATCAATAGCTACATTAAATGTCAATGGGCTAAGTGCTCGAATCAAAAGACATAGGATGGCCAATTGGATAAAAAAACAAGACCCATATATACTGAATACAAGAGACAAACTTAAGATATAAAGACACCCAAAAACTGAAAGTAGGAGTGACATCAACATCATGGCAGAGTGATCTTTCCTGTAAACTCTTCCCCAAATAAGATACAACAAAAAGGATATTCACAGACCAACAAATGACGCTCACAGCACAAAAGGACATCAGAGAGACACACACAACTTCGCTTCTGAGAGTGGATGTGCTGGAGCCCTCAGAGGAAGTGGGGAGAGGTAAGGAGAAGTCCTCTCCCTCCTCATCAGATTGGCACCTCGGGCCCTTGTGGCTCCCAGAGAGGGGGAGGGGTGGCCCTCTGCCGAAAAACCATAGCTCTTCAAGTTCTCTCACCATGTGAGAAACTCCCCCATGTAGGAGATTGAACTGTAGCAGGGGTGCCATCAACATCTCAGCACCCCAGGAGAGCAGATCTTGAGGGAAGAATGAGAAGGCCCTGGGATCAGGCAGGCAAAAGAGAGAGCCCCCTCCCACTCCTGGTACTGCAGCTCAGCTGATCAGTCAGTGCAGTCACGGATCTCTGTGCACTCAGATTACACAGCCCTTGACTCCCACTGGGTCATGGCAGGTGGAAACTGCAACCAGATATTTCCATGATGAGGAAAGACAAGCCTAATACAGCAAGCATGATGCAAAAATACATAAAATTGCCAGACCAGAAAGAAAATGACAAGCACCCAGAAATCAACCCTGAGGAAACAGAAATTCATAACCTAAATGACAGAGAATTCAAAATAGCTATCATAAAAAGCTCAATGATTTATAAGAAAATAAAGATAATTCAATGAGATAAGGAGTTTCCTCACAAAAGAGATGGAAATTATAAAGAAAAAAAAATCAGTATTGATGGATATGAAGAACACAATGGAGGAGATAAAGCAGAATCTGGAATCTTTAAAGAACAGAGCTGACAATATGGAGGAAAGAATTAGTATGATTGAGGATGGGAATACAGATATGCTCCAGATGGAGGAGGAGAGAGAACTAAGACTAAAAAGAAATGAAGAAAGTTTCTGAGAAATAGCCAACTCAATTAGGAAATGTAACATAAGAATTATTGGTATTCCTGAGGGAGAAGAGAAGGAGAAAGGAACAGAGACATCATTCAAGGAAATAATAGCTGAGAACTTCCCAAATCAGGGGAAGGAAGAGGAAATACCAGTAAGTGAGGCCAATAGGTTGCCTAAATATATCAACTTGAAAAGGTCCTCTCCGAGGCATATAGTAGTAAAGCTAGCAAAAGTCAATGAGAAAGAAACAATATTAAGGACAGCTAGACAAAAACAAAAAATAACATACAAAGGAATTCCCATCAAGCTCTCAGCATATTTGTCAACAGAAACTTTACACACTAGGAGAAACTGGAATGATATATTCAAAATCCTGAAAGACAAAAACTTTCAGCCAAGAATACTCTATCCAGTGAAAATATCCTTCAAATATGATGGAGAAATAATAACTTTCTCAGACAAACAAAAGCTAAGGGAGTTCATGGTCATGAGACCCCCACTACAAGAAATGTTCAAGAAGGCCCTCATGCCTGAAAAAAAGAAGAGAAAGGGAATACAAAGCTAGGAGCAAGGAGAAAAATAGGCAGACAAAATCAGAAAAATAGTAGATCTTGATCAGAATACGTTAGCAACCACTCAAATACCAAAATCAAAGATCAAAGGAAGGAAAACATCAAAAATAAATATAACCTCATCACTTTAAACACACACCCACAACACAAGATGGAGTAATTTGTGACAATAATAACTTAGAAGGAGAAGATGAAAGAGGTAGCATTGACTTAGTATAAAGAAACAAGAGGCCATCAGATAATGGACGATCTCATCCATGAGGTTTTTTATACAAACCATAAGTTAACTGCTAAACAAATAATCAGAACAGAATCACATACCATAAATAATGAGAAAACTAAAAGAATCATCATACAGAACGACCAAACTGAACTGGTAGTCTGAAACACACAGAGTGAGAAACAAAGGAATGCAAAAGAACCGGAAAATAAATGATAAAGCAGCAGCATGAAGCCCTTATATAGCAATAACAACTCTAAATGTAAACGGATTGAACTCTCCAATAAAAAAGATACGGAGTGGCAGGATGGATTAAAAAGCAAGACCCAATAATATGCTGCCTCAAGGAAATGCATCTCAGCTCTAAAGACAAACACAGGCTCAGAGTGAAAGGATGGAAGACAATACTCCAAGCCAATGGCAAACAAAAGAATGCAGGTGTTGCCACACTCATATCAGAAGAAGTAGACTTCAAGGTAAAACAGGTAATGAGGGATAAAGTGGGGCGATATATAATGATAAAAGGGACTCTCCACCAAGAAGACATATCAAGTATAAATATATATGCACCCAACACAGGAGCACCAAAGTACATAAAGCAACTATCAACAAACCTAAAAGGCCATAGTAACAACAACACAGTAAGAGTAGGGGATCCTAATACTCCAGTTACATCCATGGATAGATCACCAAGACAGAAAGTCAATAAGGAAATAATGGACTTGAAAAACTAGACGAGGTGAACTTAATAGACATATACAGAGCACTGCATCCAAAAACAACTGAATTCACCTTCTTCTCAAGCATGCATGCAACATTCTCAAGGAGAGACCATACGTTGGGAAACAAGGTAAGCTTCGATAAATTTGATTGAAATCATAACAAGCATCTTTTCAGACCATAATGCTATGAAACTAGAAATCAACTACAAGAAAATAACTAGGAAAGGGACAAAGATGTGGAGATTAAACTACATGCTACTGAACAACCAATGAATCATTGATGAAATTAAAGGAGAAATCAAAAAATATATGGAGACAAATGAAAATGAAAATACACCATAAAAACTCATGGGATGCAGCAAAATCGGTCCTGAGAGTGAAACTCATAGCAATACAGGCCCACTTAACAAACAAGAAAAAGCCCAAATAAGCAAGCTTCAATTATGCCTAACAGAAGTAGAAAAAGAACAAAGCCAAAGGTCAGCAGAAGGAGGGAAATAATTAAAATTAGAGCATAAATAAATGAAATTGAGACCAAAAAAACAGTATAAAAGATTACTGAAACAAAAAGTTGTTTCTTTGAGAAGTTAAACAAAATTGACAAACCCTTAGCCAGACTCACTAAGAAAAAAAGAGAAAAGGCTCAAATAAATAAAATTAGAAATGAAAGAGGATAAATTACAATGGATACCACAGAAATACAAAGGATTATAAGAGAATACCATGAAAAACTATATGCCAACAAATTGGACAATCTAGAGGGAATGGATAAATTCTTAGACTCATACAACCTCCCGAAACAGAACCAAGAAGATGTAGAGAATCTGAATAGACGAATCAGAAGTAAACAGATTGAAACAGTAATCAAAAACCTCCCCCAAAATAAAAGTCCAGGACCAGATGGCTTGTCTGGTGAATTTTTCCAAACATTCAAAGATTTAATACCCATCCTTCTCAAAGTATTCCAAAAAACAGAGGAAGGTGGAACACTTCCTAACACATTCTATGAGGCCAACATCACCCTGATACAAAAGCCAGATAAGGACAACACAAGGAAGGAAAATTAGAGGCCAATATTGCTGATGAACATCATAGATGCAAAAATCCTCAACAAAATACTGGCAACTGAATACAGCATTATGTTAAAAAGATCATACATCATGACCAAGTGGTATTTATATCAGGGATGCAGGGATTGTTTGACATCTGTAAATCAATCAACGTGATGCACCACATTAACAAAATGAGGAATAAAAACCACATGATCATCTCAATAGAAGCGGAGAAGGCATTTGACAGGATCCAATATCCATTTATGATAAAAACTCTCAAGAACATGAGTATAGAAGGAAAGTACCTCAACATAATAAAGGCCAGTTATGACAAACCCACAGCCAATATCATGCTCAACAGGGAAAGTCTGAAAGCCATTCCTATGAGAAGGGGAAAAAGACAAGGGTGTGTACTCTCGCCACTCTTATTCAACGTAGTATTGGAGGCTCTGGCCAGAGTAATTAGGCAAGAAAAAGGAATAAGAGGAATCCAAATAGGCAATGAAGAAGTGAAACTCTCACTATGTGCAGACGACATGATTTTATATATAGAAAACGCTAAAGAATCCATTGGAAAACTATTAGAAATAATCAACAACTACAGCAAAGCCACAGGGTACAAAATCAACCTACAAAAATGAGTTGCATTTCTGTATGCCAGTAACGAACTAACAGAAAAGGAGCTCAAAAAGATAATACCATTTAAAATTGCAAAAAAAGAATAAAATATCGAAGAATAAATCTTACCAAGGAGGTGAAAGACTCATAAAATGAAAACTATAAGACATTACTGAAAGAAATCGATGATGACATAAAGAAATGGAAAGACATCCCATGCACATTGATTGGAAGAATAATCATAGTTAAAATGTCTATATTACCTAAGGCAATCTACAGATTCAATGCAATCCCAATGACATTCTTCACAGAAATAGAACAAAGAATCTTCAAATTCATATGGGGCAACAAAAGACCCGAAATACCTAACACAATCCTGAGAAAAAAGAACAAAGCTGGAGGACTCACAATCCTTGACTTGAAAACATACTACAAAGCAATAGTAATCAAAACAGCATGTACTGGTATAAAAAAACTGCTACACAGATCAATGGAACAAAATTGAAGCCCAGTAATGAAACCACACATATACGGACAGCTAATCTTCGACAAAGGAGCTAAGAATATACAATTGAAAAAGGAAAGTCTCTTGAATAAATGGTGCTGGGAAAACCGGATAGCCACATGCAAAAGAATGAAAGTAGACCATCTGCTATCACCATTCACAGATATTAACTCAAAATGGATCAAAGACCTGAAGGTGAGACCTGAAACTATAAAACTCATAGAAGAATATATAAGCCACACACCATTTGACATTGGTCATAAAGGAATCATTTTGGATGCCATGTCTACTTGGACTAGGGAAACTAAAGAAAAAATAAGCAAGTGGGACTTCATCAGATTAAAGAGCTTCTACAAGACAAGCGAAACCAGGATCTAAATGAATAGGCAACCTACCAGACGGTAAAAAATATTTGCAAAACATGTATCTGACAAGAGTCTAATCTCCATAATATGTAATGAACTCACACAACTGAACAACAAAAAATCAAACAACCCGATTAAAAAATGGACAGAGGAAATGAACAGACACTTCTCCAAAGAAGATATACAGATGGCCAATAGACATATGAAAAGGTGTTCAACATCACTAATCATCAGGGAAATGCAAATCAAAACAACACTAAAATAGCACCTCACACCCATTTGAATGGCTATAATTACCCAGACAAAAAAAAAAAAACAAATGTTGGAGAGGATGTGGAGAAATGGGAACACTCATACACTGCTGGTGGGAATGCAAATTGGTGCAGCCTTTATGGAAAACAGTATGGAGATTCCTCAAAAAATTAAAAATAGAAATACCATACGACCCAGCTATCCCACTATTGGGAATCTATCAAATGAACCTGAAATTAACAGTCCAAAGAGGTTTATGCACCCCTATGGTCATTGCAACGTTATTCACTATAGCCAAGAAGTTGAAGCAACACAACTGTCCTGTGACTGATGACTGGATAAAGAAGTCGTGGTATATGTATACAATGGAATACTACTCAGCTGTAAAAAAAAGACAAAGTCGTCCCATTTGAAACAACATGGATGGACCAGGAGGGTGTTATGTTAAGTGAAATAAGCCAGAGAGATCAAGACAAACACCACATGATCTTACTCATAAGTGGAATATAAACAAACACACGGAGAGAGAAAACTGTATAGTGGTTACCAGGGGCAAGGGGGTTGCAGGGTGGGCACGAGGGGTGAATGGAGACATGTATATTGTGATTGGCAAACAATAATGTACAACCAAAATTTCACAATGGTATAAACTATTGACATCAATTAAAAAAATTAAAAGTAAAGGGATGGAAAAAGATAATCTATGCAAATGGTAATGTATGAAAAGAAAGCTGGTGCAGCAATACTTATATCAGACAAAATAGACTTTAAAATGAAAACTGTAACAAGAGACAAAGGACACTACATAATGATAAAAGGAACAATACAACAAGAGGATATAACGCTTGTAAATATCTACGTACCCAACATAGGAGCACCTATATATATAAATGAAATATTAACAGAAATATAAGAAGGAATAGACAGCAACACAATAATAGTAGGTGACTTTAACACCACAGTTGCACCAATGGATATATCCTCCAAACAGAAGATCAATAAGAAAACATTGTTGTTAAATGACACATTAGACGAGATGGACTTAGTAGATATATACAGAACATTCCATTCAAAAACCATAGAATACACATTCTTATCAAATGAACATGGAAAATTCTCCAGGAGAGATCACATATTATGCCACAAAACAAGTTTCAATAAATTTAAGAAGATTGAAATAATACCAAGCAACTTTTCTGACCACCATGGTATGAAACTAGAAATCAACTACAGGAGAAAATTGGAAATATCACAAATATACGGTGATTAAACAAAATACTATTAAACAAGATTAGGTGAATGAAGAATAAATCAAAGGAGAAATCAAAAAATACCTGGAGACAAATGAAAATGAAAATACAACAAGCCAAAATTTATGAGAAACACCAAAAGTGGTTCTAAGAAGGAAGTTTATAGCAATAAAGGCCTACTTCAACAAACAAGACAAATTTCCAATAAACAATCTAACAGTGCACTTAAAAGAACTGGAAAAAACAGAAAAAAAGCCCAAAATCAGTAGAAGGGAGGAAATAAAAATAAGAGCAGAAATAAACACAACAGAGCCTAAAAAATAAATAGAAGAATCTCAATGAAGCTAAGAGCTTGTTCTTTGGAAAGATAAACAAAATTGGTGTACCTTAAGCTAGACTCAGCCAGGAAAAAAAGAGAGAATATTCAAATAAAGAAAATCAGAAAGGGAAGAGGAGAATTAACATGAACACCTCAGAAAGACAAAAGATTGTAAGAGAATACTATGGAAACCTATATGCCAACAAATTGGATAATCTAGAAGAAACGGATAAATTCTAAGAACCATACAACCTTCCAAAACTGCATGAAGAAGAAATAGAGAATTTGAATAGACCAGTCACCAGTAAGGAGATTGAAACAGTAATCAAATAACTCCCCAAAAATAAAAGTTCAGGAACAAGTAGCCTCCCTGGTGAATTCTACCAAACATTCAAAGAAGATAATACCTATACTTCTCAAACTGTTCCAAAAATTGAAGAGGAGGGGAAGCTTCCTAACTCGTTCTATGAGGCCAACATTACTCTGATACCAAAACCAGACAAGAACTACAAATACACATACACAGACAAAAAAAAAAAAAAAGGCCAGTGTCACTGATTGACATCGATGCAAAAATCCTCAACAAAATACTAGCAAGTAGAATACAGCAATACATTAAAAATATCATACACCATGATCCACTGGGATTTATTCCAGGGATGGAGGGATGCTTCAACATCCACAAATCAATGAATGTGATATACTACATTGACAAAAAAAGAATAAAAACCACATGATAATCTTAATAGATGCAGAGAAAGCATTTGACAAAATACAGCATGCATTTATGATAAAAATTTTGAATAAAATGGGTATAGAATGAAAGTATCTCAACATAATAAAGGCCATATATGACAAACCCACAGCTAATATCATTCTCAATGGAAAAAAACTTGAAGCTATTCCTCTAAGAAAAAGAACCAGACAAGGATGCCCACTTTCACCACTATTATGTAACATAGTATTGAAAGTCATAGTCAGAGCAATGAGGCCAGAAAAAGAAATAAAAAGGATCAAAATGGAAAAGGAAGAAGTGAAACTGTCACTATTTGAGGATGACTTGATTTTATATGTACAACACAGTAAAGAATACACCAAAAAACTTTTAAAAATAATAAATGAACACAGTACAATTGCAGGATACAAAATCAACATATGAAACTCAGTTGTGTTTGTATACACTAACAATGACATAACAGAAAGAGAAATTAAGAACAAAATCTCATTTACAATTGCAACAAAAAGAATAAAATACCTAGGAATAAACTTAACCAAGGAGCTGAAAGATCTGTACACCGAAAACTATAATACATTGCTGAAAGAAATTGAAGAAGACACAAAGAAATGGAAAGATTTTCCATGCTCTTGGATTGCAAGAATTTAAATAGTTAAAATATCCATACTTCCTAAAACAGTCTAGAGATTCAATGCAATACCTATCAAAGTTCCAGTGACATTTTTCACAGAAATAGAACAAAGAATCCTAAAGTATATATGGAACAACAAAAGACCCCAAATAGCCAAAGGGATCCTGAGAACAAAGAGCAAAGCAGGAGGTATCTCACTCCTTGATTTCAAAATATTCTGCAAAGCTATAGTAATGAAGACAACATGGTACTGGCACAAAAATACACACAGAATCTAACAGAATCAAGAGCCCATAAACAATCTGATAAAGGGTTAATATCAAAATAATCAAAATATATGAAAAACTCCTACATCTCAACAACAAAGAAACTAACAACCAACTAAATACTGGGAAAATGATCTGAACAGATATTTGTCAAAAGAAAATATACAGGTGGCCAAGAATCACATGAAAAAATGTTCAACATCACTAATTATCAGGGAAATGCAAATCAAAACTACATTGAGATATCAATTTGTGCCTGTCAGAATGGCTATAATTAAGTAAACAGGAAATAAGCAATGTTGAGGAGGATGTGGAGAAAAGGGAATTCTCATACAATGCTGGTGGGAGTGCAAACTGGTGCAACCACTATGGAAAATAGTATGGAGCTTACTCAACAAATTAAAAATAGAACCACCATATGATCCAGCTATTCCACTGCTGGGTATTTATCCAAAGAACATGAAAACACGAATGTATCAACATATATGCACTCTTATGTTCATTGCAGCATTAGTCACAATAACCAAGATTTGGAGGAAACCTAGCTGCCTGTCAAGGGACAAGCAGATAAAGTAAGTGTTGTACATATACACAATGGAATACTACTCAGTGATAAAAAAGGATGAAATCTGGCCATTTGTGGCAACATGGGTGGACCTTAAGGGCATTATGCAAAGTGAAATAAGTCAGAGGGATAATGTCAAATACCATATGATCTCACTCATCAAGAGAAGACAAAAACACCAACATACAAACACATAGAGACAGAGATTGGATTGGTGGTTACCAGACGAGAAGGGGGGAGGAAGGAGAGCAAAAGGGATGACAAGAAATGCTAAAGAGATCCCTTCAAGTTAATAGTAAAGGATACGATACAGTAACTCAAACCCATATAAATATATAAATGTCTTCTGTAAAAATAAATACATGCACAAAAATATAAAAGCCACTAATTGTTGTATTTTAGTTTGTAACTTCATGTATTATTTCTAACATGATGTGAACTACAAATGCCTAAAAATTAAAAATACATATTATTGCAAACACAATGTATAAAGATGTAAATTAGGACATACACAACATAAAGAGGAAAGAACTCTACAGGAACAGAATTTTTATGTGCTCTGGAATTTAAATTGGTATCAATTCAAATTAGATTGTTATAGGATGGTAAATGCAACCCATATGGTAACCACAAAAAATACAAAGAATGTAATAAGGTAATCAAAACAATTCACTATAGAAAATCAAATATGAAATAGAACCACCAAAGAAGTTAGTAATGGAGAAAATGAAGGACAAAAATGTAGCAGACACATAGAAAACCAAAGCAAAAGAGAAAAACAAATGTCCTCCCAAATAAGTAATTACTTTAAATGAAAATTGATTAAACTCTACAATGATAAGACAGAGATTAGCTGATTGGATAAAAAAACATTATTCAACTATATACTGTCTATAATTGACTCACTTTAGAGTCAAAGATACAAATAGGTTGAAAGTAAAAGAATGGACAAAGATATTCCACGCAAATAGAAACGAAAAGAGAGCTGGAATGGCTATACTAATATAAAAAAAATAGACTTTAAGTTAAAAACTGTTACAAGAGACATATAAAAATATTACATATTGATAAAAGTGTTAATTCATCAATAAAAATGACAATTATAAACATATATGCTTAGAAGAACAGAACTTGTAAATATATAAACCAAACATTGGTAGAATGAAAGTGAGAGGTACACAGTTCTTCAATAATAGTTGAAAGAATGTAATACACCACTTTCAACAATGAATAGACATCTGGAAAGAAGGTCAATAAGGAGATAGAGGACCTCAACAATGTTGTAAATCAACCAGAGTTAACAGATATATATAGAACAGTCAACTTAGTAAAATATACATAATTCTTACATGCTCATGAAACATTCTCTAGGATAGACTGATTCAGGTCACAAAACATGAACACATTTTAAAATCTTAAAATCATACAAAGTATTTAGACCAATGACAATAGAATGAAGGCAGAAATCAATAATAAAAATAAAAAACAAATATTCACAAATATGTGGAAATTAACATACAGTTTAACAGGCATTAGGTCAAAGAAGAAATAACAAAGGGAAAGAGAAATACTTAGAAATAAACAAAAATGAAAACATAACAACAAAATATATGGGATACAACAAAGGCAGGGAAATTATAGCTGCAAAACCCTACATTAATAAAGAAGAAATGTCAAATCAACGCCCTGAATTTACACATTTAGGAACCAGAAAAAAAAGCAAAATAACACAAATCTAGCATAAGGAAGGAAGACATACACATTAGAGCAGACATAAATAAAATAGAGAAAATAAAATCATAGAGATTAACAATATAAAAGCAATAGAGCAAAACAATACAGACCAACTACCCAAAATTTGTTCTTTGAAACAAAGTCAACAAATTGGCAAACTTTTTGTTACAATGGTAAAGAAAACTGCAAATAACTAAAAATCAGAAATGAAAGGGTGATATTAGTACCAATCTTGCAGAAATTAAAAGGATTTTAAGAGAATACTGTGAAAAATTGTATGCCAACAAGTTAAATAAATAGAGGAGATGGAAAATCCTAAAAATAAATTGCATAAACTGATTCAAGAAAAAAACAGAATATCTCAACTGACCCATAAGTAAAAATATTGAACAAGTAATAAAAAAAACTGTGCAAAAAAAGTCTAGGAAGAGGTGGTTTCACTGTTGATTTCTATCAGTCATTATTTTATTATTTTTTATTTATTTATAATTTTTAAATTATTATTGACATATAACCTTATGTGAATTTCAGGTGCACAACATAATGGTTTGATATTTTTATGTATGGTGAAACGATCAACACAATTTTAGTTACCATTCATCACCATATATAATTACAATTTTTTTTCCTGTGATGGAACTTAGCAACTTTCAAATATGCACTATAGTATTATTCACTATAGTCACCATGCTGAACATTACTTCCCTATGACATCTATTTTATAACTGGAAGTTTGTACATTTTCACCTCCTTCACCTATTTTGCCCACTCTCCAACCCCCACCTCAGGCAACCACCAAACTATTCTCTGTATGCATGAGCTTGGATTTTCTTTCTTTTTTTTGATCCCACATAGAAGTGAGATCATATGGTATTTGTCTTTCTCTGACATTTCACCTAACATAATGCCCTCAAGGTCCATCCATATTTGTCACAATTGGCAAGATTACTCTTTTTATGGCTGACTAATATTTCATTGTAAATACATATATATACCAAATTTCTTTATCCATTCATCCATTGACGGCCAGTTAGGTTGTTTACATATCTTGGCTATTGTAAATAATGCTGCAATGAACAAGAGATACATATATCTTTTTGACTTAGCATTTTCAATTTTTTTGGATATACACCCAGAAGTAGAATTGCTAGATTATATGTTAGTTCTACACTTAATTTTTGAGGAAACTCCATACTGTTGTTCTTAGTGGCGGTACCAATTTACAATCCCACCCACAGTGCACAAGTGTTAGTTTTTCTCTACATCCTTGTCAGCACTTGTTATCTCTTGTCTTTTTGATAATAGCCATTTGAACAGGTATGAGGTGATGTCTCATTAAGGTTTTGATTTCCATTTCCTTGATGATTAGAGATACCGAGT
Source organism: Ceratotherium simum simum (assembly GCF_057802395.1). NCBI lineage: Eukaryota > Metazoa > Chordata > Mammalia > Perissodactyla > Rhinocerotidae > Ceratotherium > Ceratotherium simum. The sequence continues at coordinate 80,961,079 of NC_141940.1, read as the reverse complement.
ACCTTTGGCCGATAAACTGTTGGCTATCTGTATGTCTTCTTTGGGACAATGTCTATTCAGATCTGCTGCCGAACTTTTAATGAATCATTTGTGTTTTTTTTTTATTGAGTTGTGTGTATTCTTGATATGAGATCATATATCTCCTATGAGATATATGATTTGCAAATATTTTTTCCCATTTGGTAGGTTTGCTTTTCATTTGGTTAATGGTTTCTTTAGCTGTGCAGAAGCTTTTTGGTTTGATGGAGTCTCACTTGTTTATTTTAGCTTTTATTGTCTTCGCTTTTGGTATCAAATTCAAAAAATTATTGCCAAGATGGATGTCAAGGAGATTATGTTCTCTTCTAGGAGTTTTATGGTTTTAGACTTTATGTTGGAGTCTTTAATCTATTTTGAATTAATTGTGTATGATGTAAGATAATAGTCCAGTTTTTTTCTTTTGCATGTGGCTGTCTAGTTGTCCCAGCACCGTATATTGAAGAGACTTTCCTTTCCTCATTGTACACAGTGATGTATCACTTAACAATGGAGATAAGTTCTGAGAAATCCACTCTTTCATCACTGTGTGTACATACAGGCACACAAACCTAGACGGTATAGCCAATTACAACCTTAGACTGTGTGGTATAGCCTATTGCTACTTGGCTACAAACCTGTACAACGTGTTACTGTACCAAATACTGTAGGCAATTGTAACACAATGGTATTTGTGTATCTATACATATCTAAACATGGAAAAGTTACAGTAAAAATACAGCATAAAATATAAAAAATGGTACCCTTCCATAGGGCACTTATGAATGGAGCTTGCAGGACTAGATCTTGCTCTGGGTGAGTCAGTGAATGAGTGGTGAGTGAATGTGAAGGCCTAGGACATAACTGTACACTATTGTAGACTTAATAAATACTGTACACTTAGGCTAAATTTATTTAAAAATTTTCTTTCTTCAATAAGAAATTAACCTTAGCTTAGTGTAACTTTTTTACTTTGTAAACTTTAAAATTATTTTAAAATTTTGTAATAACACTTAGCTTAAAACACAAACGTATTGGACAGCTGTACAAAAATATTTCCTTTCTTTATATTCTTATTTTGTAAGTCTTTTTTTATTTTTAAAATTTTTAACTTTTTTAATTTGAAAATTTTTTGATAAAAACACAAACACACAAATTAACCTAGGCCTACACAGGCTCAGGATCATCAATATCACTGTCTTCCACCTCCACATCTTGTCCTACTGGAATGTTGTCAGGGGCAATAATATGGATGGAGCTGTCATTTGCTGTGATAATGATGCCTTCTTCTGGAATACCTCTTGAAGGACTTACCTGAGGGTCTTCTTGAGGAAATGTCAATATTTTCAGAAATAAGTTTCAGGTAGTTTGGTTGGTTTGTTTCTTTTTTTATTATAAATTTGCTTGTAAAAAGATAATGCACCATGTGCATTCCTCTTTATTAATAAAAACCTTTTGGTGTTGGGACCCATGTTTTCAAAAGTTTAAGGAGGTTATTGAGGTATGCAAAGGATTCTGCTAAACTGTACTGTGAATTTTCTTAGGTATTCTCTTTCTTCCCCTGAAGTTTCCTTTTCCTTTCCCTCTTCTTCAGCTATGTGTTTCTGTTCAAGTTTCAACAAGAACTCATTAGTCAATTCCTCAGTAACTACTTTTAAGAGCTCCTCAATGTCATCCTCATCCCACATCCAGGTTAAAATTGCTTGTCATTTCAATCAGAGCTTTGTTGATTTCTGTAACCTCCTCATACTTGCCAAATACCGTGAAGGCATGGACAAACCTCTTGAGTGTCTTCTTCCAGATGCCATTCATACACTCCTTGGTGACATTACCCCAAGCCCAAGCAATGTTCTGATGCAATCACAGATGTTGTAATACTATCAGACTTGCATCAGTGTCTTTCTCAGTTGCAGTAATAGCCTGGGCAAACGTCCTCCTCAGGTAGTAGGTCTTAAATGGTGCAATAACACCTTGCTCTATTGGTTAGATCAAGGAGGTGGTATTCGGTGGGAGATAGATTTGATATTGTGGTGAAGATCACCAATAAAAAGAGGATGTCCATAATTATCAACAATAAGCTTACTATCAACAATAAGCAAAATCTTAAAGGTATATTATTCTCTAAACAGTAGCTCTCCATTTCATTGGCATAGAAATTCAAGAGGGCATCTTTAAAGAGGAGGTGGGTCATACATGACTTCTTATTGCTCCTTCTTATGCTCCTTCATCACTGGTAGTGTGTAATTATTGATATGCTTGAGGGCCCTGGGGTTCTCACTGTGCCAGATCAAAAATTGTCTCAATATGTAGCCAGTAACATTACCTCTAAACAAGACTGTTATCCTATCCTTAAAAGCCTTGAAACCTGGCATTGACTTGGACTCATTATGAAACAAAGTCCTTTAAAGACATTCATTTCCAGAATAGAGAAGTTTCATCCATATTTAATATTTGCTCTGGCAAGTAGTTTTCCTCTACAAACAGCTTATTTAGAATTTCCAAAAATTATCCAGCTGCCTTCACATCAGCAATCAGAGACTCAACATTCAATTTCATATAATGTAATGAATAAGAATTCTTGAATCATTTAAGCAATCCAGAGCTAGCAGTGAATTCAACATCGTAATTTAGTGCAGCCTTTTCTTTCAACATCACTAACAAAATTTTTTCTTTGGCCATGATCATCATTGTGCTGAGAGGGATATGCTGCTGTGTCAGGTCTTCAATCCAGGTCGTTAGAAGTTTTTCAATGTCTGATATATGCCCTTCTCAAATTTTTTTAGTCTCACTGTTTTCAATAAAGAAGATCTTGTAACAGCTTCCACCACTTTGTTCTTGTTCTTCAAGATTGTAGCTATGGTGGAATGGGACATGCCTTACTGGGGAGCAAGGACCATCACTGATTTTCCACCTTCATAGTCCTTAATCAGTTTTAATTTAATTTCCAGGTAAATCGCTCATTGTGGTCTCTTACTGGCAACATTAGCAGTGGATTTTGTACACTTGGGACCCACGATAAACAAAAGGATATGAGATTCTATCAAGAACAAGAGAAAACGATGCAATCAAGAGACACAGTAAACAAAATGTATGAGGCTGCTGCTGGCATAATGTGGCATACTGTTTTACAGTAAATTTTTTTTATAAGTAGAAAGGATACACTCTGAAACAATGATAAAATATATAATATAGTAAATACATAAACCAGTAAAATCGTCATTTAATATTATTATCAAGTATTATGTACTCTATGTAATTGTATGTGGTATACTTTTATGTGGCTGGCAGCACAGTAGGTTCCTTTACACCAGCATCACCACAAACACCTGAGTAATGTATTTCAGTACAATGTTATGACATCTACAACATCACTAGGCATTAATAATATTTCAGCTCCATTATAATCTTATGAGACCACCATCATATATGCAGTCTGTTGTTGACAGAAACGTTGTTATGCAAAAATGATTTTATTCTCAACTCCTATGTCATAAATTAATTGACTATATATGTGTGGGCTCACTATTATATTCCATTGATCTATGTGTCTGGCTTTTTTTTTTTTGCCAATACCATATTGTTTGGATTACTATAGCTTTATAGTCAGGGAGCTTTTTACCTCCTGCTTTGTTGTTCTTTCTCAAGATTGTTTTGGTTATTCAATGTCCTTTGTGATTCCATACAGATTTTAAGATGTTCTATTTTTGTGAAAAATGTCATTGGAGTTTTGATAGGTATTGCATTGAATCTGTAGGTTGCTTTGGGTAGTGTGGACATTTTAACAGTATTAATTCTTCCAATCCATGAGCACAGAATATCTTTCCATTTATTTGTGACTTTTTCAATTTTTTTCATCAGTATCATAATTTTCAGTGTACAGGTCTTTCTCCTAAGTAGTTTATTCCTAAATATTTTATTTTTTGATGCAACCGTAAAAGTGATTGTTTTCTTAATTTTTTCTATAGTTTATCATTAGTGTATAGAAATGCAACAAAGTTTTGCATATTGTTTTTGTATCCTGCAACTTTAGTGAATTTAATTTTTAGTTCTAACAGATTTTGGTGGAGTCTTTAGGGTTATATATATATATATATATACACATATATATCTTCAAGTAGTCATCTTCAAGTAGTAACAGCTTTACTTCTTTCTTTCAAATATAGATGTCTTTTACTTGTTTTTCCGGCCTAATTTCTCTGGCTAACCTGTCCAATACTACTTTCAATAAGAGTGGTGTGAGTAGGTATCTTTGTCTTGTTCCCAATCTTAGGTGAAATATTTCAGCTTTTCACTATTGAGTATGATAACAGTTGTGTGTTTGTCACGTATAGCCTTTATTGTGTTGAGGTATGATCTTTTTCTCTAGATATTTGGTGAGAGTTTTTATCATAAATGGATGGTGAATATTGTCTAATTATTTTTCTTCATCTATTGAGATGATCATATAATTTTTATCCTTCATTTTGTTAATCTGGTGTGTCACATTGACTCATTTGCAGCTGTTGAACCATCTTTGCATCCCTGGAATAAATCCCACTGATCATGTTGTATAATCCTTTTAATATATTGTTGATTTGGTTTGCTAACATTTTCTTGATGAATTTTCATTTATGCTCAACAAGAATATTGGCTTGTAATTGTCTTTTCTTATGGGGTCCTTGTCTGATTTTGGTATCAAGGTAATGCTGGCCTAATAAGTAGGTTTGTATGTGATCCCTCCTTTTCTATTTTTTGGAATAGTTTGTGAAAGATTGGTATTAAATCTTCTTTGAATGTTTGATAGAATTGACCAGTGAAGCTGTCTGGTCCTGGACTTTTGTTTGTTGGAGGTTTTTAATTACTAATTCAATCGCCTTACAAGTAATGGTCTTTTTAGATTTTCCATTCCCTTATGATTCTGTCTTGGTAGGTTATATGTTTCTAGGAATTTATCTATTTCTTCTAGGTTGTTTAATTTTTGGCCTATAATTTTTCATAGTAGTCTCTTACAATCTTTTGGATTTCTGGTGTAACAGAGATAATGTCTCCCCTTTCATTTCTGATATTATTTACTTCTGTCCTCTTTTTCTCTTGGTGAGTCTTGCTAAAGGTTTGTTAATTTAGTTTATTCTTTCAAAAAATCAGTTTAGTTTTATTGATCTTTTCTATTGTCTTTTTTGTCTCTATTTCATTTATTTCTGCTCATATCTTTGTTATTTCCTATTTTCTACTATCTTGGCCTTTGTTTGTCCTACTTTTTCTAGTTCCTTCAGGTGTAAAGTTAGGTTGTTTATTCTAGATTTTTCTTGTTTCTTGATGTAGGCATTTATCACATGAACCTCCCTCTTAGAACTGCTTTTATTGCATCTCATAAGTTTTGTCATATTGTATTTTCATTTTCATTTGTCTCAAGATATTTTTATTTCTCTGTTCATTTATTTTTTGACCCATTGGTTGTCCGTAGAATGTTTTTTAATTCCAAATATTTGTACTTTTTTCAGATTTCTTCTTATAATTGATTTAGAGTTTCATACTGTTTTGGTCTGAAAAGATGCTTTATATGATTTTAATCATATTAAATTTATTAAGACTTTTTTGTGGCCTAACATGTAATCTATCCTGGTAAAGGTTCCATGTGCACTTGAGAAGAATGTGCATTCTTTGGCTATTGAATAGAATGGTTATTACAAATTGGTCAATCCATCTGGTCTGTTATGTAACTTAAGGTCAATGATCCCTTATTGATTTTCTGCCTGCATGAGCTACCTGTTGATGAAAGTGGGGTATTAAAATACCCTACTATTATTGTATAGCTATTTCTCCTTTTTGCCTGTTAATATTTTCTTTACATATTTAGGTGCTCCTATGTTGGGTACAAAAACATTTACAAACAGTATATCCTCTTGTTGAATTGACCCTTTTATCATTATGTTATGCCTTTCTTCATGTCTTATTATAGTTTTTGTTTTAAAGTCCATTTTGTCTGATAAAAGTACAGCAACATCAGCTTTCACTCCACCCCAAAACCACAAAATATAAATTCTTTTCAAATGAACATGGATCATTCTCCAAGATAAATCACATATTAGGCCACAAAATAAGTCTCACTAAATTTAAGAAGATTAAAATAATACCAAGCATCTTTTCTGACCACAATGGTATGAAACTAGAAATGAACTACAAGAAGAAAACTGGAAAAGTCAGAAATATGTGGATACTAAGTGAAACGCTACTGAACAACTATTGGGTCAATGAAGAAATCAAAGGAAAATTTTTAAAAAATATCTGGAGACAAGGAACAATGAAAATATGACATGCCAAAATTTACAGAATACAGCAAAAGTGGTACTAAGAGGGAAGTTGATAGTAACATTGGTCTACCTCAAAAAACAAGAAAATTCACAAATAAACTAACAATACATCTAAAGTAACTAGAAAAAAGAGGAACCAAAAAAACCCAAATCAGTAGAGAGAAATAAATAAAAATCAGAGTAGAAATAAATGAGATAGAGGCTAAAAAATAATAGAAAAAAATCAATGAAACTAATAGGTGGTTCTTTGCTAAGATACACAAAATTCACAAACCTTTAGCTAGACTCACCATGAAAAAAAGAGAGAAGGCTTAAATAAATAAAATAGAAAATGAAAGAGGAGAAATTACAATGTACATCACAGAAATACAAAGGATTATAATAGAATACTACAAAAAGCTATATGCCAACAAATTGGATAATCTAGAAGAAACATATAATTTTTAGAATTACACATCCTTTCCAAAGTGAATCAAGAAGAAATAGAGAATCTGAATAGATCAATCACTAATAAGAAGATTGAAGCAGTAATCAAAAATCTCCCACAAAACAAGAGTCCAGGACCGTATGACTTCCCTGATGAATTCTTCCAACCATTCAAAGACTTACTATTTAACCTTCTCAAACTCTTCCAAAAATTTGAAGAGTAAGGGATGCTTCCTAACTCATTCTATGAGGCCAAAATTACTGCGACACCAAAACCAGACAACAACAACACAAAAGTGAAAATTACAAGCCAATGTCAGTGATGAACATAGATGTAAAAATCCTCCACAACATACTAGTAAATCGAATACAAGAATACATTAAAAATATCATACAACGTGATCAAGTGGGATTTATTCCATGGATGCAGGGATGGTTCAACATCCACAAATCAATCAATGTGATACACCAAATTAACAAATTGAGCAATAAAAATCACATGATCGTCTCAATAGATACAGAGAAAGTATTTGATAAGGTACAGCCTCCATTTATTATACAAACTCTGAATAAAATGGATATAGAAGGAAAGTACTTCTATACGGCCAAATACAGTAAACCCATAGCTAACATCATATTCAATGGTGAAAAACTGAAAGCTAGCCCTCTAAGAATAGGAAAAAGACAAGGATGCCTACTCTCACCTCTCTTATTTAGCATAGTACTAGAAGTACTAGCCAGAAAAATCAGGCAAGGAAAAGGAAAAAGAATGTTCCAAATCAGAAAAGAAGAAGTGAAGCTGTCACTATTTGCAGATGACATGATTTTATATATAGAAAACCTTAAAGAATCCACCAAAAACCTACTAGAAATAATAAATCAATAAGTACAGTTGCAGGATACAAAACCAATAAAGAATAATTAGTTGTGTTTCTATACACTACCAACAAAATAGCAGAAAGAAAAATCAAGAAAACAATGTCATTTACAATTGCAACAAAAAGAAGAATATACCAGGAATAAATTTAACCAAAGACATAGAAGACCTGTACACTGAAAATTTTCAAACATTGTTGAAAGAAATTGAAGAATACACAAAGAATTGGAAAGATATTCCATGCTGAGTGTTTGGAAGAATTCATGTAGTTAAAATGTCCATATTGCCTAAAGCAAAATAAAGATTCATTGCATTCCTTATTAAAGCCCAATGATATTTTTCATGGAAATAGAACAAAGAATTCTAAAATTTATATGGAACAACAAAAGATCCCACATAGCTAAAGAACAAAGCTGGAGGTATCACACTCCCCGATTTCAAAGTATACCAAAAACCTATAGTAATCAAAATAGCATGGTACTGTCGCAAAGACAGAGGCACGTATCAATGGAACAGAATTGAGAGCCTGGAAATAAACCCACACATCTATGGACAGCTAATTTTCAACAAGGAAGCCAAGAACATACAATGGAGAAAAGAATGTCTCTTCAATAATTGGTGATGGAAAACTGGACAGCCACTTGCAAAGGAATGAAATTAGACCATTATCTTACACGATACACAGAAATTAACTCAAAATTGATGAAAATCTTGAATGTAGGACATGAAACCTTAGGTCTAGAAGGAAACATAGGCAGTAATCTCTTTGACATTGGGCTTAGCAGTATCTTTTTGAATACTACATCTTACTAGGCAAGGGAAACAAAAGGAAAAATAAACAAATAGGGCTACATCAAACTAAAAAGTTTCTGCACAACAAAGGAAACCATAAAACCTGTCTTAAAAAGAAAAGCAACACAACAATTTGGAGAAGATATTTGCACATCATATATCTGGTAAGAGGTTGATATATAGAATATATAAAAACTCGTACAACTCAACAACCAAAAAGCAAACAACCCAATTAAAAAATAGACAAAGGAAAATAAACAAATGGGACTACATCAAACTAAAAAGCTTGTGCACAGCAAAGGAAACCATCAACAAAACGAAAAGACAACCTAACAATTGGGAGAAGATATTTGCAAACCATACATCTGATAAGGGCTTAATCTCCAAAATATATAAAGAACTCACGCATCTCAACAACAAAAAAACTACCAACCCAATTAAAAAATGGGCAAAAGACCTGAACAGACATTTCTCCAAAGAAGATATACAGTTGGCCAACAGGTACATGAAAAAGATGTTCAACATCATTAACTATCAGGGAAATGCAAATCAGAACTACAATGAGATATCACCTCACACCCGATAGAATGGCTATAATTAACAAGACAGGAAACACCAAGTGTTGGAGGGGATGTGGAGAGAAGGGAACTCTCATACACTGCTGGTGGGAGTGCAAACTGGTTCAGCCACTGTGGAGAACAGTGTGGAGATTCCGCAAAAAATTAAGGATGGCACTACCATATGATCTAGCTATTCCCCTGATGGGTATTTATCCAAAGAACTTGAAAACACCAATGTGTAAAGATACATGCAGCCCTGCGTTCATTGCAGCATTATTCACAATAGCCAGGACTTGGAGGCAACTTAAGTGCCCATCAAGGGACGAATGGATAAAGAAGATGTGGTATATATACACAAGGGAATACTACTCAGCCATAAGAAATGATGAAATCCAGCCATTTATGACAACGTGGATGGACATCGAGTGTATTATGCTAAGTGAAATAAGTCAGAGGGAGAAGGTCAAATACCATATGATCTCACTCATTAAGAAGTAGATAATAACAACAATAAACAAACACATAGAAACAGAGATTGGATTGGTGGTTACCAGAGGGGAAGGGGGGAGGTAGGAGGGCGAAAGGGATAATTAGGCACATGTGTGTGGTGATGGATTGTAATTAGTATTTGAGTGGTGAACATGAGAACATGATGTAATCCATGCAGAAATACAAGTATAATAATGTACATCTGAAATTTATACAATGTTATAAACCAATGTTACTGCAATAAACAAAAAATTAAAAAAAACAAAAAGTGAAGTTACATACAAAATTACAATAAAAAAGGAATGAAAAGGCAGAAATATAGTCTTCTCTTACTGTACAAATTTAAATGTATACAATTCAATTTGATTGTGTGCACTCTGTAGAGGCATGCAAGCTTAGCTAAAATATTCCATACAGAGACCAGAAATCATATAATGCCTGTAATAATGTAACTTTTACTCTGACAACCATAGGATATATTTTCTTGATTATTAAAGATGTTCAGGAGCCCAGAAATAAACCCAAGCATATATGGTCAATTAATTTACAACAAATGGGCCGAGAATATATAACTGGGAAAGGACAGACTCTTCAATAAATGATGCTGGGAAAACTGGACAGCCACATGCAAAAGAATGAAACTAGACTACTATATTATACCACATACAAAAATTAACTCAAAATGGATCAAAGGCTTGAATGTAAGACCTGAAACCATAAAAGTCCTAGAAGAAACCATAGGTAGTAAGGTCCCTGATATCAGTCTTGGCAATGATTTTTTGGATCTGACTCCAAAAGAAAAGGCAACAAAAGCAAAAATAAATAAGTGAGACTACATCAAATTAAAAAGCTTCTGCACAGCAAAGGAAAGCATCAACAAAATGAAAAGGCAACCTACTGAATGGGAGAAAATATTTGCAAATCATATACTTGCTAAGGGGTTAATATCCAAAATATATAAATAACTCATACAACTCAATAGCAAAAAAAAAATCTGATTAAAAAATGGACAGAGGATCCAAATAGACATTTTTCCAAACAAGATACACAAAGACATACAAATGGCCGACAAGTACATGAAAAGATGCTCAATATCACTAATCATCAGGGAAATGGAAACCAAAACCACAATGAGATATCATCTCACATTGGTGAGAATGTCTACTTTAAAAAAGATGAGAAATAACAAGTGTTGGTGAGGATGTGGAGAAAAGGGCAGCCTTGTGCATTGTTGGTGGGAATGCAAATTGGTGCAGCCACTATGGAAAACAGTATGGTGTTTCCCCAAAGAATTAAAAATAGAACTACCATATGATTCATAGATTCTACTTCTGGGTATTTATCCAAAAACAACTAAAACACTAACTCAAAAGGATATATGCACCCCCATGTTCTCTGCAGCATTATTTACAATAGCCAAGATATGGAAAGAAGCTAAGTGTCCACTGATGGATGAATGGATAAAGAAGATGTGGTATACATACACACACCTATATATATACACACACACACATACATATATATACACATAAATATATATACATACACACAATGAATTACTATGCAGTCATAAAAAAGAATGAAATCTTGCCATTTTCAACAACATGGAGGAACTTTGAAAGCATTATGCTAAGTGAAATAAGAAGACAAAGACAAATACCATATGATCTCACCTGTATGTGGTATTTAAAAAAAAAAAGCTCATAGATTGAGAGAACATATTGGTGTTTGCCAGAGACAGGGGATGGGAAACAGGCAAAATGAATAAAGGGGATCTCAAGGTACAAACTTCTGGTTATGAAATGTCATGGGGATGTAACGTACAGCATGGTGTCTATAGTTTATAATACTGTACTTCATATTTGAAAATTGCTAAAAGAGTAAATCTTAAAAGTCCTCATCACATTAAAACAACTTTTTGTTCCTATGTATGGTGACGGATGTTAACTAGACTTATTGTAGTGATCATTTCACAATATATACAAATATTGAATCATTATGTTGTACATCTGAAATTAATGTAATGTTATATGTGAATTATACCTCAATTTAAAAATGTTTTAATTAAAAAATGGGCAAAGGCTCTAAACAGACATTTTTCTAAAGAAGATATAGGGATGGCCAACACTCACATGAAAAATGTTCAACATCACTAATTATGAGGGAAATGCAAATCAAAACTACAATGCAATATCACCCCACGCCTATCAGAATGGTTATAACTAACATGGTAAGAAATAAGTGTTGGAGAGGATATGGAGAAAAGAGCGCTTTCATACACCGCTGGTGGGAATGTAAACTGGTGCAGACAATATGTAAAACAGTACGGAGATCAAAAAAATAAGAATAGAACTACCATATTATCCAGCTATTCCACTTCTTGGTATATATCCAAAGAACTTGAAAACACTAAGTCAAAAAGATATTTGCACCCTTCTGTTCCTTTCAGCATTATTCGCATTAGCCAAGACTTGGAAGCAACCTAAGTGCCCATCAATGGAAAAATGGATAAAGAAGATGTGGTTTATATAGACAATAAAAGATTAGCCATAAAAAAGATGAAATCTTACCATTTGCAGTAACATGAATGGAACTTGATGGTAATTATGTGAAGGGAAATAAGTCAGACAAAGTTAAATATTGTATGATTTCACTTATAAGTGGAAGGTAAAAACAAAAACAACCATAAACCAGCACATACATACTGAGTTTAGATGGGTGGTTACCAGAGGGGAAGGGGGGAGGAAAGAGGGCAAAAGAGGTGATGGAGCACATGTGTACAGTGACAGATAGAAAATATTCTTTGGGTGGTGAACATGATGTCGTCCACCCAGAAATCAAAATATAATCATGTACATCTGAATTTTATATAATGTTATAAACCAATGTTACCTCAATAAAAAAGAGGTTCTAAAAGAATAAAATGCCTAGGAATAAGTTTAATCAAGGAGGTGAAAGACTTGTACAAAAAAACCTACATGATATTGTTGAAAGAAATTTAAGAACATATAAATAAATGGAAAGGTACACCAGGTTCATATATAGGAAAACAATACTGTTGATATATCAATACTATCCAAAATGATATACAAATTCAATGCAATTCTGATCAAATTTTGAACATCCTTTTTTGCAGAAATGGTAAAGCTGATCTTCAAATTCTTATGTAATCACAAGAAGTCCTGAATTGCCTAAATTTTCTTTAAAGGAGAATGAGCTTGAAGGACACACACCTCCTGATTTCAAAAGTTACTACAAAGTTACAGTAGTCAAAACAGTGTGGTACTGGCATAAAGATAGATGTATAGACCAATGGAATACAATGAAAGTCCAGAAATAAACCTACAAATCTATGGTCAATTGATTTTTGATAAGGGTGCCTAGTCTATTCCATGGAGAGAGAATAGTCTCTTTAATAGATGGTGCTGGGACAACTGGATATCCACATGCAAAAGAATGAAATAGCCTTACCTCACACCATAAACATAATTAACTCAAAATAATCAACCTAAATATAAGATTGTGTGTGTGTCCCAGAAAGTTCTTGGAAAGCAGAAGCCACCAGTTACTCCCCGTTGGCTGACCTTGAAGCCTACTTCGAAAAGAAAGTGAAATGTAAAGCTGTCCCTATAAACTTCCTGAAGTTCAAAGGTGTGCCTCTTCACACAAATAACTGTTCAAATGGCTTAAGACTTACAAGAAAATCATTGAAGAAAATAATCTGACCAATCATCAGCTAACCACTAAGTTATACTGGTCCAGGTATGACTCACAAAGAATCTAGTTTAAATATAAAAACAAGACGTTAAAAGGCAAAAAGCAACCAGAGATCTCATGGCCTTGTAATTCAGGGGTTACATAATCTACATAATTAGTCCAAGCAGGTGACAATAATGCAGCAATAAGAAAAAATAAACAACTTTGGTGGAAATGGAATATAATATCAAACTTTTTACAAGAGATTATCGAAAATGTCCAGCTTTAAACAAAAAAAAAAATTGTGTGACATGCAAAGGAATAGAAAAGTATGTCACATATACAGGAAACAGCAGTAAATTGAAGCTGTCCCTGAGGGTACCCTGATTTTGGACTTACTATACTAATACTTAAATTAGCTATTATGAGTATCCTCAAAGAACTAAATAAAACTACATCTAAAGAATTAAAGCATAAAATGATGTCTCATAAAGTAGATATAATTAAAGAGATCAAATTATCTTTATAAAGAATCAAAAAATAATCCTAGAGTTGAAACATACAATAACTAAAATGAAACAAATTACTAGATTTGTTTAATGACAGATTTGAGTTTACAGAAGAAAGAACTAAAATCAACCAGACCAAACAGAAATCTATAGAACACTCCACTCAACAGTAGAATACACACTCTTCTCAAGTACAAACAGAGCACTCTTCAGGATAGACCATATGTTAGGCCAAAAAGCAAGTGTTAATAAATTTAAAATGGTTGAAATTATGCAATGTGTGTTTTTCAAAAACTTAAAATGAAGTTACGAATCCAGTAACTGAGAAAATGTGGGGAATTCACAAAACCTTTAAAAGTAGACCACAGGCTCCTAAAACCCAGTGGGTCATAGAACAAATCACAAATAAAATAGGAAATATTTTATGAAGAATGAAAATAAAAACACAACATACAAAAACTTGATGCAATGCATGCAGTTTTCAGAGGTAAATTTAAATGTTTATGTGCCCACATTTAGAAGAGAAAGATGTTAAGTATTCTCACCACACAGACAAAAAAAGATAAGTATGTGAGTAATGGATATGTTAATTAGCTTGATTGTGGAAATCATTTCACAATATATACATATATCAAAACATGAAGTTGTATACTTTAAATATATACAATTTTTATTTGCCAATTCTACTTCAATAATGTTGGAAAAAAGCTCAAAAAAAGATATAAAATCAATTAGCTGTCTACCTTAAGAAATTAGAAAAAGAGCAAACTAAACCAAAAACCAAGCTGAAGAGAGACAAAATCAATGAAATAGTGAATAGAAAAACAATAGAGTAGATCGATGAAACCCAAAGTTGGTTCTTTGAAAAGATAAATAAAATTGGCACATGTTTAGCAAGATTGACAACAGAAGAAAGAAGAGTAAAATTACTGATATTAGAAACAAAATTACTAAGGTAAGGGATGAAAGTGGGGACATCACTATTGACCTTACAGAAATTTAAATAATTATGAAGGGATACCATAAACAGCTATATTACAGCAAATTAAGTAACAGATAAAATGAAAAGATTCTGAGAAAGACAGAAACTACTCAAACTGTCAAAACTTGCTGAAGAAAAAGAAATCTCAATAGAACTATAACAAGTAAAGAGATTAAAATTGTAATTTAAAAAACGTCCCACAAGAAAACCCCACTAAGAGCAGGCTTCATTGGTGAAATCCATCAAACCTTTTCAAAAAAAATTAACACTAATTCTTCACAAACTCTTCCATGAAATAGAAAAGGTGAGAAGACTTCCCAACTCATTTTATGAGGCCAGTTGGATCAACATATAAAAATAATTGGAATTAATACAACATATTAATTGAATAAAGGATAAATTGCACACAAATATCTCAATAGAGACAGAAACGGTATAAACGAAATGCTAACAGACCTACTCTACAAGAAATACTAAAAGAAGTTCTTCTGGGGCCAGCCCCATGGCATAGCAGTTAAGTGCATGCGCTCTGCTGCTGGCGGCCTGGGTTCGGCTCCCTGCCAAGCACCAATGCACCACTTCTCTGGCCATGCTGAGGCTGTGTCCCACATACAGCAACTAGAAGGATATGCAGCTATGACATACAACTATCTACTGGGGCTTTGGGGGGGAAATTAAATAAATAAAATTATAAAAAAAAAGAGAAGTTCTTCTAGAAAAAGGAATGTATTGTAGATGAGGAAACAAGACCCACCCCAAAATGAAGAGCATCAAAAACAAAACAAGTGAAGATAAAGTAAAATTTCTTATTTTCTTAATGTTAATTGCCATGAAAGGTAATTGAGCATTTAAAGACTTAATAGTAATGAGTAATGTGTGTCACTACATATGTAAAAGTGAAAGGTATATGTTAACGTGTATATGTAAAGTGGGAAAATGTATTTATAACGGGCCAGCCCAGTGGCATAGTGGTTAAGTTCAAGCACTCTGCTTTGGCAGCCTGGGGTTCGTAGTTTTGGATCCCAGGAGTAGACCTACACACCGCTTGTCAAGCCATGCTGTGGCAGGCATCCCACTTATAAAAACAGAGGAATATTGGTACAGTGTCAGCTCAGTGTGACTCTTCCTCAAGCAAAAGGAGGAAGATTGGCAACAGATGATAGCTCAGGGTCAATCTTCCTCACCAAAAAAAAAAATGTATTTATAAAAGTATAATGTGTAACAGCAGACCTACTGTACAAGAAATTCAAAGGAAGCTAATTGGTCAAAATGAATATGACATAGTCCAAATCTAGGACCTACACAAATAAACGAGTGTTCAGAAATAGAATAAATAAATGTATAATCAAATATTTTTTCTTATTTTTACTTGCTGTAAAATGGACTATTTATAGAAAAAATATATTGTGTTCAAAGTTTATGTGTAATATATGACAAAAATTGGAACATATTGTTATAGAAGTTCTTAAACTATACATGAAACATTATAATACTCTTTCAAAGTAGTTTCAGAGTATTTAAAATGTATATTGAGGGTCGGCCCGGTGGCTTAGTGGTTAAGTGCACTCGCTCTGCTACTGGCGGTCTGGGTTCGGCTCCTGGGCACACACTGATGCACTGCATCTCCGGCCATGCTGAGGCCGCATCCCACATACAGCAACTAGAGGGATGTGCAACTATGACATACAACTATCTACTGGGGCTTTGGGGGAAAATAAAGGAGGAGGATTGGCAATAGACGTTAGCTTAGGGCCAGTCTTCCTCAGCAAAAAGAAGAGGATTAGCATGGATGTTAGCTCAGGGCTGATCTTCCTCACCAAAAAACAAAAAAAAGTTAAAATATATGTTGAAACCTGAGCAAATTTAGAAAATGATTTAATAAGTCAATAGACAGATAAATAGGAAATATAAAAGTGCTCAATGAAAGCTGGAGAAGGTAAGAAGGGAAAGAATTAAAAACCCAAGCACAAAAAATAGTTGCTAGCAAGATGGCAGATTTTAATCCAATTATATCAATAACTACTTTAAAATGAATGCCATTACACCAACTAAAAGACAGATATTATCAGATTAGTTAAAAACAGAACTAACAAGTTGTCTAAGCACAACCAAGCACTGAGTGAACACAGGCCATGCAGCATCAGGGGCAACTCCTAGTAAGCAGGCTTAAAATTAATAGATGATTAAAAAAAGCAGCAAAGAGAATAAGGGCTCCACACTAAGAGAAAAGAGTCTCCACATTATTATTTCAGACAACTCACTAAACAAATAAATGAAGCAATAAAAATCACTCAGACATAGAATCCAGAGTTATCAAAATACATTACCTAAAAGTCCAGTTTCCAACATTATGATAAGCCTAGGACAAATAGGAGAGTGTGCTCCATGCACAGACAACAAAATTCAGTAGAAACTACTCCAGGGGGAATATTAAGATTAACAAAGAATTAAAACAGCTATTACAATATGTTCAAAAAAACTAAAGGAAAGTATGCTTAAATAATTAAGAGAAAGTGTTACAAC
Source organism: Ceratotherium simum simum (assembly GCF_057802395.1). NCBI lineage: Eukaryota > Metazoa > Chordata > Mammalia > Perissodactyla > Rhinocerotidae > Ceratotherium > Ceratotherium simum. The sequence continues at coordinate 80,943,920 of NC_141940.1, read as the reverse complement.
AATGACGTATAAAACAGAGAATATCAATAAAGAGGCGGACATTATGAAAAAAAAGAACCAAATAGAAATTCTGGACTTGAAATGTATAATAACTGAAAATTTCACTTACGGATCACTACAGCAAACTACTTTTTATAACAGCTTTATTAGGGTATTATTTAAACATAATTTACATATAAAATTCATCTTTTTAAAGTCTATAGATCAGAAGTAAATATATCCACAAAGTTGTACAATGATAACCATGATATGATCTTAGAACATTTCATCACCCCAAAAAGAAATCTTGTACACGTGAGTAGTCACAGTCTCTTATTCCCTACCCCTAGTTCCTGGCACCCACTGAACTAGTTTGGGTTTCAATAGTTTGCCTATTTTGGACATTTCATATAAAGGGAATCATATAATATGTGATCTTTTGTGATAGCTTTGTTCACTAAGTATGTGTTCAAGGTACCGTGGTGCTACGTATCAATAATTCATTCATTTTACTGATGAGTATTTTCTATGAATAGACATACTAAATTGTATTTATTCAATTGACATTTAATGGAAATTTGGGTTGTTTCCACTTACTGGCTATTATGAATAATGCTGCTATGCACATCTTATACTAATATTTTGGAGGATATTTGTTTGAATTTCTCTTTGGTATAGATCTAATGTGTAATTGGTGGTTCATACAGTAACTATGCTTATAATTGTTAATTATGGAAATATACATGTAATGTAAAATTTACCATTGTAACCATATTTAAGTGTACAGTTCAATGGTATTAAGTACATTCATATTGTTGTGTAACTATCACTGCCAATCAACCTCTAGAACTCTTTTTTTGTGTGTGTGTGAGGAAGATTAGCCCTAAGCTAACATCCGTTGCCAATCCTCCTCCTCCTGCTGAGGAAGACTGGCCCTGGGCTAACAACCATGGAAATCCTCCTCCACTTTATATGGGACACTGCCACAGCATGGTTTGACAAGCAGTGCGTTGGTCCACGCCAGGGATGCGAACCTGCGAACCCCCAGTTGCCGAAGCCGAGAGTGCGAACACAACCCCTATGCCACTGGGCCAGCCCCTCCAGCACTTTTTAATTTGCAATACTGAAAATCTTTACCTATTAGTCAATAACTCCCCATTCGACTCTGCCCCCAACCCTGACAACCACTATTCTACTTTCTGTCTCTATGCAATTCACTACTCTATCTAGAAAACTCATATAAGGGGAATCATACAGTATTTGTCTTTTTTTCTGACGGGATCATTTCATTTAGTATAATATCCTCAAGTTTCTTTCACGTTGCAGAATGCATCAGAATTTTCTTCCATTTTCAGGCTAATTTTCCATTGTATGTAATACAACGCATTTTGTTTATCCATTCATGTCATTGGACTCTTGGGTTGCTGCCACTTTTGGCCACAGTGAATAATGCTGCCATGAACATGGATATACAAATATCTTTTTGTCATGCTGCTTTGAATTATCTGTGGTATGTACCCAGAAATAGACTTGTTGGATCTGAATGTAATTCTGTTTCCATTTATTTTTGAGGAATTGCCATACTGTTTTTCACAACAGTTTTACCATTTTACATACCCAGCAACAGCGCACAAGGGTTTCAATTGCTCTAGAATATCACCAACATTTTTTTTATAGGAGCCATCCTAACAGATGTGATTTGGTATCTCACTGCAGTTTTTGTTTGCATTTCCCCGAAGATTAGTGATGTTGAGCATCTTTTCAAGTGCTCATTATCCACTTGTGTATCTTACTTGGAGAAATGTCTATGTGAGCCATTCGCCCATTTTGTTTTTTGTTGTTGAATTATAGGAGTTCTTTATATGCCTTTGATATTAATTGCTTATCAGATATATGATTTGCAAATATTTTGTCCCATTCAAAGGACACACTCTGTTGTGTCCTTTGATGCACAGAATTTTTATTTTGATGCAGCCCATTTTATTTTTTTCTTTTGATGCCTGTGCTTTCTGTGTCATATCCAAGAAATCATTGCCAAATCTAATGTCATGAACATTTTCCCCTATGTTTTCTTCTAGGAATTTTAAAGTTTAGGTCTTACATTTAGATTTTTGATTCATTATAAGTTAATTTTTGTATATAGCATAAGATTAAGTTTCTACTTCATTCATTTGCATATGGATATTGTTTTCCCATCAGCATTTGTTGGAGAGAGTGTTTTCCCCATAAAATAGTCTTGAAATCCGTGTCAAAAAACATTTGACCATATATTCAAGGGTTTATTACTATGTTCTCCATTCTATTCCATTGCTCTATATGCCATTCTTTAGGCTAGTTTCACACTGTTTTGATGACTGTAGCTTTGCAATAAATTTTGAATTGAGGAATTGTAAGAACTCACGTTCTTCTTTTCTCAAGATTGTTTTCACTGTTCAGCATCCTACAAGATTCCACATGAGTTTGTGGACTTGTTTTCTATTTCTGCAAAATAAAGTACTGTTGGGATTTTGATAAGGTTTGCATTGAATCTGTAGATCATTTTGGGCAGTATTGACATCTTAACAGTATTAAGTCTTCCAATTCATTAACACAGCATATCTTTTCATTTATTTGTGTATTCTTTAATATCTCTCAGCAATGTTTTGTAGTATTCAACATACAAATCTATCACCTCCCTGGTTAAGTTTATTCCTAAATATTTTATTATTTTTATGCTATTGTAAATGAAATGTTTTCTTAATTTCCTTTTAATATTGTTCATTGTTATTATATGAAAACACAAACGATTTTGTGTTTCAATTTTATATCCTGCAACGTTTCTGATTTATATATTAATTCCAGCAAAATTTTTTGTGGAAGCTGTATGATTTTCTACATATAAGATCACATCGTCTTCAAACAAATACTTTTACTTCTTACTTTCTAATTTAGACACATTTTATTTCTTTTTCTTACATAATTCCCCTAGCCAGGCCTTCCAGTAGTATGTTGAATATATATAGAAAAAGCATGCATTATTTTCTTGTTCCTGAACTTAGTGGAAAAGCTTTCAGTCTCATCATTGTCATGTTATCTGCGGCCTTTTCATATATGGTCTTTATTACACTGACATAGTTTCTTTCTATGCTTAGTTTATTGACGGTTTTTATTATGAAATAATGTTCAGTTCTGTTAAATGCTTTTTTTCTGCATCCATTGAAATGATTGTGCATTTTTTTCTTTATTCTGTTAACGTAGTGTATTCTTTTTTATTTTATTTTATTTTGTTTTTTTCCCCTGAGGAAGATTAGCCCTGAACTAACACCTGTTGCCAATCCTACTATTTTTTGATGAGGAAGATTGGCCCTGGGTTATCCATGCCCATCTTCCTCTACTTTCTGTGGGATGCCTGCCACAGCATGGCTTCAGGGGCAGTGTGTAGGTCCACCCATATGAACCACGAGCCTGTGAACCCCAGGTCACCAGAAGCAGAGTGTGTGAACTTAACCACTATGCAACCAGGCCATCCTCTATTTTATTTTATTTATTTATTATTTTTTTTGTGAGGAAGATCAGCCCTGAGCTAACATCCATGCTAATCCTCCTCTTTTTGCTGAGGAAGACTGGCTCTGAGCTAACATCTATTGCCAATCCTCCTCCTTTTTCTTTCTTCCCCCAAAGCCCCAGTAGATAGTTGTATGTCATAGTTGCACATCCTTCTAGTTGCTGTATGTGGGACTCGGCCTCAGCATGGTCGGACAAGCGGTGCATCAGTTCACACCCAGGATCCGAACCCCGGCCGCCAGTAGCAGAGCGTGCACACTTATCCGCTAAGCCACAGGGCCGGCCCCTATTTTATTTTTTATTGAAGTATATAGTTATACTTATGTATAAGTGTATAAGTCGACATACAATATTATAAATGTATAGTTGACATATAATATTATATTAGTTTCAGGTGTTTAACACAGTGATTCAACATTTATATACATTACAAAATGATCACCATAGCAAGTCTATTAACCATCTGTCACCATGCAAAGTTATTACAATTTTAATGACTCTATTCCCTGTGTTAAATCCCCATGACTTATTTCTTTTGTACCTTGAAGTCTGTACCTTTTAATCCCCTTCATCTCTTTTGCCCATACCCCCCTCGCCTCCCCTCTGGAAACCACCAGTTTGTTCTTTGTATCTATGAGTTTGTTTCTGTTCTCTTCTTTCTTTTAAGATTCCACATATAAGTGAAATCATACAGTATTCTCCTTTCTCTCTCTGACTTATTTCATGTAGTATAATAACCTCTAGATCTCCAGGTTGTCACAAATGGCAATATTTCATTCTTTTTTATGGCTGCATAATATTTTGTTATATATATATATCTCACATCTTCTTTGTCCATTTTTCTATTGATAGACACATAGGCGGCATCCATAGCTTGGCTATTGTAAATAATGCTGCAATGGACATAGAGGTGCATATGTCTTTTAGAATTAATGTTTTTGTTTTCTTTGTATAAATACCCAGAAATGGAATTGCTGGATTATATGGTAGTTCTATTTTTAATTTTTTGAGAATCTCCATACTGTTTTCCATAGTGGCTGCACCAGTTTACATTCCCACCAACAGTATATGAGGATCCCCTTTTCTCCACATCCTCACTAACACTTATTATTTACTGTTTTTTTATTTTTGATTTTTTATTTATTTTATTTATTTGTTTTTCTTTTTGTGAGGAAGATCAGCTCTGAGCTAACATCCATTGCCAATTCTCCAATTTTTGCTGAGGAAGATTGGCCCTGGGCTAACATCCCTGCCCGTCTTCCTCTACTTTATATGGGACGCCGCCACAGCATGGCTTGACAAGCAGTGGATCAGTACACGCCAGGGATCTGAACCTGAGAACCCCGGGCTGCTGAAGCAGAGCGTGAGCACTTAACTGCTTGCACCAATGGGCTGACCCTGTTGGCTTTTTTAGAATAGTTATTTTCACAGGGGTGAGGTGATATCTCATTGTGTTTTTAATTTGCATTTATCTGATTATTAGTGACGTTGAGCATCTTTTCACGTGTCTGTTGGCCATCTATCTGTATGTCTTATTTGGAAAAACGTCTATTCAGGTTTTCTGTCCATTTTTAACTCATATTTTTTTGTTTTTTGTTTTGATATTGAATCATATGAGTTCTTTACATATTTTAGCTTTTAACCCCTTAACAGATATATCACTAGCAAACATCTTCTTCCATTCAGTAGGCTGCCTTTTCATTTTGTTTATTGTTTCATTCGCTGTGCAAAAGCTTTTTAGTTTTATGTCCGTCTTGTTAATTTTTACTTTTATGGCCTTTGGCTATGGAGACAGATCCAAAATAATATGGCTATGATTGATGTCAAAGTGTTGACTCCCTATGTTTTCTTCTAGGAGTGTCATGATTTCACGTCTAACATTTATCTTTAATCTATTTTTAGTTTTTTTTATATATGGTGTAAGAGAGTAGTGCACCTCATTCTTTTGCTTGTGGCTGTCTAGTTTTCCTAACACCATTTACTGAAGAGACTGTCTTTTCCCCATTGTATATTCATTTTATATTTGACCATACAGATGTGGGTTTGTTTCTGGGATTTCTATTCTACTCCATTGGTCTATGTGTCTGTTTTTGTGCCATTAACATACACTTTGATTACTATAGATTTGTAGTACAGTTTGAAATCAGGGAGCGTAGTACTTCCAGCTTTGACTTCTTTCTCAAGATTGTTCTCACTATTTGGGATCTTTTGTGGTTCCATACAAGTTTTAGAATTACTTCTGCTTCTGTGAAAAATGTCATTGGAATTTTGATAGGGAATGCACTGAATCTGTAGCTTTCTTTGGGTAGTATGGACATTTTAACAATATTATATCTTCCAATCCATGACCATGATATATCTTTCCATTTTGTTGTGTCTGCTTCAATTTCTTTTATCCATGTCTTATGGTTATCATAGTACAAATCGTTCACCTCCTTGGTTAGATATATTCCTGGATATTTTATTCTTTTTTATGCAATTGTAAATGAGATTGTTTTATTAATTTCTCTTCCTGGTTGTTCATTATTAGTGTATAAAAACACATATTTCTGTGTATTGATTTTGTATTCTGCAGCTTTCCTGAATTAATCTATTTGTTCTAATATTCTTTTTGTTGCAGTATTTAGGGTTCTCTATATATAGTACCATGTCATCTTCAAACAGTGACAGTTTTACTTCTTCCTTCCCAATTTAGATGTCTTTTATTTCTTTTTCTTGTCTGATTGCTGTGACTAAGATTCCAAAAAATGTTGAATAAGTGGTGAGAGTGAGCAACCTTGTCTTGTTTATGATTTTAGAATAAATCAATCAAAATTATTTTAGAATAAATGGTTTCAGCTTTTCACCATTGAGTATGATGCTAGCTGTGGGTTTGTCATATATGGCCTTATTATGTTGAACTGTGGTCCTTCTATACCCAATTTATTTAGAGTTTTACTCATAAACGGGTGTTGAATATTGTCAAATGCTTTTTGGATATATTGAGATGATCATATGATTTTTATATTTCATCTTGTTAATGTGTTGTATCACACTGACTGATTTATAGATATTGAACCATCCTTGCAACCCTGGAATAAATTCCACTTGATCATGGTGTAGGATACTTTTAATGTATTGTTGAATTCAGTTTGCTAACATTTTGTTAAGGATTTATGCATCTATGTTCATCAGAGATATGAGTGTGTAATTTTCTTTTTTTGGAAAAGTGTCTTTGTCTGGTTTTGTTGTCAGGGTAAAGTTAGCCTTGTAGAATGAATTGGGAAGTACTCCTTCTTCAATTTTTTGGAATAATTTGAAAACTATAGGCATTAACTCTTCTTTAAATATTTGGTAGAATTCACCTATGAAACCAACTGGACCTGGGCTTTTGTTTGTTGGGAGTTTTTTGATTACTGTTTCAATTTCATTATAAGTAATTGGTCTGTTCAAATTTTCTATTTCTTCCTAATTCAGTCTTGGAAGAATGGATGTTTCTAGGTTTTTACCCATTTCTTCTGGGTTGTCCAATTTGTTTGCATACAATTTTTCATACTAATCTGTTAAGATCCTTTGTATTTCTGTGGTGTTGGTTGTAACTTCTTCTCTTTAATTTCTGATTTTATTTATTTGAGCTCTCTTTCTTTTTCTCCTGATAAGTCTGGCTAAAGATTTATTAATTTCATTTATCATTTCAAAGAACAAGCTCTGACTTTCTTTGATATCTCTATTGTTTTTTAGTCTCTATTTCTTTTATTTCTGCTCTGATCTTTATTATTTCCTTCCTTCTACTAACTTTGGTCTTTATTTGTTCTTTTTCTAGTTCCTTTATGTGTAAGGTTAGACTGTTTTTTTGAGATTTTTTTTCTTTCCAGAGGTAGGCCTGTATCACTATGAACTACCTTCTTAGAACTGCTTTTGCTGCATCCCATATATTTTGGAATATTATGTTTCCATTTTCATCTGTCTCAAGATATTTTTTTAAAATCATTCTTTGTTTAGTAGCATGTTGTTTAGGCTTTATGTGTTTGTGTTTTTTCCAGTTTTCTTCTTGTAATTGATTTCTAGTTTCATACCATTGTGGTTGGAAAAGATGCTTGATATGATTTTATCTTCTTAAATTTATTAAGAATTGTCATGTGGTCTAACATGATCTATCCTTGGAGTATGTTCCATGTGCTCCTGAAAAGAATGTGTATTCTGCTTCAGAATAGAATGCTCTGTATATATCTCTTAAGTTCATCCAGTCTAATGTGTTGCTTAAGCCAATGTTTCTCTGTTGATATTCTGTCTGGATGATCTATCCCTTGATGTAAGTGTAGTGTTATAGTCCTCTATTATTATTGTACTATTGTCAATCACTCCCTTTATGTCTGTTAATATCTGCTTCATATATTTAGGTGCTCCTATGTTGGGTGCATAGATATTTACAAGTGTTACATCCTCTTTTGTGGTTGATTCCTTTATCATTTTTAAATGTTCTTCTTTGTCTCTTGTTGCATTCTTTGTTTTAAAGTTTATTTTGTCTGGTATAAGTATTGCTACCCCAGCACTCTTCATTTTCATTTGCATGGAATATCATTTTCCATCACTCTGCTTTTAGTCCCTGTGTGTTTTTAGATCTGAAGTGAGTCTCTTTTAGGCAGCACATATATAGGTCTTGTTGTTTTATCCATTCAGCCACCCCATGTCTTTTGATTTGAGCATTTAGTCCATTTATATTTAAAATAATTATTGATGAGCACGCACTTATTGCCATTTTTTAAATTGTTTTTGGCTGTTTTCATAATTCTTCTCTGATCCTTTCTTCTTTCACTCTTTTTCCTTGTCATGTGATGACTTTCTTTAGTATTATATTTGTATTTATTTTTATTTATTTTTTGTGTAGCTATTATAAGTTTCTGGTTTGTGGTTACCATAAGGTTCATATATAACAGCTTATGTATATAGCAGTCTATTCTAAGTTGATGGTTGCTTAAGTTTGAGCATATTCTAAAAGCATTACATTTTCACTTCCCCCTTCATGTTTTGTGATTTTGATGTCATATTTTGTTTTTATTTTTTTGCTGAGGAAGATTCACCCTGAGCTAACATCTGTTGCCAATTTTCCTCTTTTTGCTTGAGGAAGATTCACTCTGAGCTAAGATCTGTGCTAATCTTCGTCTGTTTTGTATGTGGGTTACCACCATAGCATGTCCACCAAGTGGTGTAAGTCTGCATCTGGGAACCAAACCCCGGCCACCAAAGCAGAGCATGCCAAACTTAACCAGTAGGCTACAGGACCAGTCCCTACATCTTTTTATTTGTGTATTTCTTAATTAATTATTGCAGATATAGATGATTTTATTACTTTTTTTAACTTCAAATTACCTATATAGATGGTTGATATACTACCTTTACTATATATTTGCCTTGACCAGTGAGATTTTTTTCTTTCATAATTTTCTTACTTTTAGTTATGGCATTTTCTTTTCTATTTAAAGAAGTCCCTTTATCATTTCTTGTGAGTCCACTGTAGTGGTGATAAACTCTTAGTTTTTGCTTGTCTGGGAAACTGTTTATTTCTCTTTCAGTTCTGAATAATAAGCCTGCCAGTTGGAGTATTCAGCACTTTGAATATACTGTGCCAGTCCCTTATAGCCTGTAATGTTTCTTCTAAAAAATCAGCTGATATTATTATGAGAGTTCCCTGTACATAACTAGTTGTATTTCTCATGCTGCTTTTAAAATTCTCTCTTTATTTTTAACTTTTGCCATTTTAATTATAATGTGTCTTGGTGTGAGTCTCTTTGCACTCATCTTTTTTGGGATTCTTTGTGCTTCCTGGACTTGGATGTCTGTTTCCTTCACCAGGTTGGGAATGTTTTCAGCTATCATTTCTTCAAATGGATTTTCTGTCTTTTTTTCTCTCTCTTCTTCTGGGACATTTATAATGTGAATGCTTGTATGTTTAATATTGTCCCAGAGTTCCCTGAAGATGTCCTCATTTTTAAAATTCTTATTTATTTTTTTCTCCTTAGATTGGGAGATTTCCACTGCCTTGTCTGCTAGTTCGCTGTTCCATTCTACTGCATCATCTAATCCGCTGTTGATTGTCTATAGTGGATTTTTCATTTCAGTTATTGTATTCTTCAGCTCTGATTTTTCAGTATTTTTTTGTCTCTTTGTTGAAGTTCTCACTGTGTTCATTCATTCTTCTCTCAAGTACAGTGACATCTTAATGACCATGACTTTGAACTCTACTACTGTTATATTGCTTATCTCCATTTAGTTTCATCCTTTTTTGAAGTTTTGTTCCTTTGTTTGGAACATATTCCTTTGTCTCTTCATTTTACCTAATTTTCTATATTTGTTTCTATCTATTAGGTATATCAGCTACACCTCCCAGTCTTGAAGGGATGGCCTTAAGTAGGTGTCCTGTGTGGCCTAGTAGTGTGATCCCCACTGGTCACCATAGCCAGGTGCTCCAGATATGTAGGCTGTGTGTATGTTCTTGTTGTTCCTGAGCTACAATTGCAGAGACTGTACTTGTGTGTGGTGCTGGCTCCCTGGAGTGGGACCTGCTTTGGAGGGGCTCCGGTGCTGGCCAGGGCCACCCACTGGGTGAAGCAGGCAGGAGATTCACTGGAGAGGCTCTGGTGTCACACAGGCTGCCCACCAGATGGGGTTAAGTAGGAGCCACTTTGGTGGGGCTCTGTTGCTAGCACAACCTACTTGCTGGGTGGGATGGAGTAGAAGCCACTTTGGAGGGGCATCAGTCAGGGTGGATACACAGAGGAATGTCTGGTTGGGGTGAGAAGTGTTTGCAAGTTAGATGAAGCATGTCAGAAATTGCACCCATCAGGGCCGGACCCGCTACATAGGAGAGTTAAAAAATGGCACCTGCTAGCACTTCCATCCTCAGAGAAAGCTCAAATAGATCCCTGTTCCAATGGCATATGCACTAAAATTAGTCAATGAATCTCCATTATATATAATCCAAGCACTTGTCAAACTGCATCTTCTGTGCTGAAACTTAGAATGAGTCAGTTTGTGCACACATTCTTTAAGAGTAGAGTCTCATCTACTCATAGCTTTCTGGGTCTCTTTGATGTAAGCGTCTCTTGTTTTCAAATCCAGACATTATGATGGCTTGTCTTGTGGCAGCCCAATGAGGAGCTGGGAGGACCACCAAAGTTGTGATTTCTGTCCCACTCGTGGGTCATAACACTGGGGCTGTGGGTTCTTATTATACTACATCACTGTCAGTACTACATGTCCCAATGTGGCTTTTTCTTTATATACTTGGTTGTGGAAAATCTGATCTTCTAGGCTTCAGGTCATTCATAGTGATAATTGCACTATATGTAGTTGTAGTTTTGGTATGTCTATGTGAGAAGGTGAGCTAAGGAACTTCCTACTCCACCATCTTGATCTGATTTCTCTGTAGTGCATTATTTTGATCTTTATGTGTTGAACCATCCTTCCATTCCATGAATAAATCCCACCTAGTTGTGTTTTATAATCCTCCTAACATGTTTTGAATTCTGTTTATTAGTATTTTGTTGAGGATTGCTGCACTGTTCATCAGTGTTATTGGTATGCAGTTTTATTTTCTTATAGTATTGTTTTCTGGCTTTTGCATCAAGGTAATGCAACTCTTATAATGAGTCCTTACACACTGTTTGAAAGAGTTTAAATAGATTGGTGTTAATTCTTCTTTAAATGTTAGGTAGAATTTACCAGTCAACCTAATATTCTGGGCTTTTTTGACGTTGTTGGGAGATTTTTTTTATTACTCATTCAATCTCCTTACTAGTTAGAAACTTTGTCAGATTTTCTATTTCTTTATAATTCAGTATTGCTTTTGTGTTTCTAGAAATTTGTCCTTTTTATCTAGTTTATCCAATTTGAAGACAATTTCTCATGGTACTCTCTTATAATCCTTTTATTTATTTATTTATTTATTTATTTATTTATCTATTTTTATTGATTTCTTAATAGTTTTTAACATTGTGAAATTTTGGGTTGTATATTTCTGTTTGTTCATCACCATATATATGTCTCCCTTCACAACTTGTGCCCACTTCCTACCCCCATTGCCCCTGGTAACGACAATAGAGTTTTCTCTGTCCATGGGTTGGTTTATATTCCACGTATGAGTGAGATCATACAGTGTTTGTCTATCTCTTTCTGGCTTATTTCACTTAACATAATACCCTCCAGACCCATCCATGTTTTGCAAATGGGACGATTTTGTCTTTTTATGGCTGAGTAGTATTCCATTGTGTGTGTGTGTGTATATATATATATATATATGTACTTACCACATCTTCTTGATCCAATCATTAGTTGAGGGACACTTGGGTTGCTTCCACTTCTTGGTGATAGTGAATAATGCTGCAATGAACATAAGGGTGCATAAGCCTCTTTGGATTGTTGATTTCAGGTTCAGTGGATAGATTCCCAGTGGTGGGATAGCTGGATCATACAGTATTTCTATTTTTAATTCTTTGAGGAATCTCCATAGCATTTTCCATAGAGGCTGCACCAGTTTGCATTCCCACCAGCTGTATATGAGGGTTCCTGTTTCTCCACATCCTCTCCAATATTTGTTGTTTATTGTCTTGGTGATTATAGAGATTCTAACGGGCGTGAGGTGATATCTTAGTGTTGTTTAGATTTGCATTTCCCTGATGATTGGTGATGTTGAAAATCTTTTCATGTGCCTATTGACCATCTGTATATCTTCTTTGGAGAAGTGTCTGTTCATTTCCTCTGCTCATTTTTTGACCAGGTTGTTTGTTTTTTGTTGTTCAGTTGTGTGAGTTCTTTAGATATTATGGAGATTAACCCCTTGTCAGATATATGTTTTGTAAATATTTTCTCGCAGCTGGTGGGTTGTCTGTTCATCTTGATTCTGGTTTCATTTGTCTTGTAGAAGCTCTTTAATCAGATAAAGTCCCACTTGTTTACTTTTTCTTTAGTTTCCCTAGTCTGGGTAGACACGTCATTCAAAAAGATTCCTGTATGATCAGTGTCGAATAGTGTGTTGCCTATATTTTCTTCTATGAGTTTTAGAGTATCAGGTCCCACCTTTAGGTCTTTGATCCATTTTGAGTTAAATTTTGTGAACGGCGATAGCAGATGGTCCACTTTCATTCTTTTGCCTGTGGCTATCCTGTTTTCTGAACACCATTCATTGAAGAGACATTCTTTACTCCATTGTATGCTCTTAGCTCCTTTGTCAAAAATTAGCTGTCTGTATATTTGTGGTTTTATTTCTGGGCCTTCAATTCTGTTGCATTGATCTGTGTGTCTGTTTTTGTACCAGTACCATGCCGTTTTGATTACTATTGCTTTGTAGTATGTTTTCAAGTCAGGGATTGTGATGCCTCCAGCTTTGCTCTTTGTTCTTAGGGGTGCTTTAGCTATTTGGGGTCTTTTGTTGCCCCATATGAATTTTAGGATTCTTTTTTCTATTTCCATGAAGAATGTCATTGGGATTCTGATTGGGATTGCATTGAATCTGTAAATTGCTTTAGGTAATATAGACATTTTAACTATGTTTATTCTTCTAATCCATGTGCATGGGATATCTTTCCATTTTTTTTATGTCATCTTCGATTTCTTTCAATAATGTCTTGTAGTTTTTATTTTATAGGTCTTTCACCTCCTCGGCAAAATTTATTCCTAGATATTTTATTCTTTTTGATGCAATTGTAAATGGTATTATCTTTTTGAGCTCTCTTTCTATTAGTTTGTTATTAGCATACAGAAATCCAACTAATTTTTGTAGATTCATTTTGTACCCTGTGACTTTGCTTTAGCTATTGATTACGTCTAATAGTTTTCCAATGGATTCTTTAGGGTTTTCTATATATAAAATCATGTCGTCTACAAATAGTGAGAGTTTCCATTCTTCATTGCCTATTTGGATTTCTTTCATTCATTTTTCTTGCCTAATTTCTCTGTCCAAAACTTTCAGTACTATGTTGAATAAGAGTGGTGAGAGTGGGCAGCCTTGTCTTGTTCCTCATCTCAGAGGAATGGCTTTCAGCCTTTCCTCATTGAGTATGATGTTGGTTGTGGGTTTGTCATAAATAGCCTTTATTATGTTGACGTACTTTCCTTCTATACCAATTTTGTTGAGAATTTTTATCATAAATATATGTTGGATCTTGTCAAATGCCTTCTCTGCTTCTATTGAGATGACCATGTGGTTTTTATTCTTTGTTTTGTATCACGTTGATTGATTTGCAGATGATGAACCATCCCTGTGTCCCTGGTATAAATCCCACTTCATCATGGTGTATGATCTTTATAATGTATTGCTGTATTTGGTTTGCCAATATTTTGTTGAGCATTTTTGCATCTATGTTCATCAGTGATATTGGCCTGTAATTTTCCTTCTTTGTATTGTCTTTGTCTGACTTTGGTATCAGGGAGATGTTGTCCTCGTAGAATGATTTAGGAAGTGTTCCATCTTCAGCTATCTTCTTTGAGTGTTTTGTAAAATTCACCAGACAAGCCATCAGGTCCTGGACTTTTATTTTTTGGGAGGTTTTTGATTACTATTTCAATCTCTTTACTTGTGATTGGTCTATTCAGATTATCCATTTCTTCTTGGTTCAGTTTTGGGAGGTCGTATGACTCTAAGAATTTATCCATTTCTTCTAGATTTTCCAATTTGTTGGCATATAATTTCTCATAGTATTCTCTTATAATCCTTTGTATTTCCGTGGTATCCACTGTAACTTCACCTCTTTCATTTCTAATTTTATTTATTTGAGCCTTTTCTCTTATTTTTTCTTAGTAAGTCTGGGTAAGGGTTTGTCAATATGCTTTATCTTCTCAAAGAATCAACTCTTTGTTTCATTAATCCTTTCTACTGTTTTTTTTATCTCAATTTCATTTACTACTGCTCTGATTTTTATTATTTCTCTCTTATGCTGATTTTCTGCTTTGTTTGTTCTTCTTTTACTAGTTCTGTTCAGTGTGATTTAAGGTTGCATATTTGGCCTTTTTTCTGTTTGTTAAGGTGGGCTTGTATTGCTATAATTTTCCCTCTCAGGACCACTTTTGCTGCATCCTATATGATTTGGTATGGTATATTTTCATTTTCATTTGTTTCCAGAGATTTTTTTATTTCACCTTTAATTTCATCAATGATCCATTGATTGTTCAGCAGCATGTTGTTTAATCTCCACATTTTTGTCACTTTTCCAGTTTCTTTCTTGTGGTTGATTTCCAGTTTCATAGTATTATGGTCTGAAAAGATGCTTGTTATGATTTCAATCTTCTTAAATTTATTGAGGCTTGCTTTGTTTCCCAACATATGGTCTACTCTTGAGAGTGTTACATGTGTGCTTGAGAAGAATGTGTAGTCAGCTGTTTTTAGATGGAGTGCTCTGTATATGTCTTCTAGGTCCATCTCATCCAGTTTTTCATTTAAGTCCACAGTTTCTTTATTGACTTTTTGTCTGGATGATCTATCCATCGGTGTAAGTGGGGTATTAAGATCCCCTACTATTATTGTGTTGTTGTTAATGTCTCCTTTTAGGTTTGTTAATAGTTGATTTATGTACTTTGGTGCTCCTATGTTGGGTACATATATGTTTATAATTGATATGTCTTCTTGGTGGAGTCTCCCTTTTATCATTATATATTGCCCTTCTTTGTCTCTTTTACCCTGTTTTATCTTGAAGTCTACTTTGTCTGATATGAGTATGGCAACACCTGCTTTCTTTTGTTTGCCATTAGCTTGGAGTATTGTCTTACATTCTTTCACTGTAAGCCTGTGCTTGACTTTAGAGCAGAGATGTGTTTCCTGGAGGCAGCATATTGTTGGATCTTGCTTTTTAATCCATCCTGCCACTCTGTATCTTTTGATTGGAGAGTTCAATCCATTTACATTTAGGGTAATTATTGATATATGAGGGCTTAATGTTGCTGTTTTGTCACTTAATTTCTGGTTCTTTTGCATTTCCTTTGTTTCTTGTCCCATTTGTTTTGGACTGCCAATTCAATTTGGTTGTTCTGTCTTATGATTCTTCTAGTTTTCTCTTTGTTTATCTTGTGATTTTGTTTTGATTATTTGTTTAGTGGTTACCTTGAGGTTTGTATAAAAAATCTTGTGTATGAGATAGTCCATTATCTGATGGCCTCTTATTTCCTTATACTAAGTCAAGTCAATCTGTTTCCTCTTCTCCTTCTAAGTCGTTCTTGTTATACCTTATTCTATCTTGTGTTGTGGGTGTGTGTTTACAGTGATGAGGTTATATTTATTTTTGGTGAATTCCTTCCTTTGATCTTAGATTTTGGTATTTAAGTGATTGCTAACCTATTGCGGTAAAGATCTACTATTTTTCTGAGTTTATCTACCTATTTTTCTCCTTGCTCCAACCTTTGTATTCCCTTTCTCTTCTTTTTTTCAGGCCTGAGGGCCTTTATTATTTATTATTATTTCCTGTAGTGGGGGTCTCATGGCCATGAACTCCTTTAGCTTTTGTTTATCTGAGAAAGTTACTATTTCTCCATTTTATTTGAAGGCTATTTTTGCTGGATAGAGTATTCTTGGCTGAAAGTGT
The DNA here is from genome assembly GCF_057802395.1 of Ceratotherium simum simum. Classification (NCBI taxonomy): domain Eukaryota; kingdom Metazoa; phylum Chordata; class Mammalia; order Perissodactyla; family Rhinocerotidae; genus Ceratotherium; species Ceratotherium simum. The sequence continues at coordinate 80,927,850 of NC_141940.1, read as the reverse complement.
TTGTCTTTCAGTATTTTGAATATATCATTCCAGTCTCTTCTAGCCTGTAAATTTTCTGTTGAGAAATCTGCTGAGAGCCTGATGGGAGTTCCTTTGTACATTATTTTTTCTTTTAGTCTAGCTGCCCTTAATATTGTTTCTTTGTCATTGACTTTATCCAGCCTTACCACTATATGTCGTGGAGTGGGCCTTTGCCTGTTGACGTATTTAGGTGATCTATTGGTTTCACTTACTGGTATTTTCTGCTCCTTCAGCAGATTTGAGACGTTCACAGCTATTATTTCCTTGAATAGTCTCTCTGTTCCTCTTTCTCTCTCTTCTCCCTCAGGAATACTTATAATTCTTATGTTATATTTCCTAATAGAGTCAGATATTCTCAGAGACTTTCTTCATTTCTTTTTGGTCTTAGTTCTCTCTCCTCTTCCATCTGGAGCATATCTGTATTCCTATCCTCTATAGTGCTAATTCTTTCCTCCATATTGTCAGCTCTGTTCTTTAAAGATTCCAGATTATCTTTTATCGCCTCCATTGTGTTCTTCATGTCTATCTGTACTGATTGGTTTTTCTTTATGATTTCAATCTCTTTTGTGAAAAAACTCCTTATCTCATTGAATTGTTTATCTGTGTTATCTTGTATTTCGTTGAGTTTTTTTATGATAGCTATTTTGAAATTTCTGTTATTTAGGTTATGGATTTCTGTGCCTTCAGGGTTGGTTTCTGGGTGCTTGTGATTTTCCTTTTGGTCTGGAGATTTCACATACCTTTGCATTGTGGTTCCTGTGTTTGCTTTGTTTTTCCTCATCCTGGAAATATCTGGTAGCAATTTCCACCTGCCGCCACTGTGTTGGGGTTAAGGGCTGTATAATCTGAGCCCCCTGCACTCTGACCCGGCTGCTCACTGTGATCAGCCAGCCACTCGGTCTGGTCTGGTCAGCTGAGCTTCAGTGTCAGGCATGGGAGGGCTCTCTCTTTTGCCCACTGGGTCTCTGGAGTGGGGGGCTTCTTGCTCACCCCTCATTATCTGCTCTCCTAGGGTGCTCAGATGTTGATGACACCCCTGCAACAGTTCTGAGTCCTCTGTGTGGGAGTTTCCCACTGGCTCAGAGAGCTATGGTTTCTCCGCAGAGGGCCACCCCTCCCCCTCTCTGGGAGCCACGTGGACCCGGATCACTGATCTGATGGGGTGGGAGAGGATTTCTCTTTACCTCTCCCCACTTCCTCTGGGGGCCCCAGCACGTCCACTCTCAGATGTGCAGCAGTGTGGATCTTTCTGATCTTCCTTTTTGCTGTCTAGGCTTCTGTTGTTGGTCTGTGACTGTTCCTTTTGTTGTATCTTATTGGAGGAAGAGTTTATGGGAAAGCTCACTCCACCATGATGCTGATGTCACACCTCTATTATCCTTTTTATGTCTGTAAAATCAGCTATAATGTCCCCTCTTTCACTTGGGGATGCAAACCCCAAGGCCATTGAGGCAGCCCTTATTTGAGAAACTATGTTCCAGAAAGTGTAGGTAGGAATGCTGTTTGCCCTTTAAAGCATCATTCCACCACTCCCAGTTTCTTATTATAAATGAGTATGAAATCGAGGGGATGAGATTCTTCACCATTGTATTGACACTGCATGTCACAGGAGGGCAGTGGAGTGTAGTTAGGGTTGCTCCTTCAGATACATGACCTGCCTTTCTCTTAGGAACTCATCCCCTAAGGGGGCATCCATCCCCAGGAGGCCTACTCTTAAAGGCTTTGGGATGGGGCATGTCACCTTTCAATGATCCAAACAGAGATAACTGCTAAATTCACATTTTTCAGTCAAGAAAACCAAGTAATATCTGGTAACTGAAGTGAGAGTGAGAGAGAGGAAAGAGGATTAGCCTGGAGGATGTATATTGTTTTTGGTTTTGTTTTTTTAATCAAAATTTTCTGGAGACAGCTCAAACATCTCTCTTTTGTGTCTTAGGTGATATTGTATGGTTCCAGTTGGACTCTTGGTGTTTCCCGTAATTAAGTATGCCTAAATCCTGGAGCAGAAGGGAAACAGTGGAGCAGTCCTGCTCTAAGTTAAATGTATTCACCCCCAGATATGTGCCTCTGTGACCCTTCAATCCCTCCTGCCCTCCACAGCCAACACTCACCAGGTCAACTCCACTCAATGGGTCCTGTCAGGCACCTATAAATGAGCAAGGAATATTATAGATTCCTTAGTCTGGCCCTTTACGTCTTCTATTCCCCCAAAGTAAAGCTTCCATGTCCAGGCTGACCAATCCACTGTCTCCTGATACATACACCTCACACAGCAGGGAGCAGCCTGTGAACCCAACATGTATATACAGAAAACATTTCCTCTCAAGATATTCATGCCTGTTGTTTGGCAAGAAAAGGCATCCAGGAGGGATCTGAATTATTTCCAAGTCATTGCAGGTTTAGTCTCACTTCAAGTCTTCCCCCATTCTCTCCTGGTGCTGTGTTTTAGTGCAAATTCTTATGCTTAGTGATTTGTGGTGCACTCTGCTAGTCTCCAAAGAAGTCAGCTGGTATAGTGGGAAATGCACTGGGCTAGGAGTCTGGAGGAACAACTTCTAGCTGTATGTTGATATGACTTGATCAAATTTGACCTCTGTTTGTGGTGGTTGCTAGATGTAATTTTAAATTCCAGTATCCAAGTAGTGGTTCATTTAGACTGGAACCAACATTGTCAGCATCTGGTTCACCTGTATTTCCTCTCACATCCTGTGCTAATTCCACCCAAGCACTCACTCCACTGTGTAGTCATTGCCAATTATGTCTCCCTCTCCACTAGACTGTGGGCTCCTTGAGAGAAGGGACTATCTTCTTTACCATGATGCAACTCTTAGTGCCTGGCAGAGTGTCTGGCACAAGTGGGCATGAAATATTTGCTGAATGAGTAATCTCTACTGTTTCTATTCGAATTGATTGAGAATATTTAGCCATAATGAATGATTGAATACTCATTCTCCAAATCTCTTATACTAGTTTATAATGTGGTGTAAAATGCCTGAACGTTTAAACAAAGAATGTATTTTGCTTTTACTATTTGATAATCCAATTTCCTTAATCTGTAAAATGAGGTTTTAAAGGTTTGGTTTCAAATTTATTAACAGACAACCCCTTGCCCAAACCCAACCCTTGCCTCCCACTCACCAACTCAACCACATGTTCAAAGGAAAACTAGGATAATGATGACATTCCCAGTCAGAGCTTCTCTGTTTGATGGGAAAGGGGCTCAGCTGGGCTGAACTTCACCTGCTCAGCTTTCCAGGAGTCTTTCACAGGCCCCCTGGATGGACTCAACTATGAAGCACAGATGAAAACTATGGACTAGATGTTTCTCTTCAGCTCCAGAAGTATGCACAACAAACGTTATACCTGCTTCCATGCCCATGTTCTTTTTCTTCAGTTTTTTCTAGCTTTTTGAGATATAATTGACATATAATATTATGTAAGTTTTAAGATGTATGATGAGATGATTTGATACACATATATATTGTGAAATGTTTACCACAATAAGGTTAACACATCCTTCACCTCATATAGTTACCACTTTGTTATTGTTGTCATGGTGAGAACATTAAAGCTCTACTCTCATAGCAACTATCAATACAGTATTGCTAACTATAGTAACTATGCTGTACATTAGGTCCTTGGAACTTATTCACCTTATAACTGAAAGTCTGTACCCTTTGACCAACATCTCATTTTCCATCCCCCCCAGCCCCTTTTGCCCATTTTCTTTTAAATACTTAAATGGTATTACGTCAACTCCATTAAAAGAGAAAAATACAGAGCAGGCAAATTCTGTTTCCAGAGAGCCAAATTTTTTACTTGTCATGATGTTTTGCTCAGCTTTTTGTGTTTTGCCTCATAAAGAACCTAAGCAGTAAGTGTGGATAAGTGGGCCCACCCTCCAGATTTATTGCTCAAATGACAGGGCAGTGAAAGAGGATGAAAAAGAAAGTGATGGAGACACTTCTTCCCTCTTTATGTATTCTAATCCTTTAGAATATCCCTAGAAGTTCAACCCGCAAGTCCAGAATTAGTCTTAAAAGAACAATAGGTATGATGTTTTCTAAAACTGGTTCTGAAAAAGGACTGAAAAGACTTTCTCAATAAAATAATGTGCTGGTAGGCTGAAAAAAAGAGTCAGACAACAGTGATAGATAAAAGCAACATGAAATTATTTATTCAGAAAATGACCACTCAGGTGAATAATATCACACAGAAATGTCAGATAAACTTCACTATCAGATAATTTTCATTGTGTATTAAAAATAAAAATATATTTTTTAAAGTACTTCAAGTAGGTCACCTGGGGACACAGAACAGCAGCTGTGGCCCTGGTTAGATCTTTAAGAAGAATAGATTCAGAGGTGTGCGTGTGAGTGTCTGTGCATGTGTATACAGAAACTACCAAAGCAGATGGTGGTAAGCAGGAATTTAGAAATATATACATCTTATAGTTTATCCTCAAACCTTGGGGAAGGGACATGTATTATTCTCAGGGCATAAATCTAACAGTCAGTGTGGATGTTTGGACTGAGTTGCACCAAAGGTCATCATCTCCTCAAGAGGACATCAGCTACAGCCCAGGGAGTCCCTGGGGAGGAAGGCAGGCTGTTACTCGGTTTAGGCAGCAGAGGGGGCATCTGTGACCACAGCATCCTCCTCATCAGTGGCGCTGCTCTTCTCAGGCACAGCGACAAAAGCGGGCATTTCAGCAGGGCCCTTCCCGATCTCGCTCTCTCTTCCTTCAGGCTCCTGGCCCTGGGAGCCAGGTGCCTGCTGTGGGTGGTGGCACGAGTTGCTGGGGGTGCAGGATCCGTAGCATGGCGGCAGCTTCTGCCGTGGTTCCCTGGCATCGCACCCGCTCTCCTTGTCCTCCTCCTCCAGCTCCTCATACAAGCTGGCAGAGAGTCTTGGACCAGGAGTGGTGGCTCAGCCCAGAAGGCGACTCAGCAGGTAGCTGGAGCCACACTTCCGGCACGGTGCGCCCTTGTGCCTTGTGGCCGGGGCGGCCCAGGGAGGTGGGCGGCCCATGGGCCACTGGTGGGAGTGATGATCAACATGTAGTGGGGCATGGCCGGGCCCCTGCGGCAGATCGAGGAGCACAGCAACCTTTGATCTTAGGGGTGGCTGGACAGGCGGCGCTACCCTCGCCATCCTTGACAGCATCCTCAGCATCCCTGGGACTTCACGGGGGTGGCGCATGGTCGTGGATGTAGAAGTCCCTGCTGATGTAGGGGCGGTTGGCAGCGTAGCAGCTGCCCTTCATTAGGACGCCCGCTGGCCTGGTCACGTTAGCAGCCTCGGTGCCCAGCTCGCCCTGCACCACATCAAACTCCACCGTCTCGCCATCGCCCACACTGCGTTGATACTTGTAAGGGTTGTTCCGTGTGATGGCTGTTGGGTGAACAAACACATCTTCCTGGGTATCCTGCCTGCTGATGAAACCGTACCCATTCTTGACATTAAACCACTTGACAGAGCCTTGCAACTTCTTGGCGATGACCTTCTTGGGCACCTTTCCCTTGGCGCCCACTGCCGCAGTGCCCTTGGGGATCATGTCCCCACTGAGGTTGCCGGCGACTAGGGCCCCGGGAGGATCTCCACCTTCCAAGGACACCAGGTGTTTCTCTGCGGCTTGGGATGGTGACTGAGGCGGCCACCTCTGTGAGGATGGCCTCTCCCGCCTCACTCAAGAGGCCGTCTTTGCACTTGTTTCTCAGAGAATCTGAGGGAAATTTGGCCCTCCGAGATTGGATGGGGGGTGGGGGAGTAGGGGTTGGTCTAGAGGCCGCAGCCTCGCTCTGGAGGGTCGTGGGGTCAGGGCCAAGGACTCTCTGGGTCTGCTCTGAGACTCTTGGAGAGGACTTTGACGTCTCCTGGGGCAAAGGAAGGGAGCAAACAGTGGCTGCCCATGGTGACGTCTCAATGGGCGTCCTGGAGGGAGCTGGAGCTGTGGGCTGGGGACAGATGTGCTCTGCCCAGCGCTCCTGGTGCCACATCACAGCACCTCTTGTTTCCTCCTAAAGAGGGGGCACACTTGAAGCTCTAGGGTATGGTCTTCTTGAAAACTCTCTTGCTTCCTTGAGTGTAATGTGAAGAGAGGACCCACCTTCCATCACTCTCCCTTGGTTGGGGAGATTCACAGCCTTCTAAGAGCACTCTCTAAATACTCTCTCACAAAACCCTGGTCTTCTTCCAACCCCTTGTATGCCCTCTGTGTGGGTTAGGCATTTTGTGTAACTTGAGACAAAATGACAAGCTCATGAAATTAAGACCCAATCATAGAAGCCCACTGTGGTTTTTTGTTTTTTTTGTTTGCTTGTTTGTTTTGTCTTGTTCTCCTGCAGAGGGACAGAGGAAGCCTGCCCAGGCTAGAATGCTAGTACTGAGAGGACACTAAACTAGTACAGGTTTATCCAGACTAGTATTAGGATTGTAAAGTAGTGAAGCTGAGTGGGAACACTTTTGTAACTAGAATATTCTGAAAACCCTATTGAGCTCTGTGTTCTTGCCTACAAAAAGCAAATGATCAGGCAGAGTAAAATAGAGCTGAGGGAAGTTGCCCTTGTGTTTAACTGCAGATCCAAACTTTTTTTCTTTCCTTTTCAAATAGCTTATGTCTGTGATCTTCACCCTAAATTGGGGTTATGACTTAATTATATAGAAACCCTAAGAATTCAGCCTAACTGCATTGCTGCTACAATGCTAAGTTACAGCTAGCTCTCTGAAATAAAACTTTTCTGAAGTGATGACAGAGCATGCTAAATTGGTAGCTTGTAACTGGTCAGAAAACTTGGTTTTCATTTACTAATAAGAAAAATAAAAATAAGCCAAGTTGGCCTACCATTTTAGAGTTTACAGGAGCCTCTCACATGTTGTGCATTTGATCCTTGCAACAACCTACTCTATAGGGAAATGGGACAAGTGCTGTTTTTACTTCACTTTGACAGATGAGGGAACCATGGCCCAGAGATAGGAAGTTGCTTGCTTAAGTTCACATGTTTAGTCTGGGGTGAACTCTAAAATCTGATCTCAGATAGATTTCACTCTGGGTCCAGGTCTCTTTCCACCACATCTCACTAGCCTTCAAGTACACTTTTTTCATCTGTTTCATCTGATGTCAGAGATGAGGGACCTCTTTCAGAGAGATCATGGTCTCATACATTTCAGAAGAGAACTCAAGAAACACCTCTCCTGTGGCTGATCCATCTCCTCTGTGTCCAGGCTCCTGGGCCTGGCCTTCTCCAGGGGCAAAAACTGCATTCATATCAAAGATTTAGAGCCCCCTGTCCCCGCATGCAGTAACCTTCTGCCTGCAGTCGACTAGAAAACAAACTCTACTGTAGACCCAGAAACCATTTCTTCATCATGCTGGTGTATTACACAATGGAAGAAGGGGTCTTGATTTTGACTTTACTGTTTAAAAAAAAACACACTTCTTCAGGTATCATCTCTTTTAGTTTTTACAACAAGCGTGAGAGAGCAGCAGACCACTGTCGGTATCCTTACGTGACAGCAAGTAAACCAGGGCACCAGGGCACAAAGCAGCTAACTGACCTAACCAAGGCCACCCATGTAGTAAGTACAGAGCCAGGATAATACCTTTGGGCCTTCGTGCCCTCTGGTTCCTAGACCATTGTGCCCTCCATGGCCCCATGAGGCCAATTCTATGATGTCATCAACAATTCTTTCTCGCATGTCCTGGTAGCTCTCATTGCTGCCTCCCACGTTTGCTATGCTCATTCCCATCTCTGTGCCTGTGTTCACTTTTTTCCTCATTCTCCTAGGAATACCTTTTCTCCTCCCCTCTAGTCTGTATAAATCTTACCTGCCCTTCTAGTCCTAGTTTTGCAATCTCCTCTCGCCAACTTTCCAAATTCACCTGTCCACCTTGATCTCTTTCTTCTTAGAAATCTAGCTGCACTTACAGCCTGTTGATTAATGGCTACTCTACTTCTTTCCTATGTGTAAGGTTTTCTGTCTCACTATTATTCCCAACTAGATTCTAAACTCACTAAAGCTCACTACAGAGTGAACACTTTAAGTTTCTTCTCTCAGATTCCTTTCTGAGTACCACGGGGCCTGGAACAGTGCTGGCTGTATAAAGAACCACCACAAATGTGTGCTTGTGGATTAAATTTATGGCTTTTTTCCCCTTCGAAGTGGCTACATCATTGAATTCATTATAGTCGCTAGCACAGTGCCATGCACAAAGAAGATGCTAACGAGATTCAGTGAGTGGGACTGGATATGTCTCCTTGAATCTCCTATTGTTGTTTTCATGATATACAGGAAAGTGCTTTGGAGCCATCGTGGAAATCTGTTAAACTTTCTTGGTTTGTGTGTATTTTATACAAAAAGAAAGTCTTTGTGGGGAAAAAAAACAATATGATATGAATTACTAGTTCAAGCTCAAGGTTTAATTTGCTGAGGCTATTGTATTATTTTTATTGAAACCATCAGGTTCTGTCTCTCTCATTTTTTTGTAACTTACACTTCTCTCCATCCATATTGTGAAGCATGTTGTTTAATTTCTATTATTTAAGAGCTGTCAATTAAATGGAGGTTAATTCAGGTTTAAGGTATACTGTCTGATCTTTGGGCTTAACATTTAACAAGTAAAATCTTTGTCTGCTGCTTCAGACACAAAGTGGCACTGAACCCGAGACAGCAGCGTCCATCCAGGCTCATTATAAAAGGTGATAACATTATCTAATGTGAGGCGTAAACAAGATGGCAGCCTTAAGAAGGGAGGAAAATGTTCCAGGCCCCCTTTTCTTACTGACCCACTGGCTCTTCCTGTTTGAAAGGTAAATGGGCTGAATGGAAAGGAAGACCTTATCCATCTTACTCCTTCTGGAACCACACCATCAATTCAAGCATCCCTCGATTGCTGCTAACTGTCCAAGGCAACAGAAAGCTAATATAATACCTGCAGAAATAATGAAAGGGAATCTAGAAAATGGCACTGAGATTGCCCACTCTTGCCCCACACCCTGCAAATGACACATCATAAAAGCTAGGCTGACTCCAGGGATACTATGGATGTCAATAAGAGGTTTAAAATATGGGCACTGTGGCAATCCTCAGTGGGCTCTCAGCTGAGGTTTGGGGAAGTAAAACTCATTAGACAGAGCCAGGAATCTTAAATCAGAAGGTCTAGGTTTGACTCCTGGAATGGCCAAATGTTGGCTGTTTAGCCTTGAGCAGATCATCTCACTTCTCTGAGATGTAGTCTTCTGGCATGTAAAAAGGAAATATAAATGCCTTCTCTATCTAGTTCATAGGGTTGTGGTGGCAGTTACATAGAATATGTGAAAAGAAATATATAAACCATAAGCCATAAACCTCTGGCCATAAAATACTATCTGTGTTAAAAAGAAAAAAAAAAAGAGAAAGAAGGGCATAAAGAAAATGTGATGGTTAATTTTATGTGTCAGTTTGGCTGGGTGCCATATCTGGTGCTCAGATACATGGTCAAACATCATTATGGATGATTCTGTGAGTGTGTTTTTGGATGAGAATAACTTTTAAATCTGTCAATCTTAAGTAAAGCAAATTCCCCTCTATAAGGTGGGTAGGCTTCATCCAATCAAGTGAAGGCCTAGACACAACAAGAGATTGACCTCCCCCAAGTAAGAGGGAATTCTGCAGCAGGTGGCCCTCAGACTTAAACAATAGCATTGGCTCCTCTCTGGGTCTCCAGCTTGACACCCTTTGGGCTTGAAGTGCAGCATTGGCTCTCCCTTTGCTCTCTCTTTGGTCTCTAGTTTTTCAGCCCATCCTGTAGATTTTGGACTTGTTATCCTCCATAATTGCGTGAGCTAATTCCTTGAAATAAATTTCTCTCTCTCTCTTTCTTTCTACACACACACACACACACATTTATACATCCTGTTGGTTCTGTTTCTCTGGAGGCCCTGATTCATGCAGATTTTGGTACCAGGGATGGTTCTAAAGAACAGAATCTTAAGGATGAGTTTTCTGAATTGATTTTGTGGTTCTGGAATTGGCTCTCTAATTTTACTGTATTTAAAGACACTAATGTGGCTATTCAATTCTACCATTTATTTGGTAAGGGTGATCAAAGAATGGTCCATAAAATTAACTCAATTTTTGTCAAGTTCTGAAATGTTGTAAATAAGGGCAACGCAAGCTTACTCTGTTTTCTTTGTAGTGTGGAAGAAATTCTCCAAGGGCCTTCTGATGCACACACTAAAGTTTGCATTTACTTATGCAGCAATGGTATGCTAGAGTCAGCTCAAACAAGCCGGTGATAGTCAATCATGAAAATTTTAGGGAAATTTTGTGAGCCAGTTGGTATGGTTGCATGCCATTAGTAAATATCAAATTTTATAAACTTACAATTAAATAAGTTATATTAAAGCCAAAGATAGTAAACACTGAAAACCCATATTTTCCTAATTATTTTACTACATTTTACAATTAATCTGTGCTATTGAGGTTATTTTCATCTACTAAATCTGCATGGTATGAAAACTACAAATGGTGTTCTATTGCACATCTCTTCCAAAACTCCGCATTCAGTGACATCACATTGATAGCTTGAAACCAGCCATGGTGGGAGAAATTAGATCAAAGCAATTGGCAAGTGTGTGCGCTACAAATTTGTCTTGCTCCCACAGATCTGGTTGTTGAACATCAACAGCACACCATATATGTATGTATATATGTATATATTTATATATGTATGCAGGCATGTTCTTATTTGTAGGGGGGGCAGAGGGTTTAACTGAAGTCACAGCAAGAGAACTAGCTGAAGATATGAGAACAGGAAGGTGGAGTAATGAAAAGAGCACTCCTGTGGGAGTAGGGGGGCTTAAGTCTTAGCTGTTTGACCTCAGGCAAGTCCTGTCATTATTCTCGATGTAAACTGAGGGGTTCAAAGTTGATGATCATAGTACTCCACCCATTTCTAAAACTGTATGAATCCCTGGTCTATAAAATAGCTCTATAGTTACAGTTATTTGTGTGATATATACATGTGTGTGTATATATATATATGTATGATTTTTATGATGATCACATGTATTTTCTTAAATGTTTCACACATACACAAGGGTGTTTAAAACTTTTTTGGGGGGCCCACCCGGTGGCATAGTGGTTAAGTGTGTGTGTTCCGCTTCGGTGGCCCAGGGCTGACAGGTTTGGATCCCAGGTGCAGACTGACGCACCACTCATCAAGCCATGCTGTGGCAGAATCCCATATACGAAATAGAGGAAGATGGTCACAGATGTTAGCTAAGGGCTAATCTTCCCCAACAAAATGAGGAGGATTAGCAATGGATGTTAGCTCAGATCCAGTCTTCCTCACACACAGAAAAAATTATAATTTGCATGTTAAGCAGGCAGAATGTGTGATCACTGCCCTCATTAAGGACCAGAATCTTGTGAGTAACTTGGAGACACCAGTGCAATCCTGCTTCATTGCCCTTTCCTTTCACACACCTGCCTCCAGGGGATAACCACTAATGCGACATTTTGATGTGATGAATTTTCTGCTTCTACTCCTTTGTAATCCCTGCTTCCTGCCTCTCCTCACTCCCTCCAGTCCTCAGGCAACCACTGATCTGTTTTCTGTCAATATATATTAGTTTGCATTTTCCAGAGTTTTACATAAATTTGATCATATATTATTTATTCATTTTCCTCTGGCTTCTTACACTCAGCATATTGAGAATCATTGATGTTGTAGTGTGTATCAATAATAGCTCATTCCCTTTTATTGCTAGGAGTATTCCATTATATGGAAATACCACAGTTTCTTTATCCATTTGTGTGTTGATGGACATTCGGGATGTTTCATTATTTGGCTATTAAAAATCAGCTCTGGGGGCCGGCCCTGTGGAGCAAGCAGTTAAGTGCATGTGCTCTGCTGTGGTGGCCCAGGATTCACCAGTTCAGATCCCGGGCATGCACCGAAGCACTGCTTGTCAAGCCATGCTGTGGCGGCATCCCATATAAAGTGGAGGAAGATGGGCATGGATGTTAGCCCAGAGCCAGTCTTCCTCAGCAAAAAAAAAAAAAAAAAAGAGGATTGGCAGATGTTAGCTCAGGGCCAATCTTCCTCACACACAGAGAAAAAATCAGCTCTGAACATTCATATACATTTCTCTGTTTGTACATGTAGCTTTCCTGTTTCTTGGGTAAATTTCTAGGACTAGAATATCTCAATCATATGGTGTTTGTATGTGTAATATTTTAAGAACCTGCCTGCTATGGTCTGAATGTTTGTATTCCCCCAAAATTCATGTGTTGAAATCCTAATGCCCATGTGATGGTATTAGGAGGTGAGGCCTTTGGTAGGGGATTAGGTCATGATGGCGGAGCTCTCATGAATGACATTAATGCCCTTGTAAAAGAGGCTCCACAGGGCTAGCTCGCCCCTTCCACTATGTGAGAACACAGTGAGAAGGCACCTGGTATGAACCAGGAAGGGGGCCCTCACCAGAACATGACTATGCTGGCTCCTTAGTCTTGGATTTACCAGCCTCCAGAACTGAAAGAAGTATATTTCTGTCGTTTACAAGCCACCCAGTCTGTGGTATTTTACTATAGCAGCCTGATTGGACTAAGACACTGCCAAACACTTTTCCAATTTAGTTTTACCATTTTACATTCTCACCAACAGTGTATTCAAGCTCTAGTTCCTCCACATTCTTTCCGGCACTTGATAAAATCAACATATTTAATTTTAGCCATTCCAATAGGCGTGTAGTAGTATATTATGTGTGTGAGTGTGTGTGTGTGCATAATTTTTAAATTTTTATTTTTTTTAATTATCACACTGCAAATTTTATTTTCTTTTTCCTTTTGGTATAAAGTTCTATGAATTTTAACAAATGTATAGATTAGTGTAACCATCACCACAATCAGGATATGGAACTCTTCCATCACACCACCACCTTGGCCCCAACTCCTGACAACCACTGATGTATTCTCGATCAGCATAATTTTGTCATTTTGAGAATGATATATAAGTGAAATCATATATGACTTATAATCCATCCAAATTGTTGCATGCATCAGTAGTTCATTCAATTTAATTGTATGGATATGCCATAATTTGTTTTATTTGTTCACCATTGAAAGTCATTTGGGTTGTTTCTAGTTTTTGTGAAATATACATAGACCTGCAATAAACATTTGCATACAGGTTTTTTAGTGAACATAACTTTTCAATTTTCTAGGTTAGATACCCAGGAGTTGGATTGCTGGGTCATATGGTAAGTGTAGATTTAAATGTGGAAGAAATTGCCAAACCATGTTCCAGGGTGGCTCCAACTTTTAGCATTCACACCAGCAATGTCTGAGAGTTCCAGTAGCTCCACATCATCCCCAGTACTTGGTAATGCGTGTGTGTGTGTGTGTGTGAGAGAGAGAGAGAGATTTTAGTCATCCGAATAGGTGTGTGTTGGTATCTCATGTTAGTTTTGTTTGCATTTTCCTAATAGCTGATGATGTTGAACACTGTTCATGTGCTTATGTGCCATCCTTATATCATCTTAGTTGAAGTCTCAGTGTCTTTTACTCACTTTACAACCAGGTTATTTATTTACTTATTGTTGAGTTTTAAGAGTTCTTTATATATTCTGTATACAAATCCTTTTCAGATATTTGCAATATTTGATTTGGAAGTATTTCCTTCTAGGCCATAGCTTATCCTTTCCTTCTTTAATAACGTCTTTAGGATAACAGAAGTTTTTAATCTTGAGGTGTCCAGTCTATCAATTATTTCGTTTATGGATCATGATTTTAATGTCACATCTAAGAAGCCCTTGCCTAACCCTAATTTATGAAGATATTATCTTCTGCTTTATTCTAAAAGTCTCATAGTTTTACAGTTAACATTTAGACATTCAATCCACTTTGAGTTAGTTTTTGCATAAGATGTCAGGCTTATGTAGAGGTTAATTGCTTTGCACATGATTAGACATTCCTAACATATAGAAATAAGATTGACATTTGTTTGTTGACCTTGTATCCTGCCACCTTGTTAAACTCCCTTATTGGTTTTAGAAGTTTTTTGTAGATTCTTTTAGGTTTTCTATGTAGACAATCATGTCGACTGTGAGAATCGTTTTACATCTTCCTTTCCAATCTATGCATTTTTCTTTCTTTTTCTTGTCTTATTTCATTGGCTCGGAATTTCAGTGTGATGTTGAATAGCACTGTTAAGAGAGAACTTCTTTACCTTGTTCCTGATCTCGGGGGAAATGCATTCAGTGATTCAACAACCATTAAGTCTAATTTTAGCTGTAGGTTTTTTGTGTGTTTTATCTGTTTGAGGAAGTATTGTTCTATTCCTACTTTTATGAGTTTTAGTCATGAGTGCATCTTACACTTTGTCAGCTGCTTTTTCTGCCTCTATTGTGATGATGATGTATGTTGTTTATCGTCTTTAATATGATAATATGGTGGATTACATTGATTGATTTCCAAATATTGAACCAACCTTGCATTCTCATGATACATTTCTCTTGGTCATGGTGTATCATTCTTTTTAGTATGTTTCTTGATATGATCTGCTAATGTTTTCTTGACAACTTTTTGCATCTATGTTCTTTAGGAGTATTGGACTGTAGATCAATTTTGGTAATGTCTTTCTCTGGTTTTAGTATCAGGGTAATTTCAGCCTCATAAAATGAGTTGTGGTGTTTTGAAGTATTCCTTCCTCTTCAATTTTCTGCATGAGTGTGTATACAGTGTGTATTATTTCTTCTTTAACTGTTTGGAAAGATTTTCCAATGAAATCACGAGTACATGGAGATTTCCTTGTTGGAATGTTTTTGACTACAAATTCAATTTATTTAATAGTTATAGGAACATTCATGCTACCTATTTGATCTTGGAGGCATTTTTGTAGTTTTTGTTCTTTAAGGAGTTAGTTCATCTTTACCTAGACTGTCTAGTTTTCATCTTAGAGTAATTTGTTGTATTTTGTTTTAGTGTTTCCAAGTCTATAGTTATATCTACTTTTTTTATTCTTTGATATTTGTATCTTTACACCTTATATATTTGTCAGTCTTGCCAGAGGTTTATCAATTTATTAATCTTTTCCAAGCCAAGAACAAGTCTTTTGTTTTATTGATTTCCTCTATTGTTTTGCTGTCTCAGTTGCATTAATTTTGACTTTTATCTTATTTCCTTCCTTCTGCTTGATTTGACTTTACTTTGTTTCTCTTTGTCTCCTTTCCTAAAAGTGTATACTAATTTGAGCCCTTCCTACTTTTCTAACATAAGCATTTAATCCTACAAATATATCTATAAGCACTGCCTTAGGTGCTTCCCACAAATTTTGATATATTGTATTTTTATTATTGTTCAGTTCAAAAGAGTTTCTAATTTCAGCTGAGACTTCTTTCTTAACCAAAGTATTATTGTGAGGTGTGCTGCTTAATTCCAAGTGTAAAGAGATTTTTCTGCCATTAATTTCTAGTTTAATTCCATTGTAGTTTGAGAACATACTTCATTTGATTTCCATTCTTTTAAATCTGGTAAGGCTTGTTTCATGAACCAAGGTATGGTCTATTGTGGGGAATGTTCCATATGCTCTTGAATATAATTTGTATTCTTCTTTCCATGGATGAAGTGTTCTATAAATGTCAATACATTTCATTTGATTGATGGCATTGCTCAGTTCTTCTACCTCCTTGCTGATTTTCTGTCTATATATTCTATCTATTACTGAGAGAGGACTGTTGAAATCTATAACTATAATTGTGGATTTTACTATTTCTCCTTGTAATTCCCTCAGTTTTTGCTTCTTGTATGTTGAAGTTCTGTTAGATGCAGAAATGTTTAGGATTTCTATGTCTTCTTGGTGAATTGACCCCTTCATCCTTATGACGCAATCTCCTTTAAACATATTGATATTTTTCATTTTGAGGTCTGTTTAGTCTGAGATTAATATAGCTGCTCCAGGTTTCTTTTGATTACCATTAGAATTATATATATGTATGTTACTTTTTACCTATTTGATTCTTCATATTTGAATTATGTTTCTTTTAGCCAGCACACTGTTTGGTCTTGCTCTTTTATTCAATCTCACGATATCTGCCTTTTATTTGGAGTATTTTGGCCACTTACAGGGGTCTGCAAACAATGCCCACAGGCGTATTTTTACAAGTAAAGTTTATTTTACACCCACGTCCATTCATTGATGTGTTGACTATGACTGCTTTTGAGTCCAATAGCAGATTCGAGCAGTTGTACAGAGAACATAAGGGCTGTGAGTCCAGAATATTTACTATGTGGCCCTTTAAGACAAGGTTTGGCAGGCCTTGACTCAGACCATTTAAATTTAATGTGATTATTGAGATCGTTATGTATTATGCTCCTTGTGTCTTATCTTTCCACCTTTCCTTTGTTACCTTTTCTCTCTTTTTTTTACCTTCTTTTGGATTAATTGAATATTTTTATAATTCCAAGTTCTCTCTTTCATTGGCTTACTAGCTAAAACTATTTATTTTGCTGTTTTCGTGGTTGCTTTAGGGTTTACAATACACAGCCTTACTTTATCATTGTCTTCCTTCAAGTGGCGTTATACCGTTTCAAAAATACTGTTAGAAATTTATAATAGTAAGCTTCTGTTTCTCCCCATATGTCCTTTATGTTATGTTGCCATATACATATTACTATTACATATTTCATAAACTCCACAGCACACATTGTTATCATTTTTGCTTGAAGGCTCAATTATGCTTTATTTTTACTGTGGCAAAATATGCATAACATAAAATTTACCATTTTAACCATTTTTAAGTGTACAGTTCAGTGGCATTAAGTACATTCACATTGCTGTGCAACCACCACTACTATACATCTCCAGAACTTTTTCATCATCATCTACTAAAACTCTGTACCCATTAAACAATAACTCCCCATTCTCTCCTACCCCTGGCCCCTGGTAACTACTGTACTAGTTTCTGTCTCTCTATATTTGACTATTCTATGTACTTCATGTAAGTGGAATCATACAGTATTTGTCTTTTTGTATCTGGTTTATTTCAATTAATGTAGTGTCCTCAAGGTTCATACACATTGCAGCATGTATCAGAATTGTATTCCTTTGTAAGGCTGGATAACATTTCATTGTATGTATATATCACACGTTTTTATTGTGGTACAAACAGTTAACATGAGATCTGCTGTCATAACAAATTTTTAAGTGCACAATATGTTGTTCTTAACTATAGGCACAATGTTGTACAGCAGATCTCTGGAAATTATTAATCTTGTATAAGTGTAACTTTATACCCATTGGACCCCAATTCCCCATTTCCCCCTCCCTCCAGGGCCTGTTAACCACCATCCTTCTCTCTATATGATTTTGACTATTCTAAGTACCTCATATAAGTGGAATCATGCAGTATTTGTCCTATGATTGGATTATTTCACTCAGCATAATGTCCTCTAGGTACATACATGTTGTCAGATATGATAGGGTTTCCTTCTGTTTTTAAAGCTGAATAATATTCCATTGTATGTATATATCAAATTCTCTTTATGCATTCACCTGTTGATGAACATTTTGGTTGTTTCCATATCGTGGGTATTGTGAATAATGCTGCAATTAGCATGGAATGCAGGATATCTCTCTGATATCCTGATTTCAGCTCTTTTGGATATATACTCAGAAGTGGGACTGCAGGACCAAAAGTTATTTCTAGGTTTAAATTTTTGGAAAAACCTATGTTGGGGGAAGAGGGACAATCTCCCTCTGCCCTTTCCCTTAAGGTTCTTCTGGCTGGCCAAATAATCAACAAGACAGGTTAGCAGGAGAAAATAATACCAAGTATAATAACATGTATACATGGGAGAAGCTCAGAAATGAGCAACTTGTCCCTCTGTCTAAGCTGCTTACTTAAGTATTGCAGCTAAAGGCGAGGAGCGTGTTGGGGGTGGGTAGTGGCCTGGGACTTCAGAGGGCAGGAGGACAATTCTTTTTGGGGTCATCTATAGATAATGTGGTCAGGGAGAGACAGAGTTTTTTGATAAAAGAGGCTTGGTGCCTTTGCTATTGTAACCTCTATCCTACATTATCTTTATAGCCATCATGATAGAAGATCTTTTCCAGGAAGGAGCCACCATGTCAAATTTTTTAGGCAGTTAGTAGGGGAGGTCAAATGTCCTTCAGAGAAAACAATCAAGGTAAAGAGATAAATTTCAGGGTGGCCAAATCTTGATCTCCCACACCTACATACCATTTTCCGTAGCAGCTTCACCATTTTACATTCTCACCAACAGTGCACTAAGGTTCAAATTACTCCATAACCTTATGAACACTTATCACTTTTGTTTTATAACAGCATTCTAACAGGTGTGAAGTGATATCTTATTATGGTTTTGATTTGCATTTCCCTGATGATTGGTGATGCCAAACACCCTTTTATATACCTGTTGGTCCTTTATATGTCTTCTTTGGAGAAATGTCTATTCGGAAAGTTCCTTTGCCCATTTTTTAATTGGATTATGTGTTTCTTTGCTATTGAGTTGTAAGAGTTCCTGATATATTTTGGATATTAAGTCCTTTTCAGACATATTGTTTGCAAATATTTTCTGCCTTTCCATAGGTTGCCTTTTCACTTTGTTGATTGTTTCCTTTGCCATGCAGAAACTTTTTAGTTTGTTGTAGTCCCACTTGTCTGTTTTTACTTTTGTTGTTGTGCTTTTGGTGTCATATCCAAGAAATCATTGCCTAGACCAATGTCATGAAGGTTTTTCCCTAAGTTTTCTTCTAGCAGATTTACAGTTTAAGCTCGTACATTTAAATCTTTAATCCATTTTAAGTAGATTTTAGGGTATGGTGTAAGATAAGAGTCTAATTTCATTCTTTTACTTGTGGATATCCATTTTTCCCAACACCATTTATTGGAAAGACTACCCTTTCTGCATGGTGTATTTTTGCCACCCTTGTCAGAGATCAATTGAGCATATGTGTGTGGGTTTATTTCTTGGATTTGTATTCTGTTCCATTGGTCTATATGTCTGTTTTTATGCCAGTGCCATGCTTTTTAAATTATTTTTGCCCTGTAATGTATTTTGAGATCAGGAAGTGCGGTGTTCTCCAGGTAGGGTTTTCCTTTCTCAAGGTTGCTTTGGCTATTCGGGGTATTTTATGGTTCCATATGAATGTTATGATGATTGTTTTCTATTTCTGTGAACAATGCCATTGGGATTTTGATAGGGATTACATTCAATCTATAGATTCCTTTGGATAGTACAGGCATTTTAACAATATCAAGTTTTCCAATCCATGAACATGGGATGTCTTTCCATATATTTGTGTCTTCTTTCATTTTGTAGTTTTCAGTGTCTGTCACCACCTTGATTAAATTTATTCTTAAATATTTTTTCTTTATGTTGCTATTGGAAATGGGATTGTTTTCTTAATTTAATTATCAGAGAGTTCCTTATTCATCTATAGTAACCAACTGATTTTTGTATCTTGATTTTGTATCCTGGTACTTTACTGAATTTATTCATTATTTCTAACAGTGTTTTAGGATTCCTTAAGGTTTTTCTACATATAAGATAATGTCATCTGCAAACAAATAATTTTACTTCTGTCTTTCTGACTTGGATGCCTCTCCTTTCTGTTTTCTTGCTGAAATGCTCTGGCTAGGACTTCCAGTACTATGTTGAACAGAAGTGGTGAAAGTGAGCACTCTTGTTCTTGATCTTAGAGGAGAAGCTTTCTTTTTTTTTTTTTTTTACCATTGAGTAGAATATTAGCTGTGGGCTTGTCATGTATGGCCTTTATTATGTTTGAAGTACAATCCTTCCCAAACTAGTTTGTTGAGAGTTCTTGTCATGAAAGGGTATTGAGTTTTGACAAATGCCCTTTCTGTGTCTATTAACATAGTCATGTGATTTTTCAACCTTCATTCTGGTAATATGATGTATCACATTAGTTGATTTGCATAAGATGAACCATCTTTATGTTCCAGGGATAAATGTCACTTAATCATGCTGTATGATCCTTTTAATGCACTGTTGAATTTGATTTGCTAGTATTTTCTTGAGGATTTTTGCATCTATGTTAATCAGGGATAATTGCCTGTTGTTTTCTTTTCTTGTAGTGTCTTTGTATGTCTTTGGTATCAGAGTAATGTTGACCTCAAAAAATGAGTTTCAAAGTGATCCTTGATCTCCATTTTTTGAAAGATTTTTAAGAAGTGTAGATATTAATTTTTCTTTAAATGTTTGGTGGAATTCACCAGTGAAGCCATGTTGTTCTAGGCTTTATTTGTTAGGAAGGTATTTTTCCCACCAGCTTATTGGGGGTATAATTAACAAATAAAAATTGTATACATTTAAGGTGTACAACGTGATGGTTTGATATACATATACATTGTGAAGTGATTACTATAGTCAAGCTAATTAACACATCGATCACCTCACATAATTACCTTTTTACTCAGCATGGTGAGAACACTTAAAGTCTACTCTCTTAGCAAATTTCAAGGATACAATACAGTGTTATTAACTCTGGTCACTATGCAATACATTGTATTCCTAGAACTTATTCATCGTATAACTGAAATTTTGTACCCTTTGTCCAACTTCTGTCTATTTTCCCCACCCCCCAGCCCCTGGTAACTTTTTCTACTCTCTGGTTCTATGAGTACCATTTTTTATGATTGTACAATTAAGTGAGATCATATAGTATTTGTCCTTCTCTGTATGGTTAATTTCACTTAGCATAATGTCCTCGAGGTTACAGTTGTTATATCACATTGATGAATTGGCACGTTTATCAGTATATAGTGACCTTCTTTGTCTCCTGTGACTGATTTTGAGCGCAATTTTTTTTATCTGAATATATTTTTCCATCCCTTCCCTTTCAGACTATTTGTGTCCTTAAAGCTAAAGTGAGTCTCCTGCATGCAGCATATTGTTGAAACTTGTTTTTACATCCATTCATCCTCACCATGTCTTATGATTGGATAATTTAATTGATTTACCTTTATAGTGATTATTGATAGGTAAGGATTTGCTACTGTCATTTTGTTCATGGTTTTTTGACTGTTTTGACATTCCTTTGTTCCTTTGGTTCTCTCTTGCTGTCTTCCTTTTGGGTTTTTGTCTTGATACATTTTAATTCCTTTCTCCTTACCTTTTGTATATCTACTAGATGCTTTTTCTTTGTGGTTAGGAAGAGGCCTACATTAAACATCTTATAGATATAACAGTTTGATAACAGACTGCTATTTAAGCTGATAACAACTTACCTTTAGTAGCATACAAAAGCTCTACACTTTTACTTCTCCCTCCCCCCACATTTTATGCTATTGATATCACACTTTATATCTTTTTGTATTGTGCATTCATTAACAAATTATTGTAGATATGGTTATATTTAATATCACAGTGTTTTAAATTTTATACTAGAGAAAAAAGTAATTTATGCACCATCATTACAGTATTAGGGTATTTTGAATTTCACTATATATTTACCTTTAACAGCGAGTTCTGTAGTTTTATGTTCTTATAAATATTTTTACACTTTTTATAAGTTTTCATGTTGTTACTTAGCGTCCTTTGATTTCAACTTGAAGAACACCCTTTAGCATTTCTCATAAAGCAGATCTATTTGTGATGAAATCCCTCAGCTTGTGTTTGTCTGGAAAACTGTTTATCTCTCCATTTCTAAAGGACAGTTTTGCTGGGTATCATATTCTTGGTTGGAAGGTTTTTGTTTTTGTTTTTTAATAACTGTATCATCATTCATTTGCATATATCATCTCACTCCCTGCTGGCCTGAAATATTTCTGGTGAGAAATCCACCAAAAGCATTATGGTAGGTTCCCTTGGATGTGATGAGTCATTTCCCTCTAGTTTTCAAATTTCTGTTTATGTCTTTGACATTTAACATTTTGACTATGCTGTGATAATCTTCTTTGTGTTGATCGTTCTGGAAGTCCTATGAGCTTCGTGAAGTTGAATGGCCACATCTCTCTCAACATTTTGGAAGTTTGAGCTATTATTTCTATTCTTTTTTTTATTTTTTGTTTATTGCAGAAACACTGGTTTATAACATTGTATAAATTTCAGGTGTAGATCATTATACTTCTATTTCTGCATAGATTACATCATGTTCACCAGCCAAATACTAATTACAACCCATCACCACACACATGTGCCCAATTATCCCTTTTGCTCTCCTTCCTCCCTCCTTCCACTCTGGTAACCACCAATCCAATCTCTGTCTATATGTGTTTGTTTGTTGTTATTATATACTACTTAATGAAGGAAATCATACAGTATTTGACCTTTTCCATCTGACTTAATTCACTTTGCATAATACCCTCAATATCCATCCATGTTGTCACAAATGGCTGGATTTCATCATTTCTTATAGCTAAGTAGTATTCCATTGTGCATATATACCAAATCTTCCTTATCCATTCATCCTTTGATGGGCACTTAGGTTGCTTCCAAGTCTTGGCTATTGTGAATAACACTGCAATGAACACAGGGGTGCATGTATCTTTACGCATTGGTGTTTTCAAATTCTTTGGATAAATACCCAGCAGTGGGATAGCTGGATCATATGGTAGTTCTATCCTTGATTTTTTGAGGAATCTCCATACTGTTTTCCATAGTGGCTGCACCAGTTTGCACTCCCACCAGCAGTGTATGAGAGTTCCCTTCTCTCCACATCCTCTCCAACACTTGTTGTTTCCTGTCTTGTTAATTATAGCCATTCTGACGGGCGTGAGGTGATATCTCATTGTAATTTTGATTTACATTTCCCTGATAGTTAATGATTTGGAATATCTTTCCATGTGTCTGTTGGTGATCTGTAAATCTTCTTTGAAGAAATATCTCTTCAGGTTTTTTGCCCATTTTTTAATTGGATTGTTAGTTTTTTTGTTGTTGAGATGCATGAGTTCTTTATATATTTTGGAGATAAAGCCCTTATCAGAAGTATGGTTTGCAAATATCTTGTCCCAATTGTTAGGTTGTCTTTTCGTTTTGTTAATGGTTTCCTTTGCTGTGCAGAAGCTTTTTAGTTTGATGTAGTCCCATTTGTTTATTTTTTCTACTGTTTCTCTTGCCCACTCAGACATGGTGCTTGAAAAGATGTTGCTAAGACCGATGTCGAAGAGCGTACTGCCTATGTTTTCTTCTAGAAGTTTCATAGTTTCAGGTCTTACATTCAAGTCTTTAATCCATTTGGAGTTAATTTTTGTGTATGGTGTAATGTAAGGGTCTACTTTCATTTTTTTGCATGTGGCTATCCAGTATTCCCAACACCATTTGTTGAAGAGACTTTCTTTTCTCCATTGTATGTTCTTGGCTCCTTTGTCAAAGATTAGCTGTCCATAGATGTGTGGGTTTATTTCTGGGGTTTTGATTCTATTCCATTGATCTGTGTGTCTGTTTTTGTTCGGGTACCATGCTGTTTTGGTTACTATAGCTTTGTAGTATATTTTGAAATCAGGGAGTGTGATACTTCCAGCTTTGTTCTTTTTTCTCAGCATTCCTTTTTCTATTCGGGGTCTTTTGTTGTTTCATTTAAATTTTAGGATTCTTTGTTCTGTTTCTGTGAAAAGTGTTGTTGGAACATTGATAGGGATTGCATTGAATCTATAGATTGCTTTAGGAAGTATAGACATCTTAACTATGTTAATTCTTCCAATCCAAGAACACGGAATATCTTTCCATTTCTTTGTGTCTTCTTCAAATTCTTTCAGCAATATTTTATAGCTTTCCATGTGCAGCTCTTTCACCTCTTTAGTTAAGTTTATTCCTAGGTATTTTATTGTTTTTGTTTCAATCGTAAATGGGATGGTGTTCTTAATTTCTCTTTCTGTTACTTCGTTGTTAGTGTATAGAAATGCAACTGATTTTTGTATGTTGATTTTGTATCCTGCAACATTACCATATTCGTTTATTACTTCTCAAAGGTTTCTGTTGGGTTCTTTAGGGTTTTCTATATATAAAATCATGTCATCTGCAAATAGTGACACGTTCACTTCTTCCTTTCCAATTTGGCGCCCTTCTATTTCTTTCTCTTGCCTGATTGCTCTGGCTAGGACTTCCAGTACTATGTTAAATAGGAGTGGTTAGAGTGGGCATCCTTGTCTGGTTCCTGTTCTTAGAGGGATAGCTTTCAGTTTTTCACCATTGAAGATGATATTAGCTGTGGGTTTCTCATATATGGTCTTTATTATGTTGAGGTAATTTCCTTCTATACCCATTTTATTCAGAGTTTTTATCATAAATGGATGTTGTATCTTGTCAAATGCTTTCTCTGCATCTATTGAGATGATCATGTTATTTTTATTCTTATTTTATTAATGTGGTGTATCACGTTGATTGATTTGCGAACGTCAAACCATCCCTGCATACCTGGAATAATTCCCACTTGATCATGGTGTATAATCTTTTTAATGTATTGTTGTATTCAATTTGCTAGTATTTTGTTGAGGATTTTTGCATCGATCTTCATAAGTGATATTGGCCTGTAATTTTCTTTTTTTGTGTTGTCCTTGTCTGGTTTTGGTATCAGGGTAATGTCAGCTTGGTAGAATGAGTTACGGAGCTTCCCCCCCTCCTCAATTTTTTGGAAGAGTTTGAGAAGGATAGGTATTAAGTCTTCTTTGAATGTTTGGTAGAATTCACCAGGAAGCCATCTGGTCCTGGACTTTTAATTTTGGGGAGGTTTGTGATTACTGTTTCGATCTCCTTACTGGTGATTGGTCTATTCAAATTCTCTACTTCTTCTTGATCCAGTTTTGGAAGGTTGTATGATTCTAAGAATTTATCCATTTCTTCCAGATTGTCGAATTTGTTCTCATATAGCTTTTCATAGTATTCTCTTATAATCTTTTGTATTTCTGAGGTGTCTGTTATAATTTCTACTCTTTCATTTCTGATTTTACTTATTTGTGCCTTCTCTCTTTTTTTCTTTGTGAGTCTAGCTAAAGATTTGTCGATTTTGTTTATCTTTTCAAAGAACCAGCTCTTGGTTTTATTAATTTTCTCTATTGCTTTTTTGGTCTCTAGTTCATTTATTTCTTCTCTGATTTTCATTATTTCCCTTCTACTACTGATTTTGGGCTTTGTTTGTTCTTCTTTTTCCAGTTACTTTAGGTGCATTTTTAGATTATTTGAGATTTTTCTTGTTTGTTGAGATAGGCTTGCATTGCTATAAACTTCCCTTCTAGATCCGCTTTTGCTATATCCCTTCATTGAGTTTTTAAAGATGACTATTTTGAATTCTTTGTCAGGCAATTCACACATCTCCATTTCTTGGGTGTCAGTTAGTGGAGTTTTCTTATTTTCCCTTGGTGTTGTCTTATTTGCCTCATTCTTCATAATCCATATAGCCTTTCATTGGTGTCTATGTATTTGAAGGAGAAAACACCTCTCCCCATCTTCAAAGACTGGCAGCTAAAGATCTTATCCTATCAGTTCCCTGGGCTGATGGGATTACCTCTGTAATTGCAGTTGTGCTGTGTTGGAGCTGGGTCAAGAAGCTGTTGCTGCATCTGCAGTGGGGTTTGCACTTTCAGGACTTCTTACTAGGGACTTGGGCAACAATAGACCCTGTCTCGTCCCTGGGTGGGCTGCAGTGGCTCCTGGATTTCACTCACTATGGTGGTGCTGGGACAAGTGTCCACTTCAGGAGCCACAGTTGGGTCCTTTGATTGTGTGCCTATTACTAGGTGAGCAGACAGATGTGGCTCCTCTCAGGTCCCTGGGCAGGCAAGACTGCTCCTTGACTGTAGGTGGGAGGGGCTTGAGCCAAGCTACAGGGCCATTTTAGGACCCGTAGTCATATTGAGTTTAGTGGGCTTACCACCAGGGGCCCTGGGCTGCAGCTAAAAGGAGCTAGAGCTGGGTCACAGGCCACTTTAGAGTACAGTCTCAGGACCAAAGTCTTATGGCTTATTACCCTAGACACCAGTGGGTATGACTCCTCTCAGGACCCTTGGTTTATGGTGCTGGTGGCAAGACCAGTGCCAAAATGGGCTGTAGCTGAGTCTACACGAGTATGGAGCTCTTTCCATATATGTAGCCAAGATCACAGTCAGTGTATGAACCACACGGGGGCAGGCCTGACTTCTCAAAGTGGCTCTCCTTGGTGTTGGGATCCACCTGAGCTTCACAGTCTCCTACTTGGAACCAACAGCTCCCACGAATGCACTTCTGTCCCTTAATGGCTGCCGAATTATTGTTGCTGAGGGGGGATATGAATGGGGGACCTTCTATTCTACCATCTAGGTGATGTCACTGCGCTGGCAAGTTTTTTATTACTGATACAATCTCCTCCCTTGCTATAGTTCTGTTCAGATATTTTATTTTTCATGATTCACCCTTGGTAAGTTGTATGTTTTTTGGAACTTATTCATTTTTTTCTAGGTTATCCAATTTGTTGTTCTTTCATTGTTCAAGGTAGTCTTTTTTGATCATTTTTACTTCTCTGTCATCAGTTGTTTATCATTTTTTTGATCTTCTCTGTTTTTTTCTTAGTCTATCTGAGTGTGTCCCTTTTCTTTATCTTTTCAAAAATGAGCTATTATTTTCATTAATTGTTTTTTCTTTTGCTTTTCTATTCTCTATTTCAGTAATTTATGCCCTAATATTTTATTTTCTTCCTTCTTATAATTTTGGTCTTAGTTTATTTTTCTTTCTCTAGTTCTTTGAGGTGTAAAGTTAGGTTATTTATTTGATATCTCTCTTCTTTTTAATGTAGGCATTTATTGCTGTAAACTTCTTTCTTAGAACTTCTTTTGCAGCATCTCAGAAGTTTTGTTATGTTGTGTTTTTATTTTCGCTTGTCTCAATACACTCATGCATCACTTAACAATGTGGATAAGTTCTGAGAAATGCATCATTAGGTGATTTTGCCATTGTGTGAGCATCATAGAGTGCATGTACACAAACCTAGATGGTATAGCCTACTACTTGCCTGGGCTATATGGTATAGCCTATTGTTCCTAGGCTACAAACATGTACAGCACGTTACTGTACTGAATACTGTAGGCAATTGTAACCCAATGATAAGTATTTGTGTATCTAAACATATCTATATATAGAAAAGGTACAGTAAAAATATGGTATAAAAGATAAAAATTAGTACACCTGTATAAAGCACTTACTGTAAAGGGAGCTTGCAGGACTAGAGGTTGTTCTTGGTGAGTCAATGAATGAGAGGTGAGTGAATGTGAAGGCCTAGGACATTTCTTTACACTACTGTACACTTGACAGACACTGTACACTTAGGCTACACTACATTAATATAATATATTTTTCTTTCTTCAATAATAAATAAAACAGAGCTTGCTGTAACTTTCTTTTACTTTATAAACTTTTAAATTTTTTTAAACTTTTTGACTCTTTTGAAATAACACTTACCTTAAAACACAAACACATTGTAGAGCTGTACAAAAATATTTTCTTTATTTATATCCTTATTCTATAAGCTTTTGTCCATTTAATTTTTTTATCATTTTAAACTTTTTTTCGTTGTTGAAAACTGAGACACAAACACACATATTAGCCTAGGGCTACACAGGTTCAGGATCATCAATATCACTGTCTTCCATTTCCACATCTTGTCCCACTGGAAGGCCTTCAGGGGCAATAACACACATGGAGTTGTCATCTCCTATGATAACAATGCCTTCTTCTTGAATACCTCCTGAAGAATCTGCCTGAGGCTCATCTTGAGGAGGTATCACCCTTTTCAGAAATATGTCCATGGTGGTTTGCTTGGTTTGTTTCTTGTGTTCATCATAGATTTCCTTGTAAGCAGATGCTGCATTATGAACATTCCTCTCTATTAATGAAAACGTTTTGGTGTTGGAGTCCATGTTTTCAAACATTTTAAGGAGATTGTGGAGGTCATCAAAAGCTTCTGCTAAACACTTCACTGTCTATTTTCTCAGGGGTTCTTTTTCTTCTCCTGCAGTTTCCTTTTCTCTTGCCTCTTCTTCAGCTATGCATTCCTGTCCCAGTTCCAATGAATCCTCAGCAGCCAATTTTTCAGGAACCCCTTCAGGACCTCCTCAATTCCATCCTCATCCACACCCAGGTTAAAATTGTTTGTCATCTCAACCACAGCTTTGTTGATTTCTGTAATTCCTCATCCTTGTCAAATCCTTTGCAGGCATGGATGAACCACTTGAGTGTCTTCTTCCAGATGCCATTCGTACACTCCCTGGTGACATCACCCCAAGCCCAAGCAAGGTTCTTTATGCAGTCAAAGATGTTGTAATCCTTCCAGACTTGCACCAGTGTCTTCTCGGTGTCTTTCTCAATTGCAGCAATAGCCTGGGCAAATTTCTTTCTCAGGTAGTAGGCCTTAACAGGTGCAATAAATCCTTGATTTATTGGTTGGATCAAAGAAGTGTTGTTTGGAGGGAGAAACACTGCTTTTTTTAATTGAGATATTGGGATGAAGATCACCAATGAAAGGAAGATATCCGACAGCATTATCAACAATAAGCAAAATCTTGAAAGGTACGTCAGTCTCCAAAAAGTACTTTTCAATTTCACTGGCATAGCAATTCAGGAGGGCATCTTGGTAGAGGAGTTGGGTCATCCATGACTTCTTATTGCTCCTATAGCATACTAGCAGTGTGTGCTATCGATATGCTTGAAGGCCCTAGAGTTCTCACTGTGCCAGATCACAAAGGGTTTCAATTTGTAGTCTGCAACATTGCCCCCAAACAAGACTGTTATGCTGTCCTTAAAAGCTTTGAAACCTGGCATTGACTTGGTCTCCTTAAGGATGAGAGTCAATTTAGGCATCTCTTTCCAAAATAGAGAGGTTGTATCCATATTTAATATTTGCTCTGGCAAGTAATTTTTCTCCACAATCAACTTATCT
The DNA here is from genome assembly GCF_057802395.1 of Ceratotherium simum simum. Lineage (NCBI taxonomy): Eukaryota > Metazoa > Chordata > Mammalia > Perissodactyla > Rhinocerotidae > Ceratotherium > Ceratotherium simum. The sequence goes on along the minus strand of NC_141940.1, from coordinate 80,898,956 downwards.
AGAGTTTCCAAAAATTCTTTAGCTGCCTTCACATCAGCAATCACAGACTCACTAGTCGCATTCACGTTATGTAATGAATAACAATTCTTGAATTGTTTAAGCCACACAGTGCTAGCAGTAAACTCAACATCATAGTTGAGTCCAGCCTTTTCTTTCAATATCATGAGCTTTTGGCTTTGGCTGTGATCATCATGGTGCTGAGAGAGATACGCTGTGGTGTCTGGTCTTCAATCCAGGTCATGGGAATTTTTTCCATTTTCAAATTTTTGTTAGTCTCATTGCCTTCAATGAGGCAGGTCCTTTAATGGCTTCTGTCACTTTGTTCTTGTTCTTCAAGATCGTAGCTGTGGTGGAATGAGACATGCCTGAGTGGTGAGCAATAACCATCACTGATTTTCCACTTTCATGGTCCTTAATCACTTTTATTTTCATTTCCAGGTCAATCACTCAATGTGGCATCTTACTGGCAACATTAGCAGTGGATTTTTTACCCTTAGGGGCCACAATGAACAAAACCACAAGATTAAATCAAGCACCAGAGAAAGTGACACACTCAAGAGATGCCGTAAACACGAGATGTATGAGGCTGCATACATATGAGCCGGCATAGCACAGTATACTGTTTATGAGGCGGCATAACACAGTATACTCTTTTATAGTAAACTATTTTTTATAAGCAGAAAGAGTACACTATAAAATAATAAAAAGTAGTATAGTAATTACATAAACCAGTAACACTTAGTTTAATATTATCATGTATTAGTGCTGTACAGAATTGTATGTGCCATACTTTTATACAACTGGCAGCCCAGTAGGCTAGTTTACAGCAGAATCACCACAAACATGTGAGTAATGTGTTGCGCTATGATGTTGCAATGGCTATGACATCAGTAGGTGATAGGAATTTTTCAGCTCCATTATAATCTTATGGGACCATCGTCATATATGTGGTCCATTGTTGACCAAAGTGTCATTATGCAGCACATGACTATATATTCTCTGATTTCCTTTTGATTTTTTCTTGGAATCATTGTGCAAGATTGTGTTGTTTAATTTCCACACATTTGTGAATTCCCCACTATTACTCCTGTTATTTATTTCTAGTTTCATTCTTTTGTGGTCACAAAACATACTTTGTGTGATTTCAATCTTTAAATTTAAGACTTGCTATGTGATCTAACACGTGATCTGTTCTGTAGAATGTTCCATGTGTGTTTGAGAAGAATGTATCTTCTGCTGCTGTTTTGTGGAATGTTCTTTGTATTACTCTTAGTCTCATTTTTACTTTCTGGATTAACTTTTCTCTCTGGGTATTCTGTCTATTGTTGAAAGTGGGAAATTGAAATCTCCTATTATTATTGTATTGCTGTCTGTTTCTTCTATCTGTCCATGTTCGCTTTATATATTTAGCTACTCTGGCAAAATGTATATGGGTGCATATATATTTCTAATTGTTATATCTTCCTGATGATATGTTCCTTTTTTCATTATATAATTATCTTCTTTTTCTCTCGTGATCATTTTTGACTTAAAGACTAATTTCTCTGATGTAAGTTGATGAAGTGATGGAAAAAATAAGAAATTTTCACATATTGAGGTATATGGAGAAGTCATTCTGGTTTAAACCTGATTTGGCCTAGCTTAATTTTCCCAAGAGCAGCCTAACTTATGGCCTGTCAAACATGCATTGTACATCTGCTTTAAACATCAAACATTATCTTAAAGCAAAGAATGCTCTCTTTGAAGATAGGGGTGAATGCCTCCTTTCCTCTGACATGAATACCAATACACTTTTGAAAATGTTTTTCTTCCTAGAAAACAGGGTCAGGTTGACCTGCTGTGCTAAACTGCAGCAAAATATTTCCTTGTGACTTTGAAAAAAATGTATACCTGTCATGCTTATTGTATGTTCTTTGTTCTGAAATGGTATATAATCAAACTGCAAACCACACTTCTCCAGACTGCTTTCTCCCTTGGTAGAGACTGTACTTCCAGGCCATATTCTTCAGCTTGGCTCAAATAAAACTCACCTTATCTTTCCTATATATATATTTGCTGTTGATTACTTGCATTGACAAAGTATAACCATCTATGGCCTCTTTTGTTTACTATTTGCATGGGATATCTTTCTCCATACCTACACTTTCAGCCTATGTGTGTCCTTAAATCTCAAATGCATCTCTTATAGACAGTATATGGCTGTAGCTTGTTGTTTTTTGTTTTTGTTGTTTTATCCATTTTGTGACTCTATGTGTTTAGAATGGGGAGTTTAATAATTCAGGTTTAAAGTAATTATTGATCAGTAAGGACTTACTATTGCCACTTTGTTAGTTGTTTTCTGTCAGTTATGTAGTTCTTTTGTTCCTCTTTTCTTCTGTTATCTTCCTTTGTGATTTCTTGTTTTTTATGTAGTGATATACTGTGATTTTTTTTCTCTTTTAATTTAATGTATATTCTATACTTATTTTCTTTGAGGTTACCACGAGGCTTACATAATATATCTTATAGTTATCACAGTCTATTTTAAGGTGATAGAAATTTAACTTCAATTGAACACAAAAGCTCTATACTTTTATCCTCCTAAACTTTATGTAATAGATGCTGCAATTTACATCATTTTATATGTTTACCTTTTAACAAATCTTTATAGTTATTGTTATTACAACTACTTTTGTATTTTAACTTTTTTAGTAGACTATGTGATTAACAAGCCACCATTAAATTATTACATTTTTCTGAATGTGTCTATATATTTACCTTTCATGATGAGTTTAATACTTTCAAATGTTTTCATGTTGCTGTTTAGCATCCTTTCATTTCAACTTGAACTCCCTTTAGCATTTCTTGTAAGGCAGGTCTAGTGGTGACTAAATCCCTCTGCTTTTGTTTGTTGGGGAAAGTCTTTATCTCTCCTTTATTTCTGAAGGATAGTTTTTCCAGATATCCTATTCTTGATTGGCAGCTTTTTCTTTCAGCTCTTTGAATATATACTAACTCCTTCTGGCCTACAAGGGTTCTGCTGTGATGTCTACTGAAAGTCTTATGGGGGCTCACTTGTACATGTTGTGTCACTTTTCTCTTAATGTTTTCAAAATTATCTTTGTCTTTGACTTTTGAAAATTGAATTATAATATATGTCTGTGTAGCCTTCTTTCCGTTCATCCTGTTTAAGGTTTTTTGTGTTTCATGAGTCTGAATGTCCATTTTCCTCCACCGATTTGGGAAGTTTTCAGTCATTACTTCCTTACAGAAGCTTTTTCTGCCTCTCTAGTCTCCTTCTGGGACCTCTATAATGCATATATTGGTTCCCTTGATGATATCCCATAAGTAGCATAGACTTTGTTTACTCTTTTTGATTCTTCTTCTTTTTCCTCCTCTGACTGGATCATTTCAAATGACTTGGCTTCAAGTTTGCTGATTTTTTTCTTCTGATTGGTTAAGTCTGCTGTTGAAGCTTTATTGTGATTTTTTTCAGTTTATTTATTGCATTCATCAGCTCCAGAATTTTTGTTCTTTTGTGTAGTTTGTATCTCTTAGTTGATATTTTCATTTTGTTCATGGATTGTTTGCCTGACTTGACTTAATTGTCGATTTGTGCTGTCTTCTAACACTCTCAGCTTCTTTAAGACAAATATTTTAAATTTTTTTGTCAGGTATTTCATAGATCTACCTTTCTTTAAGGTTGGTTGCTGGGGGTTTATTTTGTTCTTTTGATTGTGTCAAGTTTCTCTGTTCTTTGTATTTGTTGTAGTTTAACATTGATGTCTGCACATTTGAAGGAACAGCTGCTTGTCATAGTCCTTATGGACTTGCTTTGAGATGGAAAGGCCATCATTCATCAGTCCAGCTTGACACTCTGAGATTCTGTCCAACCTTTTCTATGGATGTTTATGTTCTGGAATTGTGTTTGTAGATTCTTAATTAGAGGAATTTACTGGTTTCTTTTTTTTTCCTGGAGCCCATAATCTTGCTCTCTCTGGTGTCTGACTGCTGTACTGGGGCCAGAATATTGGAGGCACACTCTACTCCTCTCCTCCATTTCCTGTGGAGAAACCTTGAGTTCCAAGCTTTCTCCCGATCTCATAGAGCTGTGTTAGGTACAGCACATCATCCACTCCTTTTCCTTTGTATTTGGCTAACCCCACCAAATTATGCCAGTTTTGTCAACACTTCAAGTGAGGTGTCATAGAAACTGTCCCCTTGCACCAGTTTCTACCACACTGAGATTTCCTGAGATTTCACTGAAATCTCAGGACATTGGAGGCATGCTCTATTCCCCACCATCCTTTCTTGGGGAGAAGTTTGAGGTTCTGAAGTTTCTCAGTCTCACAAAATCCATGTCAGCTTCAACAAGCTAGCTGCCTCTTTTCCTTTATTCTTCCCTGCCCCCAGGCATATGAACTAAGCCAGTTGCATCAGCATTCACATTCTGGTGAGATAGGAACCGGCCCCTTGGACAGCACAAAGAAAGGACAGGATGACGGAGGTACACTTCACTCTTTCTCTCCTCATGAGGGAAAAGTCGCGCTTCTTTGTCTCTTTTTAGCATTTTTACTTTAAAGTCAATTTTGTCTGATATAAGTATAGCTACCCTCTCTTTTCTTTTTTTGGTTACCATTTGCTTGAGTTATCTTTTCCTATCACTTCACTCTCAGTCTATGTGTGTCTTTAAGGCTAAAGTGAGTCTTTTGTAGACAGCATATCATTGGATCTTGTATTTTTATCCATTATGCCCCTCTATGCCTTTTTTTCTGTGTGTGAGATCAGCCCTGTGCTAACATCCGCCAATCCTCCTCTTTTTTTGCTGAGGAAGACGGCCCTGGGCTAACATCTGTGCCCATCTTCCTCCACTTTATATGGGACGCCACCACAGCATGGCTTGCCAAGCAGTGCGTCGGTGCGCGCCCGGGATCCGAACCAGCGAACCCCGGGCCGCCGCAGCAGAGCGCGCGCACTTAACCGCTTGCGCCACCGGGCCGGCCCCCCTTCTATGCCTTTTGATTGAAGAAATTAATTTGTTTAGGTTTAATGTAATTATTGATAAGTAAAAACTTACTATTGCCACTTTGAAAAGTGTTGTCTGACTGTTTTGTAGATCCATTGACCCGTGTTTCTTATCTTGCTGTCTTTTTGTGTGTTTTGACGCCTTGTGGTGTCAGTATGCTATGACTTCTTTATTATCTTCTTCTGCGTACTTGCTACAGGTTTTTCTCTTGTGGCTACCGTGAGACTTATGTAAAATATCTTAAAATTTTAACATCTTATTTTGAACTAATATCAAACTTCAATAGAATTCCTACACTTACACTTTTACTTTTCTTCTTCCTTACATTTTAGCTTATTGAGGTTACAATTTATATGGTTTTTTTTAAATATTGTGTAGCTAGTAACAGATTAATGTAGTTATGGTTATTTTTACTATGTTTGTTTTTTAACTTAAAATAGAGTTGTAAGTGAATTATGCACCACCATTATCATATTACAGAATCTAGCTTTGACTATATATTTACCATTACCAGTGAGCTTTACACTGTCTTCTGTTGGTTTCATGATGTTAATTTGTGTACTTCTATTTCCATTCAAAGAGCACCCTTTAGCTTTTCCTGTAAACCAGGTCTAGTAGTGATGAATTCCCACAGCTTTTGTGTTTTCAGGAATGTTTTTATCCCTCCTTCATTTCTGAAGGACAGCTTCACCAGGTAGAGTATTCTTGGTAAACAGCACTTTTCTTTAAATATTTTGGATATGTCATCCCATTCTTTTCTGACAGTTAAAGTTTCTATTGAGAAATCCACTGATAGTTTTATGGGGTTTTCCTTGTATGTAACTTCTCTCCTTTCTCTTGCTGCTTTTACGATTTATTTTTTGTCTGTGACTTCTGACAATTTAATTATAATGTGTCTCTGTGTAGCCTAATTTAAGTACACTCTATTTGTGCTCTTGGATCTGTATATCTATTTGTCTCCCCAGGTTTGGGTGGTTTTCAGCCACTATTTCTTTAAATATAGTTTCTGTCCCTTTCTCTCTCTCTTCTCCTTCTGGAATTCCCATAATATGAATATTGTTTCTTTTGACTGTTTCTCATACGTCCCATAGACTTTCTACAATCTTTTTCATTCTTTTTTTTCTTTTTGCTCCTCTGATTGAATCATTCACTGATTCTTTATTCTGCAAGATGGAGTCTGCTTTTGAAGCTCTGTATTGAATTTTTAGTTCAGTTATTACATTTTTCAGCTATAGGATTTCTGTTTTTTTGTACTGTTTCTATTTCTTTGTTGAACTTGTTGTTTTGTTCATGCATTTTTTTCTTAATTTTGTTTAGTTGTCTGTCTGTGTGTTCTTGTGGTTCTCTAAATTCCTTTAAGGGAATTATTCTGATTTCTTTGTCTGATGGTTCATAGATCTCTACTTCTTTATTGTCCATTATTAGAGCTTTATTAGTTTCCTCTGATAGTGTCATATTTATATGATTTTTTCTGATCCTTGATTTCTTACATTGGTATCTGCATATTTAAGTGATCTCCTCTTCCATATATTGCAGGCTTGCCTTGACCAAGACAGTTTCTCCCCTATCAATCAGCTCAGTTTGCATTTCTAGATGTGTCTTCTGGTAGCATGCTTGGGCAAGTGGGCCTGGTATGAGGGTCTGTTTTTCAATGAGGCAACTGTTTGAGCTCTGAGTTCAGAGGTAGGGAGGTGTGCCACTGGCTGAGACCAGCTGTGTTTAGGACTGCTAACGTGATTCCCTGCCCAAGTGAGGCTTTAGGATGGGCTCTGCATTTGCCCAGTTTCTCTGGTCAAGCTTAATAAATTGTGAGAACCAGGTACTATACTCAGCAGTAGGCTGGGTTACAAATTAGCCTCCCTGCCCTGGCAGGGCAGCAAGAGGATACTCAGGGTCTGGATGGCTCATTGTTTGTGGACTCAAATGAGGCAAGAGTGTACAATTGATATTCTAGACAGGTGAAGCTACCAGTTTTCCTCTGTAGACAGGTAAAGCCACAGGCTGTGCTTTCTTTTCACATGCCACTGTAAGTAGAGATTTTGGTTGGGCTATTCAGCTTTTCATGTACTGTGGTGTGGTTCACTGATTGAGCAGGCTGAAGTGTGTTTTAAGCAAGAATGGAGCTGGGAGTTAGTTTTCCTTCTCAGGCATAGCAGGAGAAGCAACTCCAAGGCCACTAATGCTCTTTGTTTGTGGTCTTGACTCAAGTTGACCAATGCTCCCAAGTTTTCTGGCTAAACAGGACCACTTACTATGCTCTTTGAGCAATCAGCTGTGCCTTCCTGGTTCTCAGCTCAAGTATTGCCAGGTTATATAGCTGTCAGTTGTTCCCGCCAGCCCTTCCTGTCAGATGGGGCTGGGGTCCATGGTCCACAGCAGGTAGGACTATGACTGGGCTCTCCTGCCTGGGAAAGGATTGGGAGGCTCCACTTTAGACAACTCCCAAGTTTTCCCCAAACAGGTTTTCTTGTTGGGATGGCTGCCAGCTACCTTCTGCAGCAGGTGGGGCTATGACTCAGCTCTTCTTTTGGGCATGGGCAGACCAGGCTCTAGGGCCTGCAAAACTCCCTGTTTGAGGACCTGAATCAGGCAGATCTGCACCCCACCGAGTTCCCTGTTAAGACTGCACCACTGACTTGTTTCTGCTGATAAGCAAAGCCACTAGTTGGAACCACTACTTGGGCTCTGCAGTTCTGCCATATCCAAGTGCCAGTTGTTGGAAACCCCTTCCCACTTATCCATCACAATCAAATTCTCAGTGGTTGAGTCCTGAAGATTTCCCTGGGGAAATCTCCATGGGGCAAGAGCTGAGTAGGTGCTCCCACAAAGTGACCCTCACTGCTGGGGTTCTGGATGGCACCATTAGGCTCTTTTTTCCCCACTGGAGTAACCATAGAATCAGGGCATTGAATCAGGCCATAGAATCAGTGCCATTCTTGGCATTGTGCTGCACCACCCTGGGGGAGGTGCAACGCAGTAAGCATGTAGCCATTCCTCTTCCTCTTCTAATGTAATCTGTCTTGGTCTCTGTAGTGCAGGGAGTGCTTCAGCCTCACGCCCATGTTTTGGTATTCTCTCAGTGATTTCTTGCCTGTGAATATTTGTTACTTGTTCTTCTTGTGAGGGGGAGCAAAGTCAGGAATGACCTATGCCACTATCTTGGTGACATCACTCCTGGAAATTCTTAACTGCATCATAGACTTCTCTTTTTGGGAATGAAGGCTCAGACATCTTTTTCCACTATCTTGCTGATGTCTCTCTCAATAGACCATTTGTTGTTAATCAGTTCATCCATCAAAGAATGTTTTGGTTGTTTCCAACTTTTGGCTCTTGTGAATAAGGCTTCTGTGCATACGGGTGTGTAAATATCTGTTAGAAAGCCTGCTTTCTATTGTGTGGGTATATACCTATAAGCAAAGTTGCTGCATCACATGGTAATTCTAAGTTTAATTTTTTGAGTAATCACCATACTGTTTCCCACAGCTGCTGTGCCTGTTTACATTCCCACCAGCAATGCACAAGGGCTTCATTTTCTGCACATCAATAGTTCTTTTTCCATATAATTGGCTTCCTAAATGTTGTGAGGTGGTCTCTCACTGTGTTTTTGATTTAAAGTTCCTTAATTATTAATGATGACGATTATTGTATCATTTGGTTATTGATCATTTATATATCTTCTTTAGAAAAATGGCTATTCAAGTCCTTTGCTCATTTCAGTATTAAGATGTTTGTTTTCTGTAATTGTTGAGTTTTAGGATTTCTTTAAAATAACAGTAATGTCAACAAACCTTAAGTAGGAATAATTTTTTTTCAGGGTGACCACAATGCATTATTTAAATTTCCATTTTTAAAGAAAAACATGATTCATGCAGAGAAACAGAAAAGTAATTCCCATCCATAAGATAAAAAATAACAAGTAGAAACTGTTCCTCAGAAGTCTTAGACAGTGGATCTACCAGACAAAGATTTTAGTTTATTTTATAAATTTTTGGGGTTTTTTTGTTTTTCCAGTTTTATTGAGATATATTTGCCATTCAGCACCATATAGTTTTATGGTTTACAGTATAATGACTTACATGTATCTTGAAATGATTACCATGATAAGTTTAGTTAACATCCGTCACCTCACATAGATACAAAAAAAAGGCATAAAATGTTTTTTTTCCACATGATGAGAACTTTTAGGATTTACTCTCTTAGCAACATTCATATATACTAAACAAGCAGTAACTATAGTCATCAAGTTGCACATTACATTCCCAGTACTTATTTATCTGATAACTGGAAGTTTTTACCTTTTGAATACCTTCATCCAATGTCGCCCCACACACCACCTCGGATAACCACAAACCTGATCTCTTTTTCTATGAATTTTGGTTTTATTGTTGCTTCTAGATTTCACGTATAAGTGAGATCATACAGTATTTTTCTTTCTCTGTCTGACTTATTGCACTTAGCATAAAGCCCTCAACTGCCATCCATGTTGTTACCAATGGAAATACAGCTCGTCTTTCACTGACCCATCTCACTTAGCATAAAGTGCTCAAAGTCCATCTATATTTTCACAAAAGGCAAGATATCCTCCTTTCCCATGGCTGAATAATATTCCTTTGAGCATACATACCACATCTTATTTGTTTGCTAGGATGATCAACCCTGAGATAACATCCATGCCAATCCTCCTCTTTTTGCTGAGGAAGACTGGCCATGAGGTAACATCCGTGCCCATCTTCCTCCACTTTATATGGGACGCCACCACAGCATGGCATGTCAAGCAGTGCGTTGGTGCACACCCGGGATCCGAACCCAGGCCACCAGCAGCAGAGCATGTGCACTTAACCGATATGCCACAGGGATGGCCCCTACATACCACATCTTCTTTATCCATTCATCTATTGATGGGCATTCAAGTTATTTCCATATCTTGGCTATTGTGAATAACGCTGCAATAAACATGGAAGTGCAGGTATCTCTTTGGAATCCTGTTTTAATTTCCTTTGGGTATATACCCAGAAGTGAAATTGCTGGATCATATGGGAGGCCTATTTTCAATTTTTTAAGGAACCTCCATATTATTTTCCCTAGTGGTTGGACCAATTTATATTCCCACCAACAGTGTATAAGGGTTCCCTTTTCATCACAGCCTTTCCAGCACCTGTTGTTTCTTGTCTTCTTCATGATAGCTATTCTAACAGGTGTGAGGTGATATTTCACTGTGGTTTTGAGTTACATTGCCCTGATGAGTAGTGACGTTGAGCATCGTTTCATGTGTCTGTTGGCCATTTTGAGGTCCTCTTTGGAAAAATGTTTATTTAGTTATTCTGCTCATTTTTTAATTGGATTGTTTGCTTTTTTGTTTTTAAGCTGCATGAGTTCTTTATATATTTTGGGTATTACCCCATTATCAGATATGTGATTTGCAACAGTGTTGTCCTATTCTGTAGGTTGTATTTTCATTTTGTTAATTATTTTTTGCTGTGAAAAAATTTTTGAAATTGATGTAGTCCCATTTTTTTGGTTTTTGCTTTTGTTGTTTTTACTTTTGACATCATGTCAAAAAAAATCATTGGCAAGTCCCACATTAAGGAGATTATATCTTACATTTTATTCTAGGAGTTTCATGGTATCATGTCTTATGTTTAATTGTTTGATACATTTCTTGTTAAGTTTTGTGAGTGGTGTGAGGTAAGCATCCAATTTCATTGTTTTGCACATATATCTCCAGTTTTCCCAGCACCATTTGTTGAAGAGACTATCCTTTCCCTATTGCGTGTTCTTGGCTCTCTTATTGAATATTAGTTGAATGTATAGGCTAGCATTGAATTCTAGGCTCTCTATTCTGTTTCATTAATCTATATGTCTCTTTTTGTGCTGGTACCAGATTGTTTTTTATTACTATGGTTTTGTACTATAGTTTGAAACCAGGAACTGTGATACCTCTGTTCTTTTTTCTCAGGATTGCTTTGGCTATTTGGGGCCTTTTTTGTTCCACACAAATTTTAGGATTCTTCTATTTCTGTGAAGAATGCCTTTGGCATTTTCACGGGGATTGTGTCAAATCTGTCGATGGCTTTGGATTGTATGGACATTTTAATAACACTAATTTTTCCAATCCATTAACATAAAATGTCTTTCCATTTCTTTGTGTGTTCTGTTTCTTTCAGCAAAGTTTTGTGGTTTTCATTGTACAGCTCTTCCACTTCCTTTATTAAATTTATTTTAACTATTTTATTGTTTTTGATGCTATTGTGAATGGGATAGTTTTCTTTATATTTTTCAGATCTTTTATCATTAATGTAAAGGAATGCAAGTGATTTCTGTTAGTTGATTTTGTATTCTGCAACTTTTCTAAAATTGTTCGTTTGTTCCAACAGATTTTGATTGACTTTTTGGGATTTTGTTTTTATGAGATTTTGTCATCAGTGATTACTGACAATTTTACTTTTTCTTTTCTGATTTGGGTGCCTTTTATTTCTTTGTCTTGCCTCATATTGCTCTACCTAGGACTCCCTGTACTATATTGAATAGGAGTAGTAAGAGTGGGCATCCTTGTTTTGTTTCTGATCTTAGAAGAAAAGCTTTCAGTTTTTCTCCATCGAGTTTAATGTTAGATGAGGGCTTGTCACAATCGTCTTTATTATATTGAGATATATTTCTTTTATACCCAATCTGTTAAGAGTTTTTATTATGAAAGAATCCTTTTTTTTGCATCTACTGAGATGATCATGTGATACTTATCCTCATTTTGTTAATATGATGTATCACATTGATTGATTTGCAGATGTTGAACCATTCTTTCATCTCTGGAAAAAATGCCTCTTCTTCATATTGTATGATCCTTTCAATGGGTTCTTGAATTTGTTTTCCCAATATTGTGCTCAGAATTTTGATCTATATTTATTGGGGATATTGGCCTGTGTTTTCTATTCTTATGGTATCCTTACCTGGTTTTGGTAGCAGGGTAATGCGGGCCTTGTAAAATGAGTTTGGAAATGTTCTCTTGTTTTAAATTTTTGAAAGAGTTTGAGAGGGATTGATGTTAATTCTTCTTCGATTGTTTGGTAGAATTCACCAATAAAGCCATCTGATCCTAGGCTTTTGTTTGTTGGGAGTGTTTTGATTACTGATTCAATTTCTTTACTCATTAATGTCTGTTCAGATTTCTGTTTCTTCCTGATTCATTCTTGGAAGCTTCTTTATTTCTAAAAAGGTATCCATTTCTTCTGGGCATATAATATTTTATAGTAGTCTCTTGTGATGCTATATATTTCTGTGGTATCAATTGTAATGTCTCCTATTTCATTTCTAATTTTATTCAAGTTCTTTCTCATTTTTCCTAGTGAGTCTCACTGAACTTTAGTCAATTTTGTTTATCTTTTCAAAGAACCAGCTCCCATTTTTGTTGATCTTTCTATTGTTTTCCTCATCCATTTCATTTATTTCCACTCCAATCTTTTTTATTTGCTTCTATCTACTAACTTTGGTGTTTGTTCTTCTTGTAAAACCTTGAAGTTTAAAGTTAAGTTGTTTATTTGAGAATTTTCTTACTTCTTTGTGTAGGAATTTATTGCTATGAACTTCTTTCTTAGAACTGCTATTGCTACAGCCCATGAATTTTGGTATGTTTTATATCTATTTTCATTTATGTCAAAGTAGTTTTTGTTTTCTGTTGATTTCTTTGTTGACCCAGTGTTTCTTCAGTAGCATGTTGTTTAAACTCCATATGTGTGTGAATTTTCCTGTTTTCTTCTTTTAATTAATTTCTAGTTTCATACCATTGTGATCAGAAAAAATGCTTGTTATTATTTCAGTCTTCTTAAATTTATTATGACTTGTTTTATGGCTTAACATATGATCTATTCTGGACAATATTCCATGTGCACTTTAGAAGAATGTATATTCTGCTGTTTTCAGATAGCACGCTATCTATATATCATTTAAGTCCATCTGATCGAATCTGTCATTTAGGGCTGATGTTTCTTATTGACTTTCTGCCTCTATTATCTACACTTTGATGTAAGTGGGGTATTAAATTCCCCTACTATTATTGAATTGATGTCTATTTCTCTCTTTAGATCTGTTATTATTTGCTTTATATATTTAGGTGCTCCTACATTGGGTGCATAAATATTTACAAATGATATTGTATTCTTTTTTTGAACTGACATTTTTATCATTATGTAATGCACTTCTTTATCTCCTTTTGCAGTTATTGTTTTAAAGTCTATTTTGTCTGATATAAGCATAGCTACCCCAGCATTCTTTTGATTTTTATTTGAATTGAATACATTATTCCATCCCTTTACTTTCAAGCTTTGTTTGTGTTCTTATACTTGAAGTGAGTCCTTGCAGACAGCACATAAATGAGTCTTGTTTTTTTATTAACATTCAGTCTCTCTGTATTTTCATTGCAGAATTTATTGCATTTACATTTAATCTAATTACTGCTATGTTTTTACTTATTGCCATTTTGTTTATTGTTTTCTGGCTGTGTTTTTATTGCCTCTTTTTTTTCTCTTTTTCTTTTTTTGGTGGTTTGATGACTTTTTTTTAGTGAAATGTTTAAATTCATTTCTCATTATCTTTTGTGTATTTACTAAATGTGTTTTTGCTTCGTGGTTACCATGAGGCTTACATATAAGAACATGTATTTATATGTTTATTTTAAGTTGATAACAACATGTGTTTTAAAACATTCTAAAGTTCTGAATTTTTACCCATCACCTTCCATATTTTATGCTTTTGATGTCACATTTTACATTTTTTAATATTTTTATCCCTTAACTAATCATTGTAGTTATACCTATTTTTACTACCTTTGCTTTTTAACCTTCATACTAGCTTTAGAAGTGATTAATCCACTACATTACTATATATTTATGTTTACAAGTGAGATTTATACTTTCATATGTTTTCCTCTTACTAATTAGTGTCTTTTCTTTTCAGCTTAAGGTAATTTCTTTAAGATTTCTTGTAAGGCCATTTTAGTGGTGATGAACTTCTTTAGCTTTTTGTGTGTGTGTGTTTGTGTGTGAGGAAGATTAGCCCTGAGCTAACATCTGTTGCCAATCCTCCTCTTTTTGCTGAGGAAGATTGGCCCTAGACTAACATCTATGGCCATCTCCCTCTACTTTATATGGGATGTCGCCACAGCATGGCTTGACAAGCAGTGCATTGGCCCATGCCCAGTATCTGAACCCAGGAACCCTGGGCCACTGAAGCAGAGTGCACAAACTTAACCACTATGCCAACAGGCCAGTCACTGTACTTCTTTAGCTTTTATTTGTCTCCAAAACCCTTTGTCTCTATTGAAATTCTGAATGTGCCAGGTAGAGTATTCTTGGTTGGAAGTTTTTTCCATCAACACATTGAATATATTGTGCCACTTCCTTCTGGCCTGCAAAATTTCTGCTAAAATATCTGCTTGTTGTCTTATAGGGGTTCCCTTGTACGTAACAAGTTGTTTTTCTCTTGCTGCTTTTAAGAGTCTCGCCTTGTATTTAACTTTTGTAGTTTGAATTATAATGTGTCTTTGTGTGGGTCTTTTTGGTTTCATCTTATTTGGAACACTGTGGGCTTCCTGGACCTGTAAGTGTGTTTTCTTCTACCCAGTTAGAGAAATTTTCAGGCATTATTTCTTCAGGAAAGTTTTCTGCACCTTTCTCTCTCTTCTGCTTCTGGAACCTCTATAATGCAAATGTTATTCTTTCTGATGTTGTCCCATAAGTCCTTTAACCTACCTTTAGTTTTTAAATTCGTTTTTTCTTTTTAATTTTTTCCCTCAATTGGGTTTATTCTGCTGCCCTACCTTCTGGTTCAGTGATCCTTCTGCTTCATGTATTCTGCTGTTGAACCCCTCTAATGTATTTTTCAGTTTGGTTATTGTATTCGTCAGCTCTTTGACTTCTTTTTGGTACTTTATTATATTTTCTATTCCTTTGTTGACGTTCTCACTGTGTACATCCATTCTTCTCTCAAGGTCAATGAGCAACTTTATGACAATTACTTTATTTATCAGGTAAATTACTTATCTCTGTCATTAAAGTTTCTTCTGAGGTCTTGTTATTTTGTTTGGAACATATTGCTTTGTTTCATCATTTTTGCTTGACTTTGTGTGTTTTTTTCTATGTATTAGATGAAACAGCCATCACTCATGGTCCTAAAGGAATTGCTTCATGTTGATGATAAACTTGAGTAATTAACCCTGTTCTAGCTTTTGCTTGTCTCTTGAGCCTTTGTGATTGTCTGAGCAGCCTCATTTATTTTTAATAGCTCTCAGATGTTGAGGGTGTGCCAAGACGTGTCAGTGTCCCAAAGGGATGAATCTCAGCCAGTACCTAGTTTCAGGGTTGTTGGAATCTAGAACTTCAGGCATCAGCTTTTAAAGTATGGTTATATCCAGAGGCTTGAGTCAAGATGGTGGCGTAAGCAGACTCGGAACTCACCTCCTCCCGTGGACACAGCCAATTTACAACTACACGTGGAAAAGTTACCCCTGAGACAGAACTGAAAACTGATAAGAGGAACTCCTGCAACAACGACAATCCTAACTGAGGTAGAAGAGGCAGAGACTCCCTTCTGGAGAGGAAAAACGCCACATTCACAAGCCACTGGCAACAGCTCACAGGTACGCTGCCCTCCCTGGAGGCATGGGGCCCTGAACCAGGGAGAGCCCCCACTTGGGGATTTTGTGGACCAAGCACAATCGAGACAAGTGGCATAATATCTGACTTTGCTGCTACTAAAACACTGGGGAGCACCCCCAGAAAACCCAGTTCACAAAGAAACTAAAACCAGCTCTTAAAGGGCACACGCGCAAACTCACCAGTATCAGAAAGCACCCTAAAATCACCAGAAAGAAAGGTGCAGAGTGCTGTGGTGAAAAGAGACTCACCTAATAGGCCCTGAGTGCATCTCGGTGAGGGGTGAGACCTCTCCATGGACTGGGACATTGGTGGCGGCCCTTGTTGTGGCCTGGTGTGGGGGTGCTGACACAGACGCCATTGGAGTTCTCCCTGGGGCCTGCTAGCCCAGAGTCTGCCCCACCCGCTAGAGCACCAATTTAATCCAGCTCAACCAGGGCAGGCAGCCCAACCTAGAGACTGGCCCCACCCGACAACAAGCCCTCAGGCAACTTGTGGGACTGCATATATTGGTGACCGGATTCTCTGCAGCCTGGCAACTGATCTGACTTTAGCAGGGCAGGGTGTGCACAAGGAGCAGGTGGAGAGTGTGGGGCGGTGGCAGAGTATGTGGGGCTCCCGCCGTGGAGAGACTGGGTCCGCTTCAGGAGGTCAGGGCGCACACATGGGGCAGGACTGTGTTGACTGTGTTTGCGGACCTGTGGGCGGCAGGACTTGTCAGCTGCAGAAGACTTGTGCTTCTCAAAGACCCACATAGGGGGTTTGCCCCACCTTCCAAAGCCTGAAACAATTGGGTGCTCTTGTGACTGAGGCCAGCCTCACAGAGCTGCAATCCTCAGAGAGCTGACAAGAGACCTAATAGGCTAGAGGCTTACAGCAATTGTAAGGCCCTGAGCCTAACAACCTACCACACTGGGGGCCTACTCACTTAAAAGAAATACTGCAACACAAATGTGGTATTAGAACTTGCAGCCAACTGTGCTGGGGCTCCCCACACCTGATAAAGAGACTGAAGAGACTGAAGGGCCCACAACAACTACAAGCAGGTGAGCATTACAACAGCTGGCCAGGAGCATAACTCGGCCTCCCAGGGTGCCTACAGGGAGAGAAAGCAGGGCACAACAGAAGGACACATGTAGCCCACATAGGGGTCACCCCTGGAACATTGAGAACTGATGGAATCACACTGCAGGTCTCCTAAGATATCACTTACATAAGGTCACCTATCCAAGAGCAGGAGACGTAGCTGACCTACCTAATACGTAGACACTAGCACAGGGAAAGAGGCAAAATGAGGCGGCAAAAGAAAACATTCCAAGGAAGGGAACAGGACAAAACCCCAGAAAAGGAACTAAGTGAAACAGAAATGAGCAACCTAACTGATAGTTCAAACCAAGAGTGTTAAGGATGCTCACTGATCTGGGGAGAAGAATAGATGAACTCAGTGAGAATGTCAACAAAGAAATGGAAGATATAAAAAAGAACCAATCACAAATGAAGAATACAATACTGGAAATGAAAAATTCATTCGAGGGACTCAAAAGCAGAGTAGAGGATACAGAAGAACGGATCTGTGAGCTCGATGAAAGACTAGAAGAAATTACCCAAGCTGAACAGGTAAAAGAGAAAAGAATTGAAAAGAGTGAGGACAGTCCAAGGAACCTCTGTGCCAACATCAAGTGCTCTGACATCCGTGTTATAGGTATCCGGGAAGGAATAGAGAGAGACAAGGGGGCAAGGAATCTATTTCAAGAAATAATAGATGAAAACTTCCCTAACCTAAGGAAGGAAACAGACATCCAGGTACAGGAAGAACAGAGAGCCCCAAACAAGATAAACCTAAGGAGGCCCACAGCAAGACACATCATAATCAAAATGTCCAGAATTGAAGATAAAGAGAGAATCCTAAAAGCCGCAAGAGAATGTCAAGTTACATACAGAGGAAACCCGATAAGGCTATCAGCTGACTTCTCAGCAGAAACCTTACAGGCTAGAAGAGAATGGCACGATATATTTAAAGTGCTAAAAGGAAAAAACTTACAGCCAGGAATACTCTACCCAGCAATGTTATCATTCAAAACGGAAGGACAGATCAAAATTTTCCCAGAAAAGCAAAATTTAAAGGAGTATGTCACCAAGAAACCAGTGCTACAAGAAATGTTAAAGGGACTGATTTAAGGGGAAAAGAGAGCACGACAAATATGAAAAATTATCTATTTCCATGATAAGAACGTAATGGATACAAATGCACAAAAAAGAGGTTAGATATGATAGCAAAAACATAAAAGGAGGGAGGAGGGGAGTTACAGAGTACAGCTTTCAGACAGAGGTCAAACTAAAGTGACCATCAATTCTGTATAGAATAAGAAAGGAACAGAGAAAGACTACTAAAACACTGAGAAAAAAAAAGTTAAAAAATGGCAGTAAGTACATACATCAATAGCTACTTTAAATGTCAATGAACTAAATGCTCCAATTAAAAGGCATAGGGTGGGTGACTGGATAAAAAAACAAGACCCATATATATGCTGCATACAAGAGACACACATCAGACCTAAAGACAATCACAAACTGAAAGTGAAGGGATGGAAAAAGATACTCCACTCAAATGGCAATGAAAAGAAAGCTCGGGTAGCAGTACTCATATCAGATAAAATAGACTTTAAAACAAAAACTGTTAAAGGAGACAAAGAAGGGCATTACATAATGATCAAGGGAACAATCCAACAAGAGGATATAACACTTGTAAATATCTACACATCCAATGTAGGTGCACCTAGATATATAAAGCAATTATTAACAGACATAAAAAGAGAAATAGACAGTAACACAATAATAGTAGGGGACTTTAACACTCCACTTACACCAACGGATAGATCATCCAAACAGAAAATCAATAAGGAAACATTGGCCTTAAATGACACACTAGAACATATGGACCTAGTAGATATATACAGAGCATTCCATCCAAAAACCGAAGAATACATGTTCTTTTCAAATGCACATGGAACATTCTCCAGGACTAATCACATATTAGGCCACAAAACAAGTCTCCATAAATTTAAGAAGATTGAAACAATACCAGGCATCTTTTCTGACTACAACGGTATGAAACTAGAAATCAACTATAGGAAGAAAATCAGAAAAGCCACAAATACGTGTAGATTAAACAAAATGCTACTGAATAACGACTGGGTCAATGAAGAAATCAAAGAAGAAATCAAAAAATACCTGGAGAGAAATGAAAATGAAAATACCACATGCCACAATTTATGGGATACAGGAAAAGCGGTTCTAAGAGGGAAGTTTATAGCGATACAGGCATATCTCTACAAACAAGAAAAATCTAACAATGCACCTAAAGGAACTGGAAAAAGAAGAACAAACAAATCCCCAAATCAATAGAAGAAGGGAAATAAGAAAATCAGAGCAGAAATAAATGAAATAGAGACTAAAAAAAAATAGAAAAATTCAATAAAACCAAGAGCTGGTTCTTCGAAAAGATCAACAAAATTGACAAACCCTTAGCTAGACTCACCAAGAAAAAAAGAGAGAAGGCACAAATAAGTAAAATCGGAAATGAAAGAGGAGAGGTTACAACAGACACCTCAGAAATACAAAAGATTATAAGAGAATACTATGAAAAGCTATATGCGAACCAATTCGACAGTCTGGAAGAAATGGATAAATTCTTAGAATCATACAACCTTCCAAAACTGGATCAAGAAGAAGTAGAGTATTTGAATAGACCAATCACCATAAGGAGATCGAGACAGTAATCACAAACCTCCCCAAAAATAAAAGTCCAGGACCAGACGGCTTGCCTGGTGAATTCTACCAAACATTCAAAGAAGACTTAATACCTATCCTTCTCAAACTCTTCCAAAAAATTGAGGAGGTGGGGAAGCTCCCTAAGTCATTCTACTAAGCTGAAATTACCCTGATACCAAAACCAGACAAGGACAACACAATAAAAGAAAATTACAGGCCAATATCACTGATGAACATTGATGCGAAAATCCTCAACAAAATACTAGAAAATCGCATACAAACAATACGTTAAAAAGATTATACACCATGATCAAGTGGGATTTATTCCAGCTATGCAGGGATGGTTCAACATTCGCAAATCAATCAACGTAATACACCACATTAATAAAATGAAGAATAAAAATCACATGATCATCTCAATATATACAGAGAAAGCATTTGACAAGATACAGCATCCATTTATGATAAAAACTCTGAATAAAATGGGTATAGAAGCAAAGTAGCTCAACATAATAAAGACCATATATGACAAACCCACAGCTAATATCATCCTCAATGGTGAAAAACTGAAAGCTATCCCTCTAAGAACAGGAACCAGAGAAGAATGCCCACTGTCACCACTCCTATTTAACATAGTACTGGAAGTCCTAGCCAGAGCAATCGGGCAAGAGAAAGAAATAGAATGGATCCAAATTGGAAAGGAAGAAGTGAAACTGTCACTATTTGCAGATGACATGATTTTATATATAGAAAACCCTAAAGAATCCACCAGAAAACTTTGAGAAGTAATAAACGAGTATGGTAAAGTTGCAGGATACAAAATCAACATACAAAAATCAGTTGCATTTCTGTACACTAACAATGAAGTAGCAGAAAGAGAAATTAAGAATACCATCCCATTTACAGTTTCAACAAAAAGAATAAAATACCTAGGAATAAACTTAACCAAAGAGGTGCAAGATCTATACACTGAAAACTATAAAACATTTCTGAAAGAAATTGAAGAAGAGACAAAGAAATGGAAAGATATTCCGTGCACTTGGACTGGAAGAATTAACATAGTTAAGACGTCCATTCTTCCTAAAGCCATCTATAGATTCAATGCAATCCCTATCAAAGTTGCAACAACATTTTTCACAGAAATAGAACAAAAAATCCTAAAAGACCCCAAATAGCTAAAGGAATCCTGAGAAAAAGGAACAAAGCTGGAGGTATCACACTCCCTGATTTCAAAATATACTACAAAGATATAGTAACCAAAACAGTATGGTACTGGCACAAAGACAGACACACAGATCAATGGAATAGAATCAAAAGCCCAGAAATAAACCCACACATCTATGGACAGCTAATCTTTGACAAAGGAGCCAAGAACATACAATAGAGAAAAGAAAGTCTCTTCAACAAATGGTGTTGGGAAAACTGGATAGCCACATGCAAAAAAATGAAAGTAGACCCTTACATTACACCATACACAAAAATTAACTCCAATTGGATTAAAGACTTGAATGTAAGACCTGAAACTATGAAACTTCCTGAAGAAAACATAGGCAGTACGCTCTTCGACATCGATCTTAGCAACATATTTTCAAACACCATGTCTGACCGGGCAAGAGAAACAATAGAAAAAATAAACAAATGGGACTACATCAAACTAAAAAGCTTCTGCACAACAAAGGAAACCATCAACAAAACGAAAAGACAACCTAACAATTGGGAGAAGATATTTAAAAACCGTACTTCTGATAAGGGCTTAATCTCCAAAATATATAAAGATCTCATGCATCTGAACAACAAAAAAACTACCAACCCAATTAAAAAATGGGCAAAAGACCTGAACAGACATTTCTCCAAAGAAGATATACAGATGGCCAACAGACACATGAAAAGATGTTCATAATCACTAACTATCAGGGAAATGCAAATCAAAACTACAATGAGATAGCACCTCACGCCTGTCAGAATGGCTATAGTTAACAAGACAGGAAACAACATGTGTTGGAGAGGATGTGGAGAGAAGGGAACTCTCATACACAGCTGGTGGGAGTGCAAACTGGTTCAGCCACTATGGAAAACAGTATGGAGATTCCTCAAAAAATCAAGGATAGAACTACCATATGATCCGGCTATTCCACTGTTGTGTATTTAGCCAAAGAACTTGAAAACACCAATTTGTAAATGTACATGCACCCCTGTGTTCATTGCAGTGTTATTCACAATAGCCAAGACTTGGAAGCAACCTAAGTGCCAATCAAGTGACGAATGGATAAAGAAGATGTGGTATATATACACAATGGAATACTACTCAGCCATAAAAAATGATGAAATCCAGCCATTTGTGACAACATGGATGGACATTGAGGGTATAATGCAAAGTGAAATAAGTCAGAGGGAGAAGGTCAAATACCGTATGGTTTCCTTCATTAAGTAGTAGATAATAACAATGATAAACAAACACATAGGGACAGAGATTGGATTGGTGGTTACCAGAGGGGAAGGGGGGAGGGAGGTGGGTGAAATGGATAATTCCGTACATGTGTGTGGTGATGGGTTGTAATTAGTATTTTGGTGGTGAACATGAAGTAATCTATGCATAAATAGAAGTATAATGATGTACACCTGAAATTTTTGCAATGTTATGAACAAATGTTACTGCAATAAACAAAAAATTTAAAAAAAAATGTATGCCGTCCTTTGGGATTGGAATTATGAGCCCTGCCACCTACTAGACTGGGTGATCCGGAGGTGTCCCATGGTTGACAGTTGCAGAAATTCAGGCTCCTTATGAGTGTATATGTTCTTTTCTGGGAGGTAGTATTAAGCTATATTAAGGCAGAGAGAGAGCACAAAAATGGTGTCCCCAAACTTATATTCCCTGAAAGCACCTCCTTAGGCCTCTACATGTGTTCCATGTCTAAATCCTAGTTCTCAGACTGAGACTTCAGGACAAAAAAATAAGCTTCTTTCATAGAAATATGGGTTATGTTTCAGTCTGCTTTCTGTGTAGTGCCCTGGGGGCGGTAGTCTGCCAAGAAGTGTCTCTCTTATTTTTACAGTCCTGTGGATCCCTGGAACACTACTCCCCCGGCCTCCAGAGCCAGGCAATCAAGGGGTTACTCCTGGAATGTAGCTGCAAAAACCAGGGCACCAGAAATGTGCAAAAGCTCCCTTCTGGGAGATAATCATGCTGTGGATCATACCAGAGGGAGACTGTAAAAATGTGACTTGCTAGTTGGAGACTAATGATGGCATCCAGTGAGAAAAAAAAAGTTTAGAGTAAAAAAAAATATGTTGTCTACCAGCTTTAGTAAGGTAGAGGGAGAGCATGAAAATGGCACCTGCCTGTACTTCAGTCCTCAGAGAGGATCCCAACAGGCTCCTGTCCCCCAGGCCAACACTTTAAGATTAGCAAGTGAATTTCTTTCACATAAAGTCTGAGTGCTTTTCAAATGGCTGCTTCAACCTTGAGCTTTGAGGTGAGTGAGTCTACACATAAACCCTTTAAGAGATGTTTCTTAGTTTGCTACAGCCCTTTGGGTCTCATAAATGTGACATCTGTTGGTTTTCAAAGCTAGATGTTTTGAGGGCTTTTCTCGTAGATGCATGTCTTAAAAGTTGGGGTGCCTGATGTGAAGTTAAAACCTTTCACTCCTCAGGGAGAAGGTCCAGGTTTGTGAATTCTCTTCTGTTTGTAGGTTATTGCTTTAGGGATCAGGTTTATTGTGAAACCACATCTTAGTCTCTCGTCATTTGCCAATGTAAAGGAGCTGCTCAGATAGTTTTCAGTTCTTCCTCAGAGGAAATTTTTCTATATGTAGCTGTAGATTCAGTGTGTCCATGGGAGTAGGTGAGTTCAGGAACTTAAAGAAGGGCTGTCACCATCTTTGACAGCCTTCCTTCACTTTATAAATTGGGAAGAAGTATCAGTATCAATCTAATTTCTTTTTTTTAATTTAATAACATTTTATTTAACCCAATATATCCAAAATGTTATCATTTCAACATGAGGTACTGGCTACTTTTCAAGTGCTCAGTTGTCACAAGTGGCTAGTGCTCTCACATTGACAGCACGGGATAAAGCATCAGGGCCTCACTGCTGTTGTGACAGAGGACGTATTACACCACACGTCGGTTATGATAATTCGGAGATTTGCATTTGCACTTAGAACCCGTGGCACAGGATATTTAGACTTCCGCCCGTGTCTCCCTTCCTTTGCACCCACACCAGCCCAACCTCTGTGTCCTTGAACTTGGTCATTTGTCGTATTTCTTTCAGTATTTTTTTCAGAAGGGAAACATGAGTGGAATACTTTCCAAGCTCTTGCTTATGTGAAAATACATTGGTGTTATCTTTACTTGAGGAAGATGTAATAATTTGAAAAAGAAAAGCTCACCCTTAGTGCCGGACATTCCCCTAGAAGCTCTGTGTCTTTCTCTGTTTGCTGGAGGAGGGGTCCAGGGTCAGTCCAGCATTGGTGCATTTCCGGAGAGCATGCCATTTCTTCCTGCGTGGCGATGGGACTGTTCTTAATTCTTTTCATTTAAAAACTTGCCCGGATACGTCTAGGGTGGGCTCTAAAGACCTGATTCTCTTGAAATTTGTGAACTCTTTCCACTCCAGATGCACACATCTTTGTCCAATCAGCTCAGAGTGGTTCACGCTGAGTTATCCAATTTGGTGTCAGCTAAACACACCATCTGTTTACTATATTGTCTCTCATTGCGTTTGTGGGTGTCATCTTTTACCTCTGTGCTTTGGAGGAACTAGCAGTGTTCGTCCTTAATACCATTGAATTGATTCTCCGTGTTGTTAATTTTGCTCCTTCCTGCCTCTGTAGTGAATTTTTTTTATTGAGGTTTTAATGGTTTTTAACATTGTGAAATTTTGGGTTGTGCATTTTTGTTTGTCCATCACCATATATATGACTCCCTTCACCCCTTGTGCCCACCCCCCAGCCCCACTGCCCCTGGTAACCACAGTACAGTTTTCTCTGTCCATGTGTTGGTTTATATTCCACATATGAGTGAGATCATACAGTGTTTGTCTTTCTCTTTCTGGCTTATTTCACTTAACATAATACGCTCCAGGCCCATCCATGTTGTTGCAAATGGGACGATTTTGTCTTGTTTTATGGCTGAGTAGTAGTCCATTGTATATATATACCACATTTTCTTTATCCAATCGTCAGTCAAGGGACACTTAGGTTGCTTCCACTTCTTGGCTATGGTGAATAATGCTGCAATGAACATAGGGGTGCATAAGCCTCTTTGGATTGTTGATTTCAGGTTCGTGGGATAGATTCCCAGTAATGGGATGGCTGGGTCATAGGGTATCTCTATTTTTAAGTCTTTGAGGATTCTCCATACCATTTTCCATAAAGGCTGCACCAGTTTGCATTCCCACCAGCTGTGTATGAGGGTTCCTGTTTCTCCACATCCTCTCCAACACGTTGTTTTTTCTATATGTAGCTGTAGATTCAGTGTGTCTATGGGAGTAGGTGAGTTCAGGGACTTCAAGAAGGGCTGTCACCATCTTGCACAGCCTTCCTTCACTTTATAAATTGGGAAGAAGTATCAGTATCAATCTAATATCTTATTCCCTTATTAAAAGTTGACGGGACAGAGAAGATCTTATTTATAATATTCTAACTTGTCTGGAGACTGCCTGAAGAAGTCGTCTATTTTTTGCCTAACTCAGATCAGGTGAAGAGATGCAGTAAGTGCTGCTCTGGAAAACTACAGCGGAACCAAGACTGAATATAAAAGGCAGGAAATTACAGAAAGAGGTTGTTTGTGTCCCCCCCAAATTCATATGTTGAAATCCTGATTCCCAAGGTGATGGTATTAGAAGGTGGGGCCTTTAGAAGGTGATTAGGTCATGATGGCAGAGCCCTCATGAGTGGGATTAGTGCCCTTAGAAAAAAGGCTTGAGAGAGACTTTCCTTTGGAACTAGGTAATGCATAAAGTCTGGAAGAGTTTTTTGGTGTATGCTATAAAAAGCCTACATTGCTTTGAATGGATCTTTCAAGGTGATTGTTGTTAGGTCTCCAAAAGAAAAGAAGAGTTCTTTAGAGAAAGCCTCAAGCTTCTTAGAGAAAATATAAAAATTCCTGAAAAGAATGTGGTAGAAATATGGATGGTAAAGGCTATTCTGACAAAGTCTCATATGGAAATGTGGAACATGTTACTGGACAATTGAGGATAATCCATCTTTTTTATAAAGTGGCAAATAACTTGACTGAATTGTGTTTGAGTCCTAGTGTTTTGTGTAGGGCAGAACTTGAAAGCAATGAAATTGAATATTTAGGTAATGCAATTTCTAAGCACAGTGTTGAAGGAGGAGCCTGGTTTCTTTTGACTGCTTATAGTATAATATGAGAAGAGAGAAATGACTTATAATGACAAAATTGTCAGTCAAAAGGGCAGCAAAACATAAAGGTTTGGATTATTCTTACCATACCCATATTGAAAAGAATGAGAAAGTCTTCTGAGGAGCCAACATGAAAGGTGTGGTCAAATAACTATTTGATAAAATTAGTCAACCATCTAAACAGAAGGCAGGAGTTATTGTCTAAGACAATGGAAGAATGACCACAGAGGCCATTCAGAGATCATCAGGGCTGCCCCTCCCATCATAGGCTCAGGGTGAAAGGGCTTTTAGGCATAAAAATTGCAAAGGAAGGGCCTCCTGTGCACACAGAACCTCAGATAACTCTGCCTTGTTCCATGCTCCTTGGCCACCCCAGATACTGCACCAGTGGGCCCTGTTGCAGCATGGGCTGCACCCAACAGACCTGTGGTGACATGTCTGCTTCCACCTAGAATTTGAATGATGGAACCACTTGGAGTTGGAGGCTTGTGACCTAGGCAGAGGGCTTCCACAAAGGTGAAGCTCAAAGAAAGCTACAGGTAGTGCAATGCCCAGTAGAGCCATGGAGTCAAGACCACCCAAAGCCATGGAAGCAGGGCTATCCAAAGAAATGAGTGCCCAATTCCTGCCTGGTAAAGCTGAGGGCGAAGAACTCTCTGCCCCCAGTGGGTATGCAATGTTGGACTCCAGCCCCGGTGTGTCTGGAAGGTGAGACCTCCACCCCAGTAGGCCTAGATGGCAGAACATCCAGTCAAAGATTATTTTTGAGGCTTAAGGTTTAATGTTATTTGCTCTGTTTGGTTTAGACTTTCTCAGGACCTCTCCTTGATTTTTACCAATTTGTCCCTTTCAAAATTGGATTATCTATCCTATGCCTGTCCCATCATTGTATTTTAGCAGTACATAACTTCCATTATGTGTACAGAACACTATGTGTTTTTTTATGTTATTGTTTTGTTTTGTTTTTTGCTGAGAAAGATTTACCCCATGCTCACATCTGTTGCCAGTCTTCCTCTTTTTTTGCTTGAGGAAGATCTACCCTGAGCTAACATCTGTGCCAATCTTCCTCTATCTTTTGTATGTGGGACACCACCACAGCATGGCTGGTGAGTGACGTAGGTCCATGCCCAAGATCTAAACCAGTGAACCCCAGCTTCCAAAGCAGAGCACACAGAACTTTAACCACTCGGACACAGAGCTGGCCCCAGAACGCAATGTTTGATTTCAAACTTCCACAGTTGGAAAATAATTTGCCTCAGGTTGAAACATGCCTTGACTCCCATTCATATTTGATTTAGATATTTAGATTAGACTTGGGAATTTAGAATTTTGTGTTAATGCTGGAGTATGTTAAGACTTTTGGGATTCTTGGAAAGCAATGAATGTATTTTCCATGTGAGAAAGACATAAATTTTGAGACCCAGGAGTGAAATGCCATAGACTAAATGTTGGTATCCTCCCAAGATTTATATGTTGAAATTCTAACCCCCAAGGTGATAGTTTTAGGAAGTAGCACCTTCAGAAGATGATTAGATCATGAGAGCAAGTAGGATTATTGCCCTTTTAAAAGAGGACTGAGAGAACCCCTTTCTCCTCTGTCATGTGAGAACACACAAAGATGGCCTTCTACAAATCAGAAAGCAGTCTTTCACCAGACACTGAATCTGCTAACACCTTGATCTTGGACTTCCAGCCTCCAGAACTGTGTTAAATAAGTATTTGCTGTTTATGAGCCATTCAGTCTATGATATTTTTTATAGCAGCTAGAAAAGACTTAGAGAAATAAAATAGAACATCTAAACCTGGGAGGAGAACCTGTGATAAGATTCTTTGGGAAATTTTCATTCAAAAGCAGTAATTAAAATGGGGGAATTAAAAAACCACACATGCCCAGAAAAGATAAATATTCAGAAAACACCTGAGACATCCTTAAGCTTTAACCTTAAGTTGATCTAAAAGCTCACAGCATGGACACCTAATTAGTGAAAGAATTCCCCAACACAGAAGCATCTGCAAAGACTGAGAAAGGTGGATGTAGTTTTCAAATGTGTATTTAAACAACAACAACAACAAAAATTACAAGGCATAAAAAGAAATAGGAATTGTGAACCACTCAAAGAAAGAAAGTAAAGTGGCAAAAACCATCCTTGAGGAATCACAGACATTAAACTTAATGGACAAAGACTTTCAAATAACTGTCTTAAATATGCTCAAAGAGCTAAAGGAAAACACAGACCAAGAACTAAAGAAATTAGGAAAACAAGATATGAAAACAATAAGAATATCAACAAAGACATTAAAATTATAAAGGAACCAAACAAAAATTCTTCAGGTAAAAATACAATAACTGAATTAAAAATTTTACTAGAGTTGCAATAGCAGATTTGAACAGCAAAATAAATAATTAGTGAATATAAGTATAGGAAATTTGAAATTATTGAGTTTGAGAAACCAAATATAAAAAACAAAAGAAAGAATAGAGCCTATGGGACTTTTAGGAAAGTTGAAGTTAATCAATATATGCATTATGAGTGTCCCAGAATGAGAAGAGAGAAAATTCCAGAGAGATTATTTAAAGAAACAACAGCCAAATCTTCTCAAATATGAAGAAATACATGTATCTAAAAATGAAAGTTCACAAATCCAAAAAGTCTCACACTGAGACATATTTTAATGAAAGTATGAAAACACAAAGACAAAGAATTTTGTAAACAACAAGAGTAACACAACCCATCATGCACAACGGACAGGAGCCCAGAAGTCAATGAAATGATATATTTAAAGTGCTGAAAGTAAAAACCATCAAGCAAGAATCCTGTACCCATCAAAAGTGTTTCTCCAATATGAGTTAGAAATTAAGACTTTCCAGGATAAACAAAATCCATAGAAGTTCATTACCCCTAAACCTACCCTACAAGAAATGATGATAAAGATATTCATCAGGAAGAAATGAAAGGATTCTAGACAGTAACTCAAAGCCATATGAGGATATAAATATCATCAGAAAAGTAAATGTATGGCCAAATATAAATATAAGTATTATTGTAGTTTTGGTTTGTAACTACAATTTTTATTCTCAGCGGGAAACAAATAAAATGTATAAAAATAATTTTAAATCTATATTAATGGGTACACAATGTATAAATGTGTAATATGTGAAATCAATAGCAAAATGTGGGGTGTAAGAGCTGTAGAGTTATAAATTTAGGACATTATATATAATCCCCATAGTAACTAGAAAGAAAATATCTGTAAAATATACACAAAAGGGCATAAGAATTAATCAAAACATGTCACAACAAAAAATCAACTGGACAGAAAAAAGGCAGTAATTCAGGAAATGAAGGACAAAAATCTATGACATATAAAGGAAACAAATAACAAAAGCAAGTCTTCCCCTATTGATAATTACTTTAAATGTAAATGAATTAAATTCAACAATTATAAATTCAACCATCAGAAGACATAGATTGGCAAAATGGGTAAAAAAAATCATGATTCAACTACATTCTGTCTACAAGAGATTCACTTTAGATCTAAAGATATGAATAGGTTAAAAGTGAAATGATGGAAATATACTATCAATGCAAATAGTAACCGAATGTGAGCAGGGATGGTATACTAATATCAGACAAAATAGACTTTAATTCAAAAACTATCACAAGATATAAAGAAGCTCATTACATATTGATAAATTTCAATTCACCAAGATGATATAACAATAATAAATGCATATGCACCAAACAGCAGAGTTCCAAAATACATGAGGGAAACACTGATAGTATTTAAATGGAAAACAGCCAGCTCTACAATAATAGCAGGAGCTTTCAATACCTTATTTTCCATATGGATAATATGTACACTAAAGATCATAAGAAATAGAGGACTTGAGCAACACTATAAACCTATTGGACCTAACAGGTATAAACAGAATACTACCTACCAAAGTAGAATGCAGTTTTTTTTTAAGTGCACATGAAACACTCACCATGATAGACCATTTTTCAGGCCACAAAACAAGTTAATATATATTGAAAGAACAAAGTTGGAGGACTAACACTTTCTGATTTCAAAACGTACTGTAAAGCTATAATAATCAAAACATTGTAATACTGGCATAAAGACAGACATACAGGCCAACTTAACTGAAAAGAGAGGTCAGAAATAAACTCTGCCATATATGGTCTAAAATACGGGTGACAACACCATTCAATGGGCAAGAACTGTACTTTCAACAAATAGTCTTTGCATGGATGTTGAAAAATCAGTATCCTTTTGTATTGCTAGTGAGAATGTAAAATAGCACAGCCACTGTAGAAAACAGCATGGCAGTTTCTCAAATAATTAAACATAAAATTACCATATGATCCAGCAAATCTACTTCTGGGTATACACCCAAAAGAATTGAAAATAGACGTGAACAGATATTTTTACACAAATGATCAATTGAAATATTATAGTATTATATGTATACACATATATAAGCAATCTTGCAGTAAGAGGGTATGTTCTCCACTTGATAGAAGTGTGTAATATTGAATGGTGAGAAACTGAACAGTTTACTCTTGAAACAAAAACAAAGCAAGTATTTTTTATTGTTATATATATTATTATACATGTAGAATGTAAGTTGGATTTTGCCACATTTTTGCTTTATTTAAGATAGTCTTATTTTTTCTATATTAGTCTATTAAAATGATCAATAAACTTTATTGAATTTTGAAAGTTAAATAAACCTTTTATTCCAGGGATTGTTTCTACTTGGTCATGAGTAGTTTTTTCTTATATGTGGTTATGATGATTTCTACTTATCTAATGCTGGCTTAAATTTTATAATATTTGGTTGAGGATTTTTGTCCCCATTATCTTGAGGGATATTTGTGTGTATTTTTCTTACCTTTACTTGCAATGTTTTTGCCTGATTTGGGTAGCAGGGTAATGGTAGTTTCATGAAATGCTTTGTGAAGCATTCTCTTCCTGTCAACATTCTCTAAATATTTATGTACAATTGTATTATTTTTTCCATGAATGCTTCATAAATTAATCAGTGAATACATCTTGGCCTACAATTTTCTTTAAGAGATAATGTTTAATAATAAATTTAATTTGTATAATAGATATAAGGCTATTCATGTTATATTTTTCTTGAGTGAGCTTTGTTACTTTGTGCC
Organism: Ceratotherium simum simum; assembly: GCF_057802395.1. Taxonomy (NCBI): domain Eukaryota; kingdom Metazoa; phylum Chordata; class Mammalia; order Perissodactyla; family Rhinocerotidae; genus Ceratotherium; species Ceratotherium simum. The sequence goes on along the minus strand of NC_141940.1, from coordinate 80,867,995 downwards.
ATTCAAGGATTATCCTTATTTAAGTGAAGTTGTTTAATTCATTAGCATAGAATGGCTAATAATATTTACATATTATCTTTTTTTTTTTGCTGAGGAAGATTAGCCCTGAGCTTACATCCATGCCAATCTTCATCTACTTTATATGTGAGTTGCAGCCACAGCATAGTTGATGCATGGTGTATATCTGCGCCTGGGATCTGAACCCGTGAACACAGGCCACCAAAGCAGAGTATGCCAAGCCCAACCACCATTCCGTGGGTCCAGCTCCCTTATTATCCTTTCAAAACCTGTAGAATATTCAGTAATGTCATCTCTTGCATTCCTGATAGTGTAATTTGTGTCTCTTTTCTTTTTTGTTGCCTGACCAATCCAGCTGGAAGTTTTAAGGCTGAAGCATATACTGTTGTATGTACATAGCACATTTTCTTTCTTTATTTATCTATCAAAGGACTTTTGGGGTTGTTTACATATCGTGACTGTTGTGAATATTGTTGCAATGAACATGATACCACAGATATGTCTTTAATATCCTGATTTCAATACTTTTAGATATGTACCCAGAAGTTGGATTGCTGGATCATATGGTAGTTCTATTTATAATTTTTTGAAAAACATCCACACTTTATATTCCATCAACAGTGTAAAAGGGTTCAAATTTCTCCACATACTCATCAATATCTTCTATTTTTTGTTTTGTTTTGTTTTTGATGATAGCGATCCTAAAAGGTGTGAGGCCGTGTATCATTGTAGTTTTAATTTTCATTTCCCTGATTATTAGTTATGTTGAGCATCTTTTCATACATTTGTTAGCCGTTTGTATGTCTTCGTTGGAGAACGATCTGTTCAAGTCGTGTGCTCATTTTTTAAATAGGGTTATTTGGGTTTTTATAATCGAGTTATAGAAGTTTCTTATATGAGTTGGATATTAACTTTTGTCTGATATATGGTTTACAAAGATTTCTCTCATTCTGCAGGATTCCTTTTGATTCTATTGTTTCCTTTGCTGTAGAGGAGCTTTTTAGTTTAATGTAGTTCCATTTCTCTATTTCACGTTTGTTGTCTGTGCTTTTAGTGTCATATCTATGAAATCATTGCCAAGACCAATGTCTAAAAGATTTTCCCCAATGTTTTCTTCTAGAAGTTTTACAGTTTCAGGTCTTAGAAAAAATCCTTTTTGAGTAGACTTTTGTGTATGGTTTAAGATAGGGGCCAATTTCATTTTTTTTCTTGTGGATATCTAATTTTCCTAACACTAAGAAACTATCCTTATTCTATTGTGTATTTTTAGCATCCTTGCTGAAGATGAATTGACTGTTACTGCATGCGTTTAATTCTGGGCTCTCTATACCCGTGAATTGGTCTGTGGGTCTGTCTTTATGCCAATAACATACTGTTTTAACTACTGAAACTTTGTAATATATTACAGGAAGTGTAACACCTCCCTCTTTCTGCTTCTTTCTCAAGATTGCTTTGGCCATACTCAGTCTTTTGTGGTTCCAGAAGAATTTCAGAATTGTTTTTCCTATTTCTGTAAAAAAATGTTATTGGGATTTTCCTAGGGATTCCACTGAGCCTGTAGATCTCTTCAGATATCATGGACATTTTAGTAATGTTAAGTCTTCTAATCCGTGAACATGGGATATATTGCCATTTATTTGTGTCTTCTTTAATTTTGTCAATATTTTGCAGTTTTTAAACAATTCTTTCACTGGCTTGGTTAAAATTAGTCCTAAGTGTTTTATTACTTTTGGTGCTGCTGTAAATGGGAGTGTTTTATTAATTTTATTTTCAGATTGTTTATTGCTAGTGTATAGAATCACAACTAATTTTTATGTAGTGATTTAGTATCCTGGAACTGAATTCCTTCATTATTTCTAACAGATATTTTTCCTGTGTAATATTTAGGATTTTCTACATGTAAGATCATATAATCATCAAAGAAGGATAATTTCACACTTACTTTCTGATTTGGATGCCTTTTGTTTCTTTACCTTGATTAACTGCTTTGGCTAGGATATCCAGTACCATTGAAGAGAAGTGTGAGTAGCTCTTCTTGTCATGTTCCTGATTTTAAAGGAAAGGTTTCAGATTTTCACCATTGAATATGGTGTTAGCTATGGGCTTCTCATGTATAGCCTTTATTATGTTAAGATATACTCCTTCTATACTTAGTTTGTTGAGTGTTTTTATCATGAAAGGATGTTGAATTATGTCAAATAATTTTTCTGCATCTATTGAGATCATCATGTAATCTTTATCATTGACTCTATTAATGTGGTGTATTACATTGACTGATTTGCTTATGAGGAACCAACTTTACATCACGGATAATTCCCATTTAATTTAATGTGCTGTTTAATTTGATTTGCTAGTATTTTGTTGAAAAATTTTGAATCTGTTCATCGAGAATATTAGCGTGTGGTTTTCTTTTCTTATAGTGTCTTTGTCTGGCTTGGTGTTAGGATAATACTCACTTCACAAAATGAGTTTGAAAGTGTTCTATGTCTTTAATATTTTAGAAGAATTTGAAAAGGATTGGCATTAATTATTCTTTAAATGTTTGCTAGAATTTATGACTGAAGCCATCTGATCTTTGGCTTTTCCTTGTTGATTGGTTTTTGATTACTGTTTTAATCTACTTACCCATTATTAGTCTGCCTAGATTTACTATAACTTCATGATTCAGTCTTGGCATGTTGTGTTTCTAGGAATTTATACTTTTCTTCTAGGTTATCTACATAGTTGGTGTACAATTGTTTATAGTATTCTCTTATGACTCTTTTTATTTCAATAGCATCAGTTGTAATGTCTACTCTTTTATTTCTGTTTTTATTTGAAAATTTTTCCTTTTTTTAGCTTGTCTAATGTGTCAATTTTGTATATATTTTTTAAAAACTAGCTCATAGTTTTGTTGACAATTTCTATTATTTTTAATCTGTATTTTGCTTATTTCTGTGCTAATATTTATTATATCCTGCCTTTTTCTTACTTGGGGCTTTTTTCTTCTTTTTCTCATTTTTGAGGTCAACATTCAGTTGTTTTTTTGAGATCTTCATTTTTTCCAGCTTTAGTAAGACACATTGACATATAACACTGTGTAACTTAAATATGTAAAATGTGATGAATATATATGTGTGATTATATCAATAAGTTTAGTTAACTCATCCATCACCTCACATAATCACGTTTTTCTTTGTAGTGAGAAGTTTTAAGATAAACTTTTATCAGCTTTGCGTCTACAATACAATGTTGTTAACTATTGTTTCTATGCTCTTCATTAGATCCTCAGAATTGATTGATCTTATAAACTGATGGCTGTACCCTTTGACCAACCTCACCCATTTCCCTCGCCACCCCACCCCTGCCAACCACAAATCTACTCTCTGTATCTATGAGGTTTTTTTTTTAGATTCCACATATAAGTGACATTATATAGATAAATACTATATACTTTCTCTGTCTGACATTTTTTACTTAACATAATGTCCTCAAGGTCCATCCATGTCATTGCAAATGGCAGTATTTCCTTTTTGATAGCTGAATAATATTCCAAAGTATGTATATATACCACATTTTCTTTATCCCTTCATTCATCAGTGGACATTTAGGTTGTTTCCATGTCTTGGCAATTGTGAGCAATTCTGCAATGAACTTGGGTGTATAGATACCTCTTTGAGATAGTGATTTTATTTCCTGCAGATATATTCCAAGAAGTGGGATTGCTGTATCATATGGTAGTTCTATTTTTATTTTTTTGAGAAACCTCTCTATTGTTTTCCATAGTGGCTGTAACAATTTACACTTCCACCAACAGTAAACAAGATTTCCCTTTTATCCACATCCTAGTCAACTTTTGTTATATTTTGACTCTTTGATGATAACCATTCTTACAGGTGTGATGTGATATCTTATCGTGGTTTTGATTTGCATTTCCTTGATGATTATTGATGTTGAACATCTTTTCATGTACCTGTTGGCCATTTGTATATTGCAAAGACCAATTTCAAGAATGTTATTTTCTCTGCTTTTTTTAAAGAAGTTATATGGTTTTAGTTCTTAAGTTTATATCTTTAACCCATTTTGAGTTTATTTTTTGTGTATGGTGTAAGATAGAGGTTTATTATCATTCTTTTTCATGTGGCTGTTCATATTTCTCAGCACCATATATTGAAGAGACTGTCTTTGTCCCATTGAGTGTTATTTCCTCCCCTGTCGAATATTAGTTGACTGTATATGCACGGGTGTTTATCTGAGCTCTTGATTCTGTTCCACTGGTCTTTGTGTCCATATCTTGGCCAGTACAGTACTGTTTTGTATAGTATAGTTTTGTAGTATAGTTTGAAATTAGGAAGTGTGATAACTCCAGTTTTGTTTTTCTTTCTCAAGGTTGCTGTGGCTATTTGGGTCTTTTGTGGTTCCATAAAAAGTGTAGGATTGTTTTTACTGTTTCTGTAAAAACCGTCATTGGATATTTGATAGACATTGCATTGAATATATAGATGGATTTGGGTAGTATGGATATTTATGCAATATTAATTCTGATTCATGAAAATGAGATATTTTTTCCATTTATGTGTTTCTTCTTGAATTTATTTCATCAATGTCTTAATGTTTTCAGGGAACAAATCTTTCACTACCCCAGTTAAATTTATTCCTAAGTATGGTAATGTTTTTAATGCTATTGTGAATGGGATAGTTTTCTTTATTTTTTTAGACAGTTTGTTAGTATATAGAAATACAATTGATTGTTGTATGTTGCATTTGTATCCTGCCATTTTTCTGAATTCATTTCTTAATTGCAACAGTTTTCTGATGGAGTCTTTAGGGTTTTCTATGTAAGGACATGTCATCTGCAAACAGAGACAATTTTACTTCTTTTCCAATTTGGATGCCTTTTATATATTTTCCTTGCCTGTTTTATGTGGCCAAAAGTTCCAATACTATGTTGAGTAGGAGGGGTAAGAGTGGGAAGACTTGGCTTGTTCCTTATCTTAGAGGTAAAGCTTTCAACCTAACACTGTTGAGTACGATGTTAGCTCTGGGTTTGTCATATATGACTTTTATTATAGTGATTTTCATTCCTTCTATATCAGATTTGTTGAGAGTTATCATAAAAAGATGTTGAATTCTCTCAAGTGTTCTTTCTGAACCTTTTGAGATGTTCATATGATTTTTATCTTTCATTCTATTAATGTGATGTGTCACATTTATTGATTTGCATTTGTTGAACCATTCTTGCATCCCAAGGATGAATATCACTTGATCATGGTGTATGATCCTTTTAATGTGCTATTGAATTTGGTTTGCTAGTATTTTGTTGAGAAATTTTTTCTCTATATTAATCAGGGATATTATCCTGCAGTTTTCTTCTCTTGTAGTGTCCCTATCTGGCTTTTCTATGAGGATAATGCTGGGAGTTTGGGAGTGTAACTTACTCTTCAATTTTTTGGAAGTGTTTGAGAAGGATTGGCATTAATTCCTCTTTAAATGTTTGGTAGAATTCACCAATAAGACATTCTCTTCCTGGGCTTTTATTTCTTGGGAGATAGTTGCTTACTAACAAAATCTCTATACTCATTATTAGTCTGTTTTTATTCTCTGTTTTCTTCATGATTCAGTTTTGATAAGTCATATATTACAAGGAATTTATCCATTCCTTTTAGGTTATCAAATTTATTGGTATATAATTGTTTATACTAGTCTATATGATCCTTTATATTTCTGTGATGTAAGTTAATGTCTCCTTTTTTATTTTGAAGTATATCTGAGTTCTTTTTGTTGGCTTGGTCTAGCTAAATTTGGTTAATTTTGTTAATCTTTTCAAAGAATCTACTCCTACTTTTGTTAATCTTTTTTACTGTTTTCTTATTCTCTATTTTATATACTTCTACTGTAATATTTATTATTACTTTCCTTCAGTTAACGTTGGGCTGTTTGTTCTTCTTGTTCTAGGCCCTCAAGGTGTAAGCTCAGATTGTCTATTTGAGACTTTATCTTTTTTCTTAAAGTATGTATCTCTATAAACTTCTCTCTTAAAACATAAAATTTCGTATTTGTGTTTTTACTTTTATTTGTCTCAAGATATATTCTGATTCCTTCTTAATTTCTTCTTTGAACCATTGGATTTTAAGGAGGATGTTGTTTAATTTCCACTTACTTGTGATTTTTCCAACTTTCCTCTTGTTATTCATTTATAGCTTCATGCTGTTGTGGCTAGAAAAGATACTTGATATTATTTCTATCTTCTTGAATTTGTTGAGACTTGTTTTCTGGCCTAAAATTCACCTATCCTAGAAAGTGTTCTGTATGTGTTTGAGATTAATATGTATTCTGCTGCTGTTGGATGAAATGTTCCGTAGGTGTCTGTTAAATTCATTTGCTCTACAGTGTTATTCATGTCTGCTGTCTCCTTATTGATTCTCTGTCTGGATGTTCTATGCACTACTGTGACTGGAGTATTAAAGTCTCCAAATACTATTTTACAGGTATTTATTTCTCCTTTTACTTACGTATTATTTGCCATATATATTTATGTGTCCATTGTTGGGTGAATAAATATTTAAACTTATTTGTTTTTGATTAATTGACCTCTTTGTCATTATATAATAATTTTCTTTATCTCTTATCATTTTTTCTTAAAATCTATTTTGCCTGATACAATTATAGCTATCCTGGCTCTCTTTTGTGTACCAATAACTTGGAATATCTATTTTTATCCCTTCACTCTCAGCCTATGTGTGTCCTTAAAGCTAAAGTTCGTCTCTTGTAGGCGGCATATCCATTGATTCTTGTTTTTTTATTTCATTCAGCCATTCTACGTCTTTTAATTGGAGAATTTAATCCACTTACTTTAAAATAATTATTAATAGTTAAGGACATACAATTGCTATTTTGTTCATTGTTTCTGATTTTTTGGAGAGCCTTATTTCCCCTTTCTAGTTGTTGTTTGTCTAGATTTTCTATAACTTCGTGGTTCAGTCTTGGCATTTTGTATCTTTGTGGGAAGATATATTTTCTAGGTTAACCAATGTGTTGGCTTATAATTTTCACAGTACTTTTATATGATCTCTTTTGTTTCTGTAGTTAAATTGCAATATCTCATCTTTAATTTTGATTTTATTGCCTTCTATTTTTTTTCTTAGTCTTCTAAAAGTTTGTCAATTTACCTTATACTTTCAAAAAACTAACTCTTGGGGCCGGCACCGTGGCTTAGCAGTAAAGTGTGCATTCTCTGCTACTGATGATCCGGGTTCAGATTCTGGGCGTGCATTAATGCACCACTTGTCCAGCCATGCTGAGGTGGCCTCCCACATACAGAAACCAGAAGGATGTGCAACTATGACATACAATTATCTACTGGGACTTTGGGGAGAAAAGGGGAAAAAAACAGAAGGATTGGCAATAGATGTTAGCTCAGGGCCACTCTTTCTCAGCAAAAAGAGGAGGATTGGCATGAATGTTAGCTCAGGGCTGATATTCCACAAAAAAAAAAAGAATAAAAAACATGTAACTCTTCATTTCATTGATTTTTTCGATTATTTTTTTTTAATTTTTTGTTTATTGAAGTAACATTGGTTTATAACATTGTATAAATTTCAGGTGTACATCATTATACTTCTATTTCTGCATAGATTACATCATGTTCACCACCCAAATACTAATTACAACCCATCACCACACACACGTGCCAAATTATCCCTTTTGCCCACCTCCCTCCACCTTTCCCCCGGTAAACACCAATCCAATCTCTGTCTATATGTGTTTGTTTATTGTTGTTATTATCTACTACTTAATGAAGGAAATCATATGGTATTTGACCTTCTCCCTCTGACTTATTTCACTTTGCATAATACCCTCAATATCCACTCATGTTGTCACAAATGGCTGGATTTCATCGTTTCTTATGACTGAGTAGTATTCCGTTGTGTATATATACCAAGCTTCTTTATCCATTCGTTCCTTGATGGGCACTTAGGATGTTTCCAAGTCTTGGCTATTGTGAATAACACTACAATGAACACAGGGGTGCATGTATCTTTACGCATTGGTGTTTTCAAGTTCTTTGGATAAATACCGAGCAGTGGAATAGCTGGATCATATGGTAGTTCTATCCTTGATTTTTTGAGGAATCTCCATACTGTTTTCCATAGTGGCTGCACCAGTTTGCACTCCCACCAGCAGTGTATGAGAATTCCCTTCACTCCACATCCTCTCCAACACATGTTGTTTCCTGTTTTGTTAATTATAGCCATTCTGATGGGCGTGAGGTGATATCTCATTGTAGTTTTGATTTGCATTTCACTGATAGTTAATGATTTTGAACATCTTTTCATGTATCTGTTGGCCATCTGTATATCTTCTTTGGAGAAATATCTATTCAGGTCTTTTGCCCATTTTTTTTTGTTTTTGTTTTATTTATTTATATTTTCCTCCCAAAGCCCCAGTAGATAGTTGTATGCCATAGCTGCACATCCCTCTAGTCGCTGCACGTGGGACGCGGCCTCAGCATGGCCGGAGAAGCGGCGCGTGGGTGCGCGCGCAGGATCCGAACCCGGACTGCCAGCAGCTGAGCACGTGCACTTAACTGCTAAGCCACGGGGCCGGCCCCTGCCCATTTTTTAATTGGGTTGTTAGTTTTTTTGTTGTTGAGATGCATGAGTTCTTTATATATTTTGGAGATTAACTCCTTATCAGATGTATGGTTTGCAAATATCTTCTCCCAATTGTTGGGTTGTCTTTTCGTTTTGTTGATGGTTTCCTTTGCTGTGCAGAAGCTTTTTAGTTTGATGTATACCCATTTGTTTATTTTTTCTACTGTTTCTCTTGCCCGGTCACACATGGTGCTTGAAAATATGTTGCTAAGACCGATGTCGAAGAGCGTACTGCCCAAGTTTTCTTCTAGAAGTTTCATAGTTTCAGGTCTTACATTCAAGTCTTTAATCCATTTGGAGTTAATTTTTGTGTATGGTGTAATGTAAGGGTCTACTTTCATTTTTTTGCATGTGGCTATCCAGTTTTCCCAACACCATTTGTTGAAGAGACTTTCTTTTCTCCATTGTATGTTCTTGGCTCCTTTGTCAAAGATTAGCTGTCCATAGATGTGTGGGTTTATTTCTGGGCTTTCGAATCTATTCCATTGATCTGTGTGTCTGTCTTTGTGCCAGTACCATGCTGTTTTGGTTACTATAGCTTTGTAGTATATTTTGAAATCAGGGAGTGTGATACCTCCAGCTTTGTTCTTTTTCCTCAGGATTCCTTTTGCTATTAGAGGTCTTTGGTTGTTCCATATAAATTTTAGGATCCTTTGTTCTATTTCTGTGAAAAATGTTGTTGGAACATTGACAGGGATTGCATTGAATCTATAGATTGCTTTAGGAAGTATGGACACCTTAACTATGTTAATTCTTCCAATCCAAGAGCATGGAATATCTTTCCATTTCTTTGTATCTTCAACTTCTTTCAGCAATGTTTTATAGTTTTCAGTGTACACCTCGTTCACCTCTTTGGTTAAGTTTATTCCTAGGTATTTTATTAATTTTGTTGCAATTTTAAGTGGCATTGTATTCTTAATTTCTCTTTCTGCTACTTTGTTGTCAGTGTATAGAAATGCAACTGATTTTTGTATGTTGATTTTGTATCCTGCAACATTACTAAATTCCTTTATTAATTCTAAAAGTTTTCTGGTGGATTCTTTATGGTTTTCTAGATGTAAAACCATGTCATCTGCAAATAGTGACAGTTTCACTTCTTCCTTTCCAATTTGGATCCCTTTTATTTCTTTCTCTTGCCTGATTGCTCTGGCTAGGACTTCCAGTACTATGTTAAATAGGAGTGGTGACAGTGGGCATCCTTGTCTGGTTCCTGTTCTTAGAGGGATAGCTTTCAGTTTTTCACCATTAAGCATGATATGAGATGCGGGTTTGTCATATATGGTATTTATTATGTTGAGGTACTTTCCTTCTATACCAATTTTATTCAGAGTTTTTATCATAAATGGATGCTGTATCTTGTCAAATGCTTTCTCTGCATCTATTGAGATGATCATGTGATTTTTATTCTTAATTTTATTAATGTGGTTTATTACAGTGATTGATTTGTGAATGTTGAACCATCCCTGCATACCTGGAATAAATCCCACTTCATCATGGTGTATAATCCTTTTAACGTATTGTTGTATGCGATCTGCCAGTATTTTGTTGAGGATTTTTGCATCGATGGTCATCAGTGATATTGGCCTGTAATTTTCTTTTTTTTTGTGTTGTCCTTCTCTGGTTTTGGTATCAGGGTAATGTCAGCTTCGTAGTATGAGTTAGGGAGCTTACCCCCCTCCTCGATTTTTTGGAAGAGTTTGAGAAGGATAGGTATTAAGTCTTCTTTGAATGTTTGGTAGAATTCACCAGGAAGCCGTCTGGTCCTGGACTTTTATTTTTGGGGAGGTTTGTGATTACTGTTTCGATCTCCTTACTGGTGATTTGTCTATTCAAATTCTCTACTTCTTCTTGATCCCGTTTTGGAAGGTTGTATGATTCTAAGAATTTATCCATTTCTTCCAGATTGTCGAATTTGTTCTCATATAGCTTTTCATAGTGTTCTCTTATAAGCTTTAGTATTTCTGAGGTGTCTGTTGTAATTTCTCCTCTTTCATTTCTGATTTTACTTATTTGTGTCTTATCTCTTTTTTCTTGGTGAGTCTAGCTAAAGGTTTGTCAATTTTGTTTATCTTTTCAAAGAACCATCTCTTGGTTTTATTAATTTTTTTTATTTTTATTTTTTTGGTCTCTATTTCATTTATTTCTGCTCTCATTTTTATTATTTCCCTTCTTCTACAGATTTTGGGCTTTGTTTGTTCTTCTTTCTCCAGTTCCTTTAGGTGCATTCTTAGATTGTTTATGTGAGATTTTTCTTGTTTGTTGAGATATGCCTGTATTGCTATAAACTTCCCTCTTAGAACCGCTTTTGATGTATCCCATAAATTCTGGCATGTCGCATTTTCATTTTCATTTGTCTCCAGGTATTTTTTGATTTCTTCTTTGATTTCTACATTGACCCAGTCATTGTTCAGTAGCATTTTGTTTAATCTCCACGTATTTGTGGCTTTTCTGATTTTCTTCCTATAGTTGATTTCTAGTTTCATACCGTTCTGGTCAGAAAACATGCTTGGTATTATTTCAAACTTCTTAAATTTATGGAGAATTGTTTTGTGGCCTAATATGTGATCAATCCTGGAGAATGTTCCATGTGCATTTGAAAAGAACATGTATTCTTCGGTTTTTGGATGGAATGCTTTGTATATGTCTACTAGGTCCATCTGTTCTAGTGTGTCATTTAAGGCCAATATGTCCTTATTGATCTTCTGTTTGGATGATCTATCCGTTGGTGTAAGTGGAGTGTTAAAGTCCCCTACACTTATTGTGTTACTGTCTATTTCTGTTTTTATGTTTGTTAATAACTGCTTTATATATTTAGCTGCACCTACATTGGGTGTGTAGATATTTAGAAGTGTTATATTCTCTTGTTGGATTGTTCCGTTGATCATTAGGTAGTGCCCTTCTTTGTCTCTTTTTACAGTTTTTCTTTTAAACTCTATTTTGTCTGATATGATTACTGCTACCCCAGCTTTCTTTTCATTGCTGTTTGCATGGAGTATCTTTTTCCATCCCTTCACTTTCAGTTTGTGAGTTTATTTAGGTTGAAGTGTGTCTCTTGTATGCAGCATATATATGGGTCTTTTTTTTCATCCAATCAGCCACCCTATGACTTTTATTTGGAGGATTTAGACCATTGACGTTTAAAGTAGCTATTAATAAGTTTGTACTTGTTGCCATTTTTTAACTTTTTTTTCTTCTTCTTTTTTCTTTTTTCTCAGTGTTTTAGTAGTCCATCTCTGTTCCTTTCTTCTTCTATACAGAATTGATGGTCTCTTTAGTTTGATCTCTGTCTGAAAGCTAAAGTCTTTAACTCCCCTCCTCCCTCCTTTTATATTTTGGTATCATATCTAACCTCTTTTTTTTGCATTTGTATCCATTACCTTCTCATCATGGAAATAGATAATTCTTCCTATTTGTGGTCTTCTCTTTTCCCATTAAATCAGTCCCTTAACAATTCTTGTAGCACTGGTTTCTTGGTGACAAACTCCTTTAATTTTGGTTGTCTGGGCAATTTTTGATCTCTCCTTCCATTTTGAATGATAACCTTGCTGGGTAGAGTATTCTTGGCTGTAAGTTTTTTCCTTCTAGCATTTTAAATATATTGTGCCACTCTCTTCTAGCCTATAAGATTTCTGCTGAGAAGTCAGCTGATAGCCTTATGGGGCTTCTTTTGTATGTAACTTGACTTTCTCTTGTGGCTTTTAGGATTCTCACTTTATCTTTAATTCTGGACATTTTGATTATGATGTGTCTTTGTGTGGGCCTCTTTGGGTTTATCTTATTTGGGGCTCTCTGTGCTTCCTGTACCTGGATGTCTGTTTCCTTCCTTAGGTTAGGGATGTTTGCTTCTATTATTTCTTGAAATAGATCCTCTGCCCCTCTGTCTCGCTCTTCTCCTTCCAGGACACCTATAACATGGATGTTAGTGTGCTTAATGTTGTTCCAGAGGTCCTTTAGACTGTCCTCACTCTTTTTAATTCTTTTCTCTTTTACCTGTTCTGCTTGGGTAATTTCCTCTAGTCTTTCGTCCAGCTCGCAGATCTGTTTTTCTGTGTCCTCTAGTCTGCTTTTGAGTCCCTGTAGTGAATTTCTCATTTCCAGTATTGTATTCTTCATTTCTGATTGGTTCTTTTTTATATCGTCCATCTCTTTATTGACATTCTCACTGAGTTCATCTATTCTTCTCCCCAGATCAGTGAGCATCCTTAACACTCTTAGTTTGAACTCTCTGTCAGGTAGGTTGCTCATTTCTCTTTCACTTTGTTCCTTTTCTGGGGTTTTGTCCTGTTCCCTTACTTGGAATGTATTCCTTTGCCTCCTCATTTTGCCTCTTTCCCTGTGCTTGTGTCTACATATTAGGTAGGTCAGCTAAGTCTCCTGTTCTTGGATAGATGACCTTATGTAAGTGATGCCTTAGGGGGCTTTCAGTGTGCTTCCCTCAGTTCTGAGTGTTCCACGGGTGACCCCTATGTGGGCTACGGTTGTTCTTCTATTGTGGCCTGTTTACTCTCCCTGTAGGTGCCTAGGGAGGCCGAGTTATGCTCCTGGCAAACTGTTGTAATGTTCAGCTGCTTGTAGTTGTTGTGGGCCCTTCAGTCTCTTTATCAGGTGTGAGGAGCCCCTGTACAGTTGGCTGCAAGTTCTAATACCACATTTCTGTTACAGTATATCTTTTGAGTGAGTAGGCCCCCAGCGTGCAGGTTGTTAGGCTCAGGGCCTTACAATTGCTATAAGCCTCCAGCCTTTAGGTCTCTTGTCAGCTCTCTGAAGAGTGCAGCTGTGTGGGGCTGGCCTCAGGCATGGGAGCACCCAATTGTTTCAGGCTTTCGAAGGTGGGGCACACCCCCTATGTGCGTCTTTGAGAAGCACAAGTCTTCTGCAGCTGACAAGTCCTGCCGCCCACAAGTCCACCCTCACAGTCAACACAGTCCTGCCCCATGTGAACGCCCCGACCTCCCAAAGCGGACCCAGTCCTTCCACGGCAGGAGCCCCACACACTCCACCACCACCCCACACTATCCTCCCCCTCCTTGTGCCCGCCCTGCCCCACTGAAGTGGGCTCAGTTGCCAGGCTGCAGAGAATCAAGTCACCAATCTATGCAGGCCCACAAGTTGCCTGTGGGCTTGTTGTTGGGTGTGGCCAGTCTCTAGGGTGGGCTGCCTGCCCTGGCTGAGCTGGATTAAATCAGTGCTCTAGCAGGTGGGGCAGAACCTGGGCTAGCAGGCCTCAGGGAGTACTCCAATGGTGTCTGCATCAGCACGCCCACACCAGGCCACAACAATGGCCACTGCCAATGTCCCAGTCCCTGGAGAGGTCTCACCCCTCACTGAGATGCACTCAGGGCCTAACAGGTGTGTCTCTTTTCACTAAAGCACTGTGCACCTTTCTTTCTGGTGATTTTTGGTTGCTTTCTGAATCCAGGTGAGTTTGCATGTGGGCCCTTTAAGAGCCAGTTTTAATTTCTTTGTGAACCAGCTTTTCTGGGGGTACTCCCTGTTGTTTTAGTAGCAGGCAAAGTCAGATATTATGCCACTCGTCTCAATTGTGTTGGGTCCACAAAATGCCAACCGTGGGGGCGCTCTCCAGCTCGGGGCCCGCACCTCCAGGGATGGCTGTGTACCTGTGGGCTGCTCCTGGGCGGCCGTGAAGCTGGCGGCTTATGAAGGTGGCATTTATCCTCTCCAGATGTGAGTTTCTGCCTCTTCTACCTTAATTAGGATTGTGCTTTGTTGCAGGAGTTCCTCTTATCCAGTTTTCAGTTCTGTCTCAGGGGTAATTTTTCCATGAGTACTTGTAAATTGGCTGTGTCCGCAGAATGAGGTGAGTTCAGAGTCTGCCTATGCCGCCATCTTGACTTCATCCTCGATTGTTTTTTCAGTCTGTATATCATTTATTTTTGTTCTAATCTTTACTATGTCCTGCCTTCTCCTAACTTCAGGCTTAGTTTGCTATTTTTTAATTTTTCCTTTTGGTGTAAAGTTAGGTTGTTTGAGATCTTCCTTTTTAGTGTAGGTGTTTATTGCCATAAATTTCCATTTCATATTGCATCCCGTAAGTTTTGGTATTTTGTGTTTTTATTTTCATTTGTATCCATACATATTCTGATTTTCCTCATGATTTCTTCTTTGACTTATTAGTTGTTTGGAAGGGTGTTGTTTAATTTTCACATATTTGTGATTTTTTTCAATTTTCCTTCTGTTTTTCATTTCAACTTTTATATCATTGTAGTTGGAAAAGATACTTGGTATGATTTTAGTCTTCTTCAATATGTTTAGATTTGTTTTGTGACCTAACAAGTGATATTTTACAGGGAATGTGATCTGTGCTCTTAAGAAGAAGGTGTATTCTGCTGCTCTTGGGTAAATTGTTTTGTATATGTGTGTTAATTCCATCTGGTCTATAGTGTTGTTCAAGTATACTTGTTCCTTGTTGAATTTTTTGTCTGGATGTTCTATCTGTTTTTGAAAGTGAAGTATTGAAGTATCCTATTATTATTGTATTGCTGTCCATTTGCCCATGCAGCTCTGTCATGTTTGCTTTATTTATATGTTTAGATGCTCTGATATTGGGTGCACATATAGTCAATTTTTTTTATATTTCTGATGAGTTAATCTTTATATAGTGCCCTTCTTTGTCTCTTGTCCATTTTTGACTTAAAGACTATTATGTTGGACATAAATATAGCCAGCCCTACTCTCTTATGCTTACCAGTGTGTGGAATATCTTTTTCCATCCTTTCACTTTCAGCCTATGTGTGTCCTTAAATGTAAAGTATTTCTTTTGTAGATAGCCTATAGTTGTGTCCAGTTTTTTTCTTATTATTCTGCCATTCTGTGACTTTTGATTTGAGACTTCAGTCTATTTACATTTAAATCAATAATTGATAGCAAAGGACTTATTATAACCATTTATCTTTAGTCTTATTGTTATTTTGTTTCTCTTCTCCTGACTTGCTGTCTTCCTTTGTGTTTCATTGATTTTTTTTTGTAATGTTTTTTAAAATTCTTTTCTGTTTTTCTTTTGTGTATCTTTTGTAGGTATTATATTTTTGGTTACCATTCAGTATATATACTACAACTTACAGTTATAATTGTCTATTTCAACCTGAGAATATGTTCAGTCACATAGAAAAGTTCTACACTTTTATTTCTCCTCTCCCACGCATTGTCTTAATATCACAATTTTCATTTTTTACACTGTGTATCTTTTAATAAATTTTGTAGTTGTAATTACTCATAATGTTTTTCTTTTAACTTTTATACTAAAATTAAAATATTTTACTCAACCCATTACAGTATTACAGTATTTTGTACTTTATTTATTTACTTTTAGCTATTAGTTTTATTGTTTCATATGCTTTTGTATTATTGTTTTGCATCCTTTTGCTTCAACTTGAAGAACTCTAGCATTTCTTGTTAGACAAGTCTTCTAGTGATAAATTCCCTTAGCTATTATTTGTCTGGGAACAGCTTTATCTCTTCTTCATTTTTTTTTGTTTTTTGTGAGGAAGAATAACCCTGAGCTGACATCTGTTGCCAATCATCCCCTATTTGCTGAGGAAAATTAGGCCTGAGCTAAAATCCATGCCCATCTTCCTCTACTTTATAAAGGATGCCGCCACAGGATGGCTTGACAAGTGGTGCATCAGTCCATGCCCTGGATCTGAACCCTCGAACCCTGGGCCTCTGAAGTGGAGCATGCAAACTTAACCCCTATGCCACCGGGCCAGCCCCTCTTCTTCATTTTTGAAGTACACTTTTCCACAGTATGGTATTATTCTTTGGCAGGGTATTTTTTTTGTTTCAGCCCTTTGAATATATCTTGCCGTCCTTTCTGACATAACAGGTTTCTGCTGAGAAATCTGCTTATAGTATTATGGGGCTCCCTTATACATGGCGAATTACTTTTATCTTGCAGCTTTTAAAATTCTCTCTGTTTTAACTTTTGACAGTTTTGTTATATCTCAGTGTAGACTTTTTGTAATCATCTTATTGGTGGATATTATGGGCTTTAGGAACCTGAATATCTATTTTGCTCCCCTGATTTAGGAAGTTTTCCATAATTATTTAATTAAGCTTTCTGCCCCCTTACATTCTCTTTTCTTCCTCTGGAACTCCCATAATGCTTATATTGGTCTTATTAATGATTTACTATAAGTTCTATAGGCTTTTCTTCACCATTTTTTTATTCTTCTTTCTTTTCCTCTGACTGTATAGTTTCAAATCACATGTTCAAGTTCTCCAATTCTTTCTTCTGTTTGATTGATTATGCTTTTGAAGCTCTCTATTGACTATTTCAGTTTAGTTATTCTATTCTTTAGCTCCCAAATTTTTGTTTCATTTGTTTTCATGGTTTCTCTTTCTTTGTTTATATTCCCATTTTGTTCATGTATAATTTTCCTGATTTCATTTACTTGTCTATCTGTGTTCTGTTGTAGCTCACTGAGCTTCTTTAGATAATTATTTTGTATTCTTTCTTGGGGAATTCATAGATCACCATTTATATAATGTTGAGTACTGGAGATTTGTTTTGTTCCTTTGATTGAATTATATGTTCCTGACTTCATGATCTGTGTAGCTTTGTGCTATTATGCACATTTGAAGAAGTAGCCATTTCTTCCAGTATTCACAAACTAGCTTCTGGCTAGAGATTCTGGGGACCTCTCAATAGTTTTCTATGGCTATTCGTACTCTACTCCTCTCCTTCCTTCCTCAGGGAGAAGTTTCAGGTTTGTGTGTCTTCTCCCAATTTCACAGGACCATACTGGCTGCTGAAAGCCACTCTCCTCTTTTTCCTAGAGCAGTGCAGCAAAAGACTAAGATGTTGAATGCACATTTCACTCCTCACCCTTCCCCCTGAAGGAGAACTCTCAGTATTACATGCCATCTCACAACGCTGCAAATTCATGTGGTTCTCTGTAAACAACCCACCCAATTTACCTAGGGAAATACACTGAAACACTGAACAGTAAAGGCCAGAACACTGGGTGCAAGGCCCACTCCTCTCCCTCACTCCTAAAAGAATCTAAGGATTTTGCACCTTCTCCAAGTCTTGTAGAGCTGTGAGGGCTTTATAAACCACCTACCCCTTTTCCCTAGGTCAGTGCACTGAGAGTCTGGGGTTATTGATGTCGGTTCCACTTCCCCCTCTTCCTCTTGAAGGAGAAGTATCAAGGTTGTACACTTTCTTATTTTACAGAGTTGTGCTAGCTACTGAGAGCCACCTGCTCCTTTTCACTAAGGCAGTATACTGAAATGCTGAGGCCTTGGGTGCTTCCTCCACTCCTCTCCCTCCCTCCTTAAACAGAAGTCTCGGGGTTGTGAACTTTCTCCCAATCTCACACAGCTGCATTGGCTGTGAAGAGAGACTTGCCCCTTTTCTTTGTTCTTAGCTGTTCCAAGGCTTTTAAAATATGACAGTTTGCTCAGCACTCTGGGTGAGATGAGACAGAAATAGGTCACTGGTGTAGTGCCTCAAAAACCTAAGGATGTTGGATGCATGCTTTACTTTCTCTTTTCCCCAGAGGAGAAATTGTGGGCTGAGGGGATGTCTCTTGGTGCTGAGCTGTGTCAGCTTGGAGGAGAGGCTGACATGGATCAAGTTAAACTGCTGTTTTTCCCAGTTTCACTATGGTTTTTTTCAGATATGTGCTCATTTGGAGTGCTGCAACATTTTTACTGGGTTCTGGAGTTCTCATGTAGGTATTTTGTCCATATATCTATGGTAAATCAATATTTCTTTTGGGGGACAAGGGCTGAGACTTCCTATTCAAAAATGTTGTTGACACCACTACCTCTTTTAATTATTTTGATTTATAAATTTGCATCTATGTATTGCATTAACTGCATACCACACAGTTTGATATGTTGCATTTTCATTTTCATTTAGTTAAAAATATATTCTAATTTCAATTCTGATTTCTTTTTAGGCCAATGTGCTAATTTTTTTATGATGGTAACAATGGTTTATAACATTGTATAAATTTCAGGTGTACATCATTATACTTCTATTTCTGCATAGATTACATCATTTTTCATGGTCACCACTCAAATACTAATTACACTCCATCACCACACGTATGTGCCTAATTATCCCTTTCACACTCCTCCCTCCCCTCTTCCCCTCTAATAACCACCAATTCGATCTCTATCTATCTATGTGTTTGTTGTTGTTTTTATCTACTACTTAATGAGTGAGATCATGTGATATTTGACCTTCTCTCTCTGACTTATTTCACTTAGCGTAATACCCTCAATGTCCACCCATGTTGTCACAAATGGCTGGATTTCATCATTTCTTATGGCTGGGTAGCATTCCACTGTGTATATATACCACATCTTCTTCATCCATTCGTCCCTTGATGGGTACTTAGGTTGCTTCCAAGTCTTGGCTAATGTGAATAATGCTGCAATGAACAAAGAGGCGCATGCATGTTTATGCATTGGTGTTTTCATGTTCTTCAGATGAATGCCCGGCAGTAGAATAACTGGATCGTATGGTAGTTCTATCCTTAATTTTTTGAGGAATCTCCATACTGTTTTCCATAGTGGCTGCACCATTTTGCACTCCCCACAGCAGTGTATGAGAGCTCCGTTCTCTCCATGTCCTCTCCAAAACTTGTTGTTTCATGTCTTGTTCATCATAGTCATTCTGACAGGTGTGAGGTGATATCTCATTGCAGTTTTGATTTGCATTTCCCTAATAGTTAATGATGTTGAACATCTTTTCATGTGCCTGTTGGTCAACTGTATATCTTCTTTGGAGAGATATCTCTTCAGATCTTTTGCCCATTTTTTAATCAGGTTTTTATTGTTGAGATACATGAGTTCTTTATATATTTTGGAGATAAACCCCTTATCAGGTTTATAGTTTGCAAATATCTTCTCCCAATTGTTAGGTTGTCTTTTCGTTTTGTTGATGATTTCCTTTCCTGTGCAGAAGCTTTTAGTTTCGTGTAGTTCCATTTGTTTATTTTTCTATTGTTTCTCATGCCCGGTCAGACATGGTGTTTCAAAATATGTGGCTAAGACCAATGTCTAAGAACATACTGTCTGTTTTCATCTAGAAGTCTCAGGGTTTCAGTTCTTACCTTCAGGTCTTTAATCCATTTTGAGTTAATTTTTGTGTGTAGTGTAAGATAATGGTCTACTTTCATTTTTTTCCATGAGGCTGTCCAGTTTTCCCAACACTATTTGTTGAAGAGACTTTCCTTCCTCCATTGTATTTTCTTGGCTCCTTTGTTGAAGATTAGCTGTCCATAGATGTATGGGTTTATTTCTGGGCTTTCGATTCTATTCCATTGATCTGTGTGTCTGTTTTTGTGCCAGTACCATGCTGTTTTGGTTACTATAGCTTTGTAGTATGTTATGAAATCAGGGAGTGTGATACCTCTAGGTTTGTTCTTTTTTCTCAGGATTCCATTAGCTATTTGTGGTCTTTTGTTGTTCCATATAAATTTTAGGGTTCTTTGTTCTATTTCTGTGAAAAATTATTTTGGAACTGTGATAGGGATTGCACTGAATTTATAGATTTCTTTAGGAAGTATGGACATCTTAACTATGTTAATTCTTCTAATCCAAGAGCATGGAATATCTTTCCATTTCTTTGTGTACCTTCAATTTTTTTCAACAATGTTTTCTAGTTTTCAGTAGACAGATCTTTCACCTCTTTGGTTAAGTTTATTCCTAGATATTTTATTCTTTCTGTTGCAATTGTAAATAGGATTGTATTCTTAATTTCTCTTTTTGCCACTTCATTGTTAAAGTATAGAAATGCAACTGATTTTTGTATGTTAATTTTGTATCCTGCAACTTTACCATAGTCATTTATTATTTCTAAAAGTATTTTTGGAGGATTCTTTAGTGTTTTCTATATATAAAATCCTGTCATCTGCAAATAGTGACAATTTCACTTCTTCCTTTCCAATCTGGATCCCTTTTATTTCTTTTTCTTTTCTGACTTCTCTGGCTACGACTTCCAATACTATGTTAAATAGGAGTGGTGAGAGTGGGCATCCTTGACCAGTTCCTGTTCTTAGAGGGATAGCTTTCAATTTTTCACCATGAGGATGATATTTGCTGTGGGTTTGTCATATATGGTCTTTATTATATTGAGGTGCTTTCCTTCTATATCCATTTTCTTCTGAGCTTTTATCATAAATGGATGCTATATCATGTGAAATGCTTTCTTTGCATCTATTGAGATAATCATGTGATTTTTATTCTTCATTTTATTAATGTGGTGTGTCATCTTGATTGATTTGCGACTGTTGAGCCATCCCTGCATCCCTGAAATAAATCCCACTTGATCATGGTGTATGATCTTTTTAATGTATCATTGTATGAGATTTGTTAGTATTTTGTTGAGGATTTTTGATCAATGTTCATCAGTGATATTGGCCTATAATTTTGTTTTTTGTGATGTCCTTGTCTGGTTTTGGTATCATGGTAATGTTGGCTTCAGAGAATGAATTAGGGAGCTTCCCTTTCTCTTCAATTAATTGGAAGAGTTTGAGAAGGGTAGGTATTAAGTCTTCTTTTAATGTTTGGTAGAATTCACCAGAAAAGCTGTCTGGTCATGGACTTATATTTTTAGGGAGGTTTTTGATTACCATTTCAATCTCCTTACTGGTAATTGGTATATTCAAATTCCCTAATTCTTTTTGATTCAGTTTTGGAAGGTTGTCTGATTCTAAGAATTTATCGATTTCTTCAAGATTGTCCAAGTGTCGGCATATAGCTTTTCATAGTATTCTCTAATAATCTTTTGTATTTCTGAGGTTTCCATTGTAATTTCTCCTCTTTCGTTTCTGATTTTACTTATTTGAGCCTTCTCTCTTTTTTCTTGGTGAGTCTAGCTAAAGGTTTGTGAATTTTGTTTATCTTTTCAAAGAACCAGCTCTTGATTTTATTATATTTTTCTATATTTTTTGTCTCTATTTCATTTATTTCTTCTCTGATTTTTATTATTTCCCTTCTTCTACTGATTTGGTGCTTCATTTGTTCTTCTTTCTCCAGTTCCTTTAGCTGCACTTTTAGATTATTTGAGAATTTTTGGTTTGTTGATATAGGCCTGTATTGCTATAAACATCCCACTTAGAAATGCTTTTGCTGTATCCCATAAATTCTGGCGTGTCGTATTTTCATTTTCATTTGTCTGCAAGTATTTTTTGATGTCTCCCTTGATTTCTTCATTGACTCAATCGTTGTTGAGTAGCATTTTGTTTAATCTCCACGTATCTGTGGCTTTTCTGATTTTCTTCCTACAGTTGCTTTCCAGTTTCATACCATTGTGGTCAGAAAGTATGCTTGGTATTATTTTAATCTGCTGAAATTTATGTAGACTTTTTTGTGGTCTAATATGTGATCGATCCTGGAGAATGTTCCATGTGCATTTGAAAAGAATGTGTAGTGTTTGGTTTTTGGATGGAATGTTCTGTATATATCTACTAGGTCCGTCTGTTCTAGTGTGTCATTAAAGGCCAATGTTTCCTTATTGATCTTCTGTTTGGATGATCTATCCATTGGTGTAAATGGAGTGTTAAAGTCCCCTACTATTATTGTGTTACTGTCTATTTCTCTTTTTATGTCTGTTAATAACTGCTTTATATATTTAGATGCTCCTACATTGGCTTCATAAATATTTACAAGTGTTATATCCTCTTGTTGGATTGTTCCCTTGATCATTCAGTGGTGTCCTTCTTTGTCTCTTGTTACAGTTTTCGTTTTAAAGTCTATTTTGTCTGGTATGACTATTGCTACCCCAGTATTCTTTAATTGCCATTTGCATGGAGTTTCTTTTTCCATCCCTTCACTTTCAGTTTGTGTGTGTTTTCAAGTCTGAAGCATGTCTCTTGTATGCAGCATATTTATGGGTCTTATTTTTTTATCCAATCAGCCACCCTCTCCCTTTTAATTGGAGTATTTAGTCCACTGACATTTAAAGTAGCTATTGATAAGTATGTACTTACTGCCATTTTTTAACACTTTTTCTTGGTGTTTTAGTAGTTCTTCTCTGTTCCTTTGTTCTTCTCTTGCTCACCTCCCTTGTGGTTAGATGGCTTTGTTTAATATTATGTTTGGGTTCCTTTCTCTTAGATTTTGTGTATTTATTATAGGTTTCTGGTTTATGATTACCATCGGGTTCATATATGGTAACGTACGTGTATAGCAATCTATATTAAGTTGATGGTCTCTTTAGTTTGACGTCTATCTGAAAGCTCTAGTCTTTAACTCCCCTCCTTCCACATTTTATGTTTTTGATGCCATATCTAACTTGTCTTTTGTACGTTTGTATCCATTAGCCTCTTATCATGGAAATCGATAATTTTTCCTATTTGGGGACCAAATTTTTCCTATTTGGTCTTTTCTTTTCCCCTTAAATGATTCCCTTTAGCATTTCTTGTAGTACTAGTTTCTTGGTGACAAAATCCTTTAACTTTTGCTTGTCTGGGAAACTTTTTATCTCTCCTTCCATTTTGAATGATACCCTTGCCGGGTAGAGTATTCTTGGCTGTAGGTTTTTTCCTTCTAGCACTTTAAATATATCATGCCACACTCTTTTAGCCTGTAAGGTTTCTGCTGAGAAGTCAGCTGATAGCATTATGGGGTTTCCTATGTATGTAACTTGTTTTTCTCTTGTGGCTTTTAGGATTCTCTCTTTATCTTTAATTCTGGACATTTATATTATGTTATGTCTTGGTGTGGGCCTCTTTGGGTTTATCTTGTTTTGTTCTCTCTGTGCTTCCTGTACCTATATTTCTCTTTCTTTTCTTAGATTACAGAAGTTTTCAGCTATTATTTATTCAAATAGATTCTCTGCTCCTTTCTCTCGCTCTTCTCCTTCTGGGACATGTATAACATGGATGTTAGTTTGCTTGATGTTATCCCAGGTGTCCCTTAGACTGTCCTCACTCTTTTTAATTTTTTTTTCTTTTATCTGTTCAGCTTGAGTGATTTCTTCTAGTCTTTCATCCAGATCGCTGATCCATTATTCTGTATCCTCTATTCTGCTTTTCAGTCCTTTTAGTGAATTTTTCATTTCCAGTATTGTATTCTTCATTTCTGTATGGTTCTTTTTTATATCTTCTGTTTATTTGTTGATGTTCTCACTGAGTTCATCCCTTCTTCTCCCAAGATCAGTGAGCATCCTTAACAATCTTTGTTTGAACTCTCTGTTGGGTATGTTGCTCATTTCTTTTAGTTCCTTTTCTGGGGTTTTGTCCTGTTCCCCTACTTGGAATGTATTCCTGTCCCTCCTCATTTTGCCTCTTTCCCTGTTCTTGTGTCTAATTATTAGGTAGGTCAGCTACATCTCCTGATCTGGGAGAGGTGACCTTATATCAGTGATGCCATATGAGGCCATGCAGTGTGCTTCCCTCAGTTCCGAATATTCCAGGAGTGACCCGTATTGGGGCTATGTGTGTCCTTCTGTTGTGGCGAGGTTGCTCTTCCTGTAGGTGCCCAGGGGGGCTGAGCTGTCTTCCTTGTCAACTGTTGTAATGCTCAGCTGCTTGTAGTTGTTGTGGTCCCTTCAGTCTCTTTACCGGGGCTTGGGAACCCAGCACAGTTTGCTGTAAGGTCTAATAACACATTGCTGTTGCATTATTTCTATTAAGTGATTTAGCCCTCAGCATGGGAGGTTGTTAGGTTCAAGGACATACAATTGCTATAAGTCTCCAGCCTTTAGGTCTCTTGTCATCTCTCTGAGGATTGCAGCTGAGAGGGGTTGGCCCTAGGCACAGGAGCACCTAATTGCTTCAGGCTTTGGAAGGTGAGGCCAATCCTCTATGTGGCTCTTTGAGAAGCCCAGGTCTTCTACACTGACAAGCCCCACCTCCCACAGGTCCACATACACAATCAACACAGTCCTGCCCCATGCGAACACCCCAACCTCCTGAAGTGGACCCAGTTTCTCCAAGGCAGCAGCCCCACACACTCTACCACCACCCCACATTCTCCACCCCTCCTTGTGCAAGTCCAACCCCACAGATGTGAGACCACTCACTAGGCTGCAGAGAATGCAAGCAGTTCACTTATCAGGCCCACAAGTTGCCCAAGGGCTTGTTGGGATGGCCCAGTCCCTAGGGTAGGCTGCCTGCCCTGGCTGATCTGGATTAAATTGGTGCTCTAGTGGGTGGGGCAGACCCTGGGTCTGCCAGCATCTGTGTCAGCACGCCCACACCATGTCAGAATAATGGCCACCGCCAATGTCTCAATGAGACCCTGGAGAGGTCTCACCTCTCACTGAGATGCACTCAAAGCGTATCAGGTGAGTCCCTTCACCAAAGGACTGTGTACCTTTCTTTCTGGTGTTTTTGGTTTGCTTTCTGAAATGGGTGAATTTGTGCATGGGCCCTTTAAGAGCCAGCTTTAATTTCTTTGTGAATCAGCTTTCCTGGGGGTATTCTCCAATGTTGTTAGTAGCAAGCAAAGTCATATATTATGCCACTTGTCTCAGTTGTGCTGGGTCCAAAAAATGCCTATAGCGGGCACACTCCCTGGCTCAGGTTCCCCACTCCTCCAGGGAAGGCTGCATACCTTTGGGTTGCTCCCGGGTGGCCCTGAAGCATTGCAGATTGTGAAGTTGTAGTTTTTTCTCACCAGAAGGGAATTTCTGCCTCTTCCACCGCAATTAGGATTGTCGTTTGCTGTAGGAGTTCCTCTTATCCGGGTTTCAATTCTCTCTCATGGGTAATTTTTCCAAGAGTAGTTGTAAATTGTCTGTGTCCATGGGAGGAGGTGAGTTCAGATTCTGCTTACACCATCATCTTGACTTCTCTCTCCAATGTGCTGTTTAGAAGTGTGCTATTTAGTTCTTAAATATGTGTTATTTGTAAGGTATATAGGTTATTTTTACTTTGATTCCACTCTATGAAGTGAATTTGCTTTATATGATCTGAATTCTCTAAACTTATCAAGACGTTTTATGTTCAAGAATATGGTCTATTTTTATAAATGTAATGTAAGTACTTGGAAGGTGTATGTGTTCTCCTGTTGAGGAAGTATTCTATATGTGTCAATTAGGTCAAATATATTTATAGTATGGTTCAAGTCTTCTATAATGAGATTTTGTTGCTGATTATGTCAATGATTGAGCAAGGGGAATTGAAATATCTTAATATAATCCTGGTTTTGTCAATTTCTCCTTGTAATTATATCAGTTTCTGCTTCGTGTAATTTGAAGCTCTGTTATCAGGTCTTAAACATCTCAAATTGGTTTGTCTTCTTGATGAATTGGACGCTTTATCATAGTGAAATAAACATATATATTTCTGGTAATACATTTTTTTCTCTGAAATCTATTTTGTCTGACATTAATATTGCCCTCCAGTTGCCTCTTTACTAGTGTTAGCATAGTATACCTTTTCCCACAGTTTTACTTTTAACTTTCTTGTGTTTTTATATTTAAAGTATATTTCTTTAGACAGCATATATTTAGGTACTGCTTTTTTATCAAATCTCACAATCACTACCATTTAATTGAGGTATTTATGCCTTTTAAATTTAACCTGTTTTTTGAAATAATTAGGTTAAAATCTGTCTTGCTATTTGTTTTCTTTTTGTCCTGTTTGTTGTTCTAGTTTTCTCTTTTTTCTTCCTTATTTTGGATTAATTGAATACTTTATATGATTTTAATTTTTAATCCTTTTTTGCCTTGTTAGCTAAAATATTTATTTCTTATTTTTCATGTTTGCTTTTGGGTATTTATATACACCTTTAACTTATCACACTCAGCTGTTGATTTATTTTATACAATTTACTTCCTGACTAGGAATCTTACAATAGTATATTGTTGTTTTTTTCTTTCCAACCCTTATGTTATCATTTTCATACATTTTTCTTCTAAATTTGTAATAAATTCCACTATACATTGTTATAATTTTTGCTTTAAACAATCATTGTTAATGTGTATTACATAATAAGAAAAAATATTTTATATTTACCAATGTAGTTTTAATTTCTGGTGTTCTGTATTCTTTTGTGTGTATCAATATTTCCATCTGGTATCGTTTCCTTTCTGCAAGAAGGACTTTTAACATTTTTTATAGTGCAGGTCTACAGCTGATGAATACATTCAGCATTTCTATAACAGCAAATATCCTTATTTTGTCTTTATTTTCAGATCTTTCCCTGGTTAAATAATTATAGATTGATACTTTTTATTCCTTCTGGTGATTTAAATATGTTGCTCCTCTATCTTCCTCCTTGCTTTGTTTCAAAGTAAACCATTCTCTCATCTTTATCTTTGTTCCTCCATATGTTGCATGTCTTTTTTATTTGGCTTCTTTTAAGATATTCTCTTTACTAATTCTTTTGAGGAATTGTATTATATGCCTTGGTTTAGTTTTCTTCCTGTTCTTTATGCTTGGAATTTATAGAAATTCTTGGGACTGTGGCCTTATAGATTTATCAAATTAAAAAAATTATTGTTCTTTATTTATTCAAACATTTTCTGTTCTTACCTACTCCTTTGGAAATCAATTACACATATTTTACTGCTTGAAGTTGTTCCACAGCATACTAATGTTCTGATCTCTTTTTTTTCTCTGTATATTTAACTTTTAATAGTTCCTATTGCCACATTCTCATGTTCGCAAATCTTTTCCTCTGCAATGTCTATAATGCCATCAACCGCATCCAGTGTATTTGTCATCTCAAACATTGTAGGTTTATATCTCTGAACATTTAATTTGGGTCTTTTTTTTATCTTTAAATACTCTACTTAACATGTTTGATCTTTCCTTTATCTTTCTGGAAATATGGAATATCATTATAACTTCTTTCGTTTCCTTATCTACTACTTCTAACAGCTGCATCAGTCCTGGAACCTTCTCAGTAGATTGATTTTTCTCATTATGAGTTTTATTTTCATACTTCTTTGAATACCTGATACTTTTTTATTAGGTGCAAGACATTGTGAATTTTCCTTTCTTGGTGCTGGATATTTTTGTATTCCTATAAGCATTCTTGAGCTTTATATGTAAATATTAACACTGGCCTGGAAAATTATAAGTGCATAATAAAGGGTAAATACTGTCATTCTTAAGGGGGGACAAGGGGATTTTGTCTGAACACTGAAAATTTGAACTCCTAAACAAAGTTGTAAATGCAATAGTGCTCGTAAGTTGTTATATTTCTAAAAGTGTTATAATGTTAGTAATAATTTTATAAGATAGGTGAGTTGTTTGAAAGTGTTTAGTCTTTCTTGGTTAAGAGCTATGACTAACTCTATTAGTCTCACAAAAGCAGAAGCTGTCTAATCATCCTCCAGGGACAGATTGAATGTCTCCTTTCCCATGTCTCTGCATTTAGTGGGAACCACACACTGCCTGCAAAAGTTATAGATTTAAGCATTACTCTCCTATGACTCAGTTGTGTTTGCATTTTTCTCCAGTGGAGTTAGGGGCTGACAGAAAACCATCTGTTTCCACTGGTAGAGATCCACTGTAAGAGGGTAGAAATTTTGCTCTTTCCTTCTAGAATAGTGGTTAGCAAACTGTTGCCAAATTAGACCCAATATCTGTTTTGTAAATAAAGTTTTATTGGAGCACAGCCATGCTCATTCATTTATGCATTGTCTATGGCTGATTGTACACTACAGCAGCAGAACTGAGCAGTAGCAACTGAGACCATATGCACCATAAACCTTAAAATATTTACTATATGGCTCTTTACAGAAAATATTGGGTCACTTCTGTTCTAGTGAAAGCATATTTTGTGTTTTACTGGCTCAGGCATTACATCCAACTTATTGAAATTCTGGTTCTTCTACTTATTAGCTGTGTATTTTTGAGCACCTATATATTCCTTCTGTGTTTCAGCTACCTCATCTAAAAAATGGGATTATTTTTTACCCACTTGCACATTGACATCTTAAAGATATCAACAGGTTTAAATGAGATGAAAGATGTAAATCCCTTGGAGAAAGCCTGGCACAGTGTAAATACCCAAGAAACATAAGCAATTATTTGTTCCACTCGTCTCTAGGAAATTAGTCTTTAACCAAATAAATGGGCCTATTTGGGATTTTAATATTACTTCTATATGAGGAGTTGACTTGCTTCAGTCTACAGCCCAACCAAAGGGGATGAGGAATCCCAGAAAACCTGAATACTTCGTTTGGAATTGCAGAATTGCTTATAATAGCAGTATTAGTCCCATAATGGCCCAAAACTTAACACAGATATTTATCAACAGTAATATACAAAGATAATTTGAGATATATTTACAAAATGCAATACTATGAAACAATAAAAATGAGTGAATCCCCCAAGTAAGAATACGGATAAATTTCACATGCATAATGTGGAGTGAAAGAAGCTAGATGGTAAAATATATAGACTATATGATTCTATTTATTTAAAGTTCAAAAACATAAAAATCATATCTATGGTTTTAGAGAGCAGGATTCTTGTCACTTTTGGGTGATGGGAGCTTGGGTTGCTGGTAATGCTCAATTTTTCATTTGAATGCTGGTTACACACGTGTTTGCACTTTGTGATAACTTATTGAGCTGTAAACCCATGATGTTTGCATTTTTGTCCAAAAAATTATCCATTTCAATTCAAATATTTATTTAAAATATGTATAGTTTTTTACTACTAATATTTATTTGAATAAAATTCCTAATACAAAAGGAATAAATAATACCATATCGACACAGGTATGAAATTGAAGAACTTTTTTCATTAATATATTCATACATGAATCCATATTCAGTGCCTCTATGGTTCAATGTCAAACTCCAAAAGTATTTTCTCTTTATCTCAGACAAAGGCATGGACCTACATTAAGAGTATTAATTTGGCTTCCTAGACTGATGGAGTAGTTGGCAGGAGTACAGACTTTAGGATCAAATATTTTTAAATAATAATAACATACCCTACACTAAAAAATTACCATTTATTTACTAAAGTTGGAATTATTCATAAATAATAGAAAGGCAGAAGTAATTATAGGTATGTCAGTTAAACCAGTTCTGTGCATGCTTATGATTTGAATCACAGTCAGATGGTCCTGGGATTCCCTTTATCCTGGAGGTGAAGGAGAGCAACAGGGCTTAGACTTGTGAAATTTTGACAGTGATATTAAAACCATACAGCAAAGGCATCTATAGAGAAATAATATGACTAATTTAAATATAATGAGTATTATTTTGAACAAGTAATGTTTTTATTCCCTTGAGAAAATTACAATAATAATGGAGAACCAGGACAGTGTCTGCAGATGGTACAGCTAATTTAGCAGTATCCACAATGGCTCACAAACACTGGGGAAAAGTGTTGGCAAAAAAATCAAATATATGCTTAGGTAAGTGCTGCACATATTAGAAAAACTAGCGCGATTGCCAAAAATAACCCATTAACTCCAAGGAACCCTTTGATTTTCTGTCAGTAGTTAGTTTTGCTCATTTTTAAATTATTTCAATTTATGAAGATGACAAGATATGAGTTTTGGTCAAAAATTTATTGCTGATCTAGACAATGGAGATTTTCTTGGCAGAATTGCAGTCTCTGTAAGCTTTATATCTTTTTTTGTATTAACATGGTAAATATAGACTCTACTTGAGAATAAATACATTTGCTCAACATAACGTCAAATTGTCTACATATGGGATGAAGGTTAAACCTACTTGAATGCTTAAAATCATGAAAAAAATTACACCAGAACTACAATTAGATTAATTAAATGTTGAAAATCTCCCCAAAGTAAATTTCCAAGTAAAATCACTAGCTCAAAGTTCAGAAATTACAAAACTCAGAAGATTAACGGTACCATGAATGAAAGCCAACAGAAACAATAGTTAGCAAAAACAGACATTCAACAGCTTTCATTTTTTAGAATTATCATAAAACCAAATAAATAATTTATTTAATTTAAAAATATAAACAAGAAGGTCAAAAATAAGAGCAAGAGTAGAGTAGATAGAAAAAAAGCAACTATATTTTTTAAAAAGTAGAACCTACAGAAATGAAAAAACAAAATAAGTAACACTAAATACAACAGATAAATAGTGGATTAAGGATGTGAAAA
The DNA here is from genome assembly GCF_057802395.1 of Ceratotherium simum simum. Classification (NCBI taxonomy): domain Eukaryota; kingdom Metazoa; phylum Chordata; class Mammalia; order Perissodactyla; family Rhinocerotidae; genus Ceratotherium; species Ceratotherium simum. The sequence continues at coordinate 80,837,312 of NC_141940.1, read as the reverse complement.
ATATTTCTGAAAAAATACTTATCATACAGTATAGAAAACAATGATAGAAAATATGAGTTTAAGAACATGGAGAATCCAATGAGAAGGTAAAACATACATTTCTGGTATATTTGTTCTTGTAACATAAAAAAAGAAGGAGAGGGGCCGGCCCAGTGGTGTAGTGGTTAAGTTTGTGTGATCCACTTCGGCAGCCCAAGGTTCACAGGTTCAGATCGCAGGCAAGGACCTATGCCCTGCTTATCAAACCATGCTGTGGCAGTCATCCCACATATAAAGTAGAGGAAGATGGGCACAGATGTTAACCCAGGGCCAATCTTCCTCAGCAAAAAGAGGAGGATTGGCAACAGATGTTAGCTGAGGGCTAATCTTCCTCACCCAAAAAAAAAAAAGGAGAACAATGTAATATTCAAAGAAATAATGGAAAAGAACTTTGCAAAATTTTGAAAGCCATCAATCCTCAGATATGGGACGATCAACAAATCTTAGGGATAAATAATAAAATAAAAGTAAGTCTAAATCTTCACACATTACCTTGATACTTCATAAGGCCAAACACACAAAAAAATGTTATTGAAAGTAGAGTGTCACATAGCATACAACTACCAAAATAAAAAATTCCAAGCAGATTGAGCAACTTATCAACATGCAGAGTTCCAAAATGAAATGAGAAAAAGAAAGAAGATAATTATTTAAAAAAAAAAAGGAAGGACAAATGACCTCAGTGAAATCATGGGGTAGACAGCTGCAAGCTCTTATTGTACAGAAACAATGAAAAACAAGAAAACTGTCAGAAACAACTTTTTCAGAATTCTGGAAAATAGTCAAATATTTACAGCAACCAAGAAATTCTGAATCAAGAAAGGGGCAAATTAAAAAAAGTTATAAAAGATTTGTAGCAATTTTACATGCCTTTGCTTCACCTTTTTCCTGGCATGAAGGTAGTGTAGGTAACCCATTTTCACAGAGTGAGACACCAGTCCTTGGTTTCAGAGGAGGAAGAGCAAGCCTTTGGAAATTATTATGCATATTTTTTCTAACTTATCTGGGGTTACCTGAAGGACTGAAGCAAAGTGCTCATCTCAGTTTTTCATAACCCAGAACTAAGACCAATAAAGTGGTTAGCATTACTTGAAAATACTGCAAGTTAAAAGTAACAACCTGAATATGCCTGGTGCAAGAGATTACAGTTGCTACATACAATAGACTGCCTAACTGGTGAGGAAAAATGGGATTTCTTTTGGAAATTAGGACATTCAAAAGCACCCATGTATACAGAGAAATTTAGAAAGCCAGGCATAACTCCAAGGAAAGATGTATGCTCAAAAAAGACTAGAGACAACCCTAAGCTTTTCTCTCAGGCTGACCTCTAGGCTTAGTGTAAGCCTGACTAATTGTTGGAATGCCACAGCAGAGAGCAAATCAGCAATGACTGGGAAAGATAGTGGTCTTTTATATATCTTGTGTGTCTGTGTATGTTTTAATGTGTGTTTTAGTGAGAGATAAAGAGAGAATTTAGCTCCAGGCATCAAATGAATTCTTTCTAAAATCTTTGAACATTAGCTAAAGGAAAAGAGGATTCAGTGACCACACATGGAAAAGAATACAATCTTTGCAAAAATAGATTGAAAAAGTCACTAAACAAATAAACATCAACAATAAAATAAAAAATCAATCCCGAGGGAAGAGAAAAGCTGCTTTCTAGACTTTAAATATTATGCTGTACAAATTTCCAGTTTTCAAAAAAAATCACATAGCATCAAAGAAACAGGAAATTAAGACCAATACAAAGGGGAAATATAAATTGATAGAAACCATTCTTGAGGAAACCCAGACATCAGAGTTACTAGACAAAATCATTAAAACTACCGCCTAAAATATACTCAAGGAGATAAAAGGAAACATGCAAAAAGAACTAAAGGAAATCAAGAAACGAGTATATGACCAAATGAGAATATCAATAAAAAGATAAATGTTATGAAATGTGCTAAACAGAAAATCTGGAGCTCAAAAGTACTATAGCTGAAGGGAAAATTTGTTAAAGATCTCAACAATAGATTCAAGCAGACAGAAGAAAGACTCAAGTGAATTTGAAGATAAGACAATTGAAATTATGAAGCATGAGGGACAGAAAGTAAAAAGAGTTAAAGAAAATGAATGGAACTTAAGGACTCTCTGGGATACTATAACGTGGAACAACATAGAAATTATGGGAGTCCCAGGAGAAGGAGAGATAGAAAGGCAAAAAAATATTTGCAGAAATAATACCAACTTACAAAATTTGATATGACATAATTCTATAAATACAAGAAGTTCAATGAACTCCAAGTATGATAAACTCAGAGATCAACACTGAGACACATTGTAATCAAAGAGTGGAAAGACAAAGAAAAAGAGAAAATCTTGAAAGCAGTGAGAGAGGAGAAATAAAAGATCCTCAAGAAATTAATGGCCAATTTTTTATAAAAATTCATGGCGATCAGAAGGTAGTGGGGTGACATTTCAATGCCAGAAGAAAACTGTCAACCAAGAAATCAATATTTGGCAAAATTGTCCTTCAAAAATGGGGAAGACATTAAGACATTCCCAGACAAAAGTGGAAGGAGTTTGATACCAGCTAAAGCAGCCCTACCAAAAAATGCTGGAGTGTTCTTCAAATTGAAATGAAAGGACACTAGAATAATGTAAAGCTGTATAAAGAAATCTGGTAAAGGTAAATAGATGAAAAAATTTTAAAGCAGGTATTATAATTCTAGCTTTTAATTTGAAATCTTTTATTTAGAACATGATTTTAAAGACAAATGCATGGAGAAAGGTCCTGTATGTGGGTACCGTGAAAACCTGCAGCAAGAAAGGTTTGGGAGGGGAATGGCCAAATTAAAATAACTGTAGAAAGCAGAGAGAACACTGAGCTCTTTAACTTCCCTTGGCTGGCTGGGACAAAGAGAGGAAATCTTACCTGCCAGTAGCCATAAGTGAGGAGGACCATGGAAATGGGGACGGTGGCACTAGAAAACATGAGTGGAGGGCATGCTATACTTAGAGTTGTAAGAGACCTTTACCATAGGAAGCAAGGTGGGCAGTAGCCAGGGGATGATGTCCTTCCAGTGGAAGTACAGGATGTAAAAGTGTTCCTTGCTCAGCTCAGTGCTGACACAGAACAGGCTGAAGTTACCAGCTTCCTTCTGTTGAATATTGACTTGGAGAGGCCATGATCCTGGTGCAAGCTTTGGTAGCGCCAGTTGTCAAGCACTGGATATGTTGTTGGCACAGAATCAAATGGTGAATGGTGAATAAAGGCAAAGTAAGCATGTATCCAGAATCATTTGACTCAAGTAATTACAACACTCTCTTATGATGATTGATGTCCCAAAAGCCACGTGCCAATTCACCAGTGGTGGCAAGACTAGATGTAGATCTCAGGACAATACTGCGTCAATTGATCAAATATCTTGGTATAAGAAAAAAGATCATGGTTATTCTTAATGTAAATGTAGAATATCCTTTTAATAAATTCTAATAGCTAGGGGGCTTGCAGAGAAGAAATGTTATTGGTGGCTTAATGCTGTATGTAGATTTTTCATTTAATAAGGCTGATTTAGAGACTTAACTTCAATGTCTCACAGGTTAAAACTTGACTTTTAGAAAGAATAGTTTTTATTAGGTCTCTGAACTCTAATTCCAAAAGTTTATTTCAGGTAAAGTGAATGTCTATAATTAAAGAATTTGAAATTCCTCCAAGAAACAGGCTAGAAAATTCCCTTGCTTTTATGTCATTAGAAATATTTTTATTTCCCATGCAGGGTTATTCTCCTACTACTACTCCACTTGTTAGGCTGTGGCCATAGAAGAATGAATAAATTGTCATCCCTGACTCAAGTTGTACAGAGTATAAATGAGAGACAGAGATAGGTTCACTTCTAGATAACAGAGCAGATGGGTAAGTGCAAAAATAGAGACATAACATTCCTTGGAAAAGAGAAGAAAAGTTCATTGTGGATAGCAAGAAAGATGTTCAGGAACGATCCTATTGAGCTGGATTTTAATTAAAGACAAAGATATACATAGATATAGCAGCCCATCATAGGAAAAGAGATAATGAATAAATACAGGGGAGGGGAATGTGCAAAGATGTGTTTTGTAAATAATTAATACCTCATAGAATACAGAGTTGGAAAGGTAAGTGATTGGAATGGGGTTAGAAAGGGAAGATACTACCAGATTTTATAGACCTTGAATGCCAAGCTGAAGATTTTCTTTTTTAGGCAGTGGGGAGCCATGGAAGTCTTCTAAGCAAAGAAGTGACACCATTAGAACTGTGTTTTAGAAAGATAACTGGGAAGGAAATCACAGATGAATTGCCAGAGGTCAGAAACCAAAGGCCAGGAAAATAATTTCAGTAATCAAGTGAGAGAGGATGAGGGCTTGAACTAGAACCATGGTTCTGAGTATTGGAAGGAAGTGGATAGATTTGAACAGGATTTTGGAACTAGAAAAAAGTTAAAGCATTTCATTTAAATTTATATGTCTGCAGGCAAATACTAGTCCATCGCTAATTGGAACACATTGTTTCTAATATTGAGGAATTTACAATGTAGTAAAGGAGACAAAACATGAGAAAAACATGCAAGTATATGCAAAGAAGATGTAAAGCCAGGTATACCAACCAGCACTAGGAAATGAGACACAAGCATTCACTACATGGAATAAGCAGGGAGATGGTATTGAGTTATCTATGAATAGTTTTGTGAAATAAATGACTGGTTGACATTTGAAAACAAGAAGCTACTTGATTTGTAAAGAAAAGGAAGGGAACATCTTTGATGACTCAGTTCACACGTGCTTTTCCATCAAAAAAATTTGTTTGCAAGGGAATTTTTCACCCAAGAAATTTCCAATTCTGGGGGCTATTTAGCTCAAAGATAGCAGAGAAAGAGGAAAGTATGTAAAACAAAGTAGAAGGTGATCTTTACATTCCATGGCTAAATTATGACTACTTCAGCACTGGCATAATTCATCAGAAAACAATATTCTTTTTAAAGATAATGTGGAGAAAGATGATGGGAACAAAGGAATTTGATCTATGACTGAACTAAAGAGAAAAACAGAACATGAGATGACAACACTTGAAGGGGTGTCAACTAGTACTGCTGGTGCAATAAATCTTAATAATGAGAAGAATTTAGCTATAAACCAAAGAATCATGGTAAAAATATTAGTAGCTCAAGATGGTGGCATAGGCAGACTCTGAACTCACCTCCTCTGATGGACACAGCAGACTTACATCTACTCTTGGAAAAATTACCCCTGAGAGAGAATTGAAAATTGGATAAGAGGAACCCCTGCAACAAACAACAGTCCTGACTGAGGTGGAAGGGGGAGAAATTCCCTTCTGGAGAGAAAAACACCACCTGCACAAGCCACAACACTTCATGGCCATCCAGGAGCAATCCAAAGGTACGCAGCTTTCCCTGGAGGACTGGGGGTCCTGAGCCAAGGAGCATTGCCACTATAGGCATTTTTTGGACCCAGCACAACTGAGACAACTGCCATAATATCTGGCTTTGCTGGCTACTAACGACAATGGGGAGTACCCTCAGAAGGGCTGAGACATAAGGGAATTAAAGCCAGCTCTTAAAGGGCCCATGCACAAATTCACCCATTTCAGAAAGCAACCTAAAATCACCAGAAAGAAAGGTGAACAGTCCTTTGGTCAAAAGAGACTCATCTGATAGTCTCTGGGTGCATCTCAGTGAGAAGTGAGACCTCTCCATGGACAAGGACATTGGCAGTGGTCATTGTTGTGACCTGGTGTGGGTGTGCTGACACAGACACTGGCAGACTCCATTGGAGTTCCCCCTGTGACCTGCTAGCCCAGGGTCTGCCCCATCCACTAGAGCACGTATTTAACCCAGCTCAGCCAAGGAAAGCAGGCTGCCCAAGGGACTGTCCCCACTCAACAACAAGCCCTCGGGCAACTTGTGGGGCTACATAAGCAACCTGCCTGGAATCTCTGCAGCTTGGCAAGTAGGTCAACCTGTGTGGGGCAGGACATGCCTGAGGAGAAGATGGAGAGTACTGGGCATTGGTGGAGTGTACGGGGCTTCTGCTGTGGGGCAACTTGGTCCACATCAGGGGGCCAGGCAGATGCACAGGGCAGGACTGTGTTGCCTGTGTGTGTGGCCCTGTGGGTAGTGGGGTTTGTTAGCTACAAAAGACTTGTGCTTCTCAAACAGCCACATAGGGGATCAGCACCACTTTCCAAAGCCTGAAACAATTGGGTGCTCCCATGCCTGGGGCCAACCCCATAAGGCTGCAATCCTCAGAGAGCTGACAAGAGCCTTATAGGTTGGAGGCCTATAGCAAATGTAAACCCCTGAGGCAAACAGCCAGTCTCACTGGGGGCCTACTCAATAGAAAAACTGCAACAAGAATGTGCTAGTAGACCCTGCAGCAAATTGTGCTGGTGCTCCCCACAACTGATAAGGAGACTGGAGGGCTCACAACAACCACACACAGCTGAGCATCACAACAAGCAGGCCAGGGGGACAGCTCAGCCTCCCTGGGCAGCTATGGCAAGAACAACCCAGTCACAAGAGAAGGACACACACAGCCCACACAGAGGTCACTCCTGCAACATTTGGAACTGGTGACTAGAGGGAAGCACACTGCTGGGCCTCATAAGGCATCACTTACATAAGGTGAGCTCTCCAAGATCAGGAGATGTAGGTGAACTATCTAATACATCGATACAGGCACAGAGAAAGAGGTAAAATGAGGAGGCAAAGGAACATGTTCCAAGTAAGGGAATAGGACAAAAGCTCAGAGAAGGAACTAAATATAACAGAAATGAGCTATCTGCCTGACAGAGAGTTTAAACAAAGAGTCATAAGGATCCTCAATGATCTTAGGAGAAGAATGGATGAACTCAGTGAGAACATCAATAAATAAATGGAAGATACAAAAAAGAAACAATCAGAAATGAAGAATACAATACTGGAAATGAAAAATTCACTAGAGGGACTCAAAAGCAGAGTAGAAGATACAGAATAATGCGTCAGCAATTTGGATGAAAGACTAGAGGAAGTCATCCAAGCTGAACATATAAAAGAAAAAAGAATTTAAATGAGTGAAGACAGCCTAAGGGACCACTGGGACAACATCAAGTGCACTAACAACCGTGTTAGAGGTTTCCAAGAAGGAGAAGAGAGAGACAAACGGGCAGGGAAACTATTTGAAGAAATAATAGCTGAAAACTTCCCTAATCTAAGGAAGGAAACAGACATCCAGGTACAGGAACCACAGAGAGCACCAAACAAGATAAACCCAAAGAGGCCCACACCAAGATACATCATAATTAAAATGTCCAGAATTAAAGATAAAGAGAGAATCTTAAAAGCAACAAGAGAAAAACAAGTTACATACAAAGGAAACTCCATAAATATATCAGCTGACTTCTCAGCAGAAACCATACAGGCTAGATGAGAGTGGCATGATATATTTAAAATGCTAAGAGGAAAAAAACGTACAGCCAAAAATACTCTACCTGGTGAGGTTATCATTCAGAATGGAAGGAGAGATAAAGAGTTTCCCAGAAAAGCAAAAATCAAAGGGATTTATCACCAAGAAACTAGTCCTACAAGAACTGCTAAAGGGACTTTTTAAGGGGAAAAAGAAGATCACAAATAGGAAAAATTATCTATTTACATGATAAGAGGGTAACAGATGCAAACATACAAAAAGAGGTTATATATGATATCAAAAACATAAAATGTGGGAGGAGGGGAACAAAATAGTACAGCTTTTAGAAAGAGGTCAAACTAAAGAGGTGATAAACTTAATATAGATTTCTATATTCATATGTTACTATACATGAACCTCATGGTAATCACAAACCAGAGGCCTATATTATGTACACAAAAATCTAAGAGAAAGGAACCCAAACATAATACTAAAGAAAGCCATCAAACCACAAGGGAAGAGAGCGAGAAGAAGAAAGGAACAGAGAGAACTACTAAAATGCCCAGAAAAAAAGGAAAAAAAAATGGCAGAAAGTACATACTTATCAATAGCTACTTTAAATAAGTCAATGGACTGAATACTCCAATCAAAAGACATAGGGTGGCTGATTGGATAAAAAACAAGAGCCATATACTGCATACAAGAGACACCCTTCAGACTTAAAGATGCTCACAAACTGAAAGTGAAGGGATGGAAAAAGATAGTCCACGCAAATGACAATGAAAAGAAAGCTGGGGTAGCAATACTCATATCAGACAAAATAGACTTTAAAACAAATACTGTAACAAAAGACAAAGAGAGATATGACATAATGATCAAGGGAACAATCCAACAAGAGGATATAACACTCATAAATATCTATGCATCAACATAGGAGCACCTAAATATGTACAACTATTATTAACAGACATAAAAGGAAAAATAAACAGTAAGACAATAATAGTAGGGGACTTTAACACTCCACTTACACGAATGGATAAATCATCCAAACAGAAGTCCAGTAAGGAAACATTGGCCTTAAATGACACACTAGAACAGATAGACTTACTTGATATGTATAGAACATTCCATCCAAAAATCGAAGAATACACATTGTTTTCAAATGCACATGGAAAATTCTCCAGGATTGATCACATATTAGGCCACAAAACAAGTCTCCATAAATTTAAGAAGATTGAAATACTACCAAGCATCTTTTCTGACCACAACAGTATGAAACTAGAAATCAACAACAGAATAAAATCAGAGAAGCAACAAATATGTGGAGATTAAACAAAATGCTACTGAACAACGATTGGGTCCAAAGGAGACATCAAAAAATATCTGGAGACAAATGAAAATGAAAATATGACATGCCAGAATTTATGGGTTACAAAAAAATCAATTCTAAGAGGGAAATTTAAAGCAATACAAGCCTACCTCAACAAAAAAGAAAAATCTCAAATAAACAATCTAACAGTGCACCTAAAGGAATTGGAAAAAGAATAAACATACCAAAATTTGTAGAAAGAGGGATAGAATAAAAATCAGAGCAGAAATAAATAGAGACTAAAAAAACACAGAAAAAATCAATGAAACCAAGAGATGGTTCTCTGAAAGATAAAGAAAACAGACAAACTTTAGCTAGACTCACCGTGAAAAAAAGCAAGAGGCTCAAATAAGTAAAATCAGAAATGAAAGAGGAGAAATTAACATGGACACCTCAGAAATGCAAAATATTATAAGAGAATAATATGAAATATTATATGCCAACAAATTGGATAACCTAGAAGAAATGGATAAATTCTTAGAATCATACAACCTTCCAAAACTGAATCAAGAAGAAATAGAGAATTTGAATAGACCAATCACCAGTAAGGAGATCGAAAGAGTAATCAAAAACCTCTCCAAAATAAAAGTCCATGACCAGATGGCTTCCCTGGTGAATTCTACCAAACATTCTAAGAAGACTTAATACCTATCCTTCTCAAACTCTTCCAAAAATTGAAGAGGAAGGGAAGCTTCCTAACTCATTCTATGAAGCCAGCATTACCATGATATAAAACCAGACAAGGACAACATAAAGACAGAAAATTACAGGCCAATATCACTGGTGAACATCAATGCAAAAATCGTCAACAAAATACTAGCAAATCAAATACAGCAATACGTTAAAAAGATTATACACCATGATCAACTGGGATTTATTCCATGGATCCAAGTGTGGTTCAACATCCGCAAATCAATCAACATGATACACCACATTAACAAAATGAGGAAAAAAAAAACATATGTTCATCTTAATAGATGTAGAGAAAGCATTTGACAAGATGCAGCATCCATTTGTGATAAAAACTATCAACAAAATGGGCAGAGAAGGAAAACACCTCAACATAGTAAAGGCCATGTATGACAAACCCAGAGCCAACATCATTCTTGATGGGGAAAAACTGAAAGCCATCCCTCTGAAAACAGGAAAAGACAAGGCTGCCCACTCTCCCCAGTCTTATTCAACATAACACGGGTGGCTGTGGCCAGAGCAATTAGGCAAGAAAAAGAAATAAACGGGATCCAAATTGGCAAGGAAGACGTGACACTCTTGCTGTTTGCATATGATGTGATTTTATATATAGAAAACCCTAAATAATCCGTTAGAAAACTCTTAGAAAACTCTTTGCTGCAGCTACAGCAAAGTTGCAGGTTAAAAAATCAACTTACAAAAATCAGTTGCATTTCTCTACTCTAGTCATAAACTAAGATAAAGACAACTCAAGAATACAATCCCATTTACATTCATAGCAAAAAGAATAAAATATATAGGAATAAACTTAACCAAAGAGGTGATGTTCTGTACACTGAAAACTATAAAACATTGTTGAAAGAAATTGAAGAAGATACAAAGAAATGGAAAGATATTCCATGCTCAAGGATTGGAATAATTAACATAGTTAAAACATCCATACTTCCTAAAGCTATCTATGGATTCAATGCAATCCCTATCAAAGTTCCAACAACATTTTTCACAGAAATAGAATAAAGAATCCTAAAATTTTATGGAACAACAAAAGAGCCCAAAGAGGCAAAGGAATCCTGAGAATAAAATAACTAAGCTGCAATTATCACACTCCCTGATTTCAAAATATACTACAAAGCTATTGTAGCCAAAACAGCATGGTACTGGAACAAAAAGAGACACACAGATCAATAGAACAGAATCTAGAGCCCAGAAAGAAACCCACATATCTATGGACAGCTAATTTTGACCAGGGAGCCAAGAACATAAAATGGAGAAAGGAAAGTCTCTTCAATAAATGATGTTGGGAAAACTGGACAGCCACATGCAAAAAAATGAAAGTAGATTATTTTCTTACACCATACACAAAAATTAACTCGAAATGGATTAAAGACTTGAATGTAATACCAGAAACCATGAAACTTCTAGAAGAAAACATAGGCTGTACACTCTTCGACATTGGTCTTAGCAACATATTTTCAAGCACCATGACATGGTCATGGGCAGGCCCTAGTCTGGGCCAGGTAAACAATAGAAAAAATAAACAATTGGGACTACATCAAACTGAAAAGCTTCTGCACAGCAAAGGAAACCATCAACAAAATGACAACCTAACAAATGGGAGAAGATATTTGCAAACCATATATCTGATAAGAGGTTAATCTCCAAAATATATAAAGAACACATACATCTCAACAACAAGAAAACTAACAACCCAATTAAAAAATGGGCAAAAGATCTGAACAGACATTCCTCCAAAGAAGATATACAGATGGCCAACAGGCACATGAAGAGATGTTCAACATCATACACTATCAGGGAAATGCAAATCAAAACTACAATGAGATATCACCTCATGCCCATCAGAATGGATATAATGAACAAGACAGGAAACAACAAGTGTTGGAGAGGATGTGGAGAGAAGGGAACCCTCATACACTGCTGGTGGGAATGCAAACTGGTGCAGCCACTATGGAAAACAGTATGGATGTACCTCAAAAAATTAAGACTAGAACTACCATACAATCCAGCTATTCCACTGCTGGTACTTATCCAAAGAAAATGAAAACACTATTGCATAAGGGTACATGCACCCCTGTGTTCATTGTGGCATTATCCACAATAGCCAAGACTTGGAAGCAACCTATGTGCCCATCAAGGGAAGAATGGTTAATGATGTGGTATATATACACAATGGAATACTACTCAGGAATAAGAAATAATGAAATCCAGCCATTTGTGACAACAGGGATGGACATTGAGGGTGTCATGCTAAGAAAAATAAGTCAGAGGGAGAAGGTCAAATATCATATGATCTCACTCATAAGTAGAAGATAAAAACAACAACAAACAATCACATAGAGACAGAGATTGGATTGGTGGTTACCAGAGGGGAAGGGGATAGGGAGGAGGGTGAAAGGGATGATTAGGCACATGTGTGTGGTGATGGATTGTAATTAGTATTTGCGTGGTGAACATGATGTAATCTATGTAGAAATAGAAGTATAATGATGTTCATCTGAAATTTATACAATGTTATAAACAAATGTTTCCACAGTAAAAAAGAAGAGTATTAAAAATAATAATAATTTTTCATGTCCAGACTAATAAAAATGTTAATTCTGAAAGTATTCTGTCAAAACTTATCTTCACATTTAGAAATAATAAATTAATACATTGTCTTAAAAAATATCGAGTAGTCCTATTGACATTCACTCTGATTTTTCCATAACAGAATCTCTTAAAACTTAATAGAAATTTAACTATATCAAATGATTCAAATATAAACAGTTTGTGACAGTAATTTTTATAACAAATCACAATTTTTTTGTGTGTGTGAGGAAGATCAGCCCTGAGCTAACATGCGACGCCAATCCTCCTCTTTTTGTTGTGGAAGATTGGGCCGGGACTAATATCCATGCCCATCTTTCTCTACTTTATATGGGACACCACCACAGCATGGCTCGACATGTGGTGCATCCGTGCATGCCAGGGATCCGAACCTGTGAAGCCCGGGCCATCAAAGTCGAGCGTGTGTACTTAACCATTATGCCACTGGGCTGGCCCCAAAGCATAAACATTTTTAAAAGAAAAAATATTACTGCCAGCTAAGTATATGACTATCCCGGTGTGATTCAACGTCTTGCCTGCAAAGCCAAATGTCTTAGTCCCTGCTTCATAATTAGGAAGTTAAATACATTTTGTTATATCTTTTACGTATAATAAAAGAAACAAATGCATAGAAGTAATTATAAAACTATAATATTGAACACAAAATGTATAAAGATTTAATTTGTGATAACAATAATTAAAAAGTGGTGGAGGAGTAGAGAAGGAGAGCATTTTTATGGTATTAAAGTTAAATTAGTATCAATTAAAATTAGATTGTTATAAATTGAGGATAAGTGCAATCCTCATGGTAACCACAAAGAATATACTTAAAATATATATATGAAAAGAAATGTGGAAAAAAATCAAAATTTTCACTACAAAAGGCAATTAAACACAAAAGAAGGCACTAATGGAGGAAACAAAGGACAAAAAAGGTATAAGATATATGTAAACATATAGCAAAGTGGCAGAGGAAATGCTTATTATTAATGATTATTTTAAATGTAAATTGGTTAAAGTCTTCAATCGAAAGGGAGAGATTGGCAGAATGGATAAAAAATGATCAAACTGTATGCTGTCTACAAGAGACTCACTTTATTTCTTTTTTCTTTCAGTTTTGTTGAGATATAATTGATATACTACACTTTATAAGTTTAATGTGTACAGCATAATGAGATGCATATATTGTGAAATGATTACCACAATAAATTTAGTTAACATCCATCACCTCATATAGTTCTAAATTTTTGGAATGAGAAATTTTAGGATTTACTCTCTTAGCAACTATCACATACACCAGACAGCAGTGTTAACTATACTCATCATGTTGTACATTACATCCCCATTGCTTATTTATCTTAAAACTGGAAGTTTGAACTTTTTGACAACGTTCACACAATTTCACCACCTCCAATTTTGCATGTTTGGCAACCAAAAATTTGATCCATGTTACTATGAGTTTTTTTCTTAATTCCACACATAAATTTGATCATACGGTATTTGTCTTGCTCTGTCTAACATTTCACTTATCATTATATCCTCAAAGTCCATCCATCTTATCAGAAATGGCAGGATTTCCTTATGTTTTTTAGCTGGATAGTATTCCTTCCAGTAGCGCCCAAAGGTTTCCTTTTTCTCCACATCCTCACTAGCATTAGTTATCTTTTGCTTTTTTTGACGATAGCCATTCTAACAGTAGTGAGGTGATATCTCATTGCAGTTTTGATCTGCATTTCCCTAATGATTAGTGATGTTGAGAACCTTTTCGTTCACTTGTTGATCATTTAAATATATTCCTTCAAAAATATCTATTCAGGTGTTTTTCTTCCATTTTTAATTCGATTATTTATTTTGCCATTGAGTTTTATAAGTTCTTTATATATTTTTGATATTAACTCTTTATCAGATACAAGAATGGCAAATGTCTCTCCCCTTTTGTAGGTTGACGTTTCATTTCATTGATGTTTCATTTGCTGTGCAGAATCATTTTACTTTGATGTAGTCTCACTTGCTGATTTTTGATTTTGTTGCTTGTGCTTTAGGTGTCATATATAAAAAATCACTAAGACCCATGTCAAGAAGCTTTTGCTCTGTTTTCTTCTATAAATTTTATAGATTCAGGTTTTACGTTTAAGTCCTTAATCAATTTTCAGTCAATTTTTGTGAGTGGTGTAACATAGGAATCTAGTTTATTTCTTTTACATGTGAATATCCAATTTTCCCAGCACCATTTATTGAAGAGACTGTCTCTTCTCCATTGAGTATACTTGGCTTCCTTGTCAAATATTAGTTGACCATACATGCCTGGGTTTATTTCTGGGCTCACAATTCTGTTCAGGCAGTTTATGTGTCTGTTTTTATTCCAGTACCATACTGTCTTGATTATATTGCTTTATAATATAGCTTAAAATCAGGAAATGTGATGCTTCCCACTTTGTTCTTCTTTCTCAAGATTGCTTTGGCTATTCAGGGTCTTATGGTTTCATGTAAATTATAGGATTGTTTTTTCTACTTCTGTAAAAAAAATGCCATTGAAATCTTGACAGGGATTTCATTGAATCCAAGGTGGCTTTAGATAATGTGAACATTTTAACAATATTAAGTCTTCTGAGCCATGATCATGGTATAAATTTTGATTCATTTGTATTTTCTTCAATTTCTTTTATTAATGTCTTGTAGTTTTCAGTGTAGAGATGTTTCACCTCCTTGGTTAAATTTATTTCTAGATATTTTATCTTTTTGAGGCAATTATAAATAAGATCATTTTATTATTTTTTTAGTTAATACATTGTTATTGTATAGGAACATAATTGATTATTTAATGTTGAATTTTTATCTTGCTGTTTTCCTAAATTTGTTTCTTAATTATAACTGTTTTTTGATAGAGTCTTTGGGATTTCTATATATAAGGCCATGTTATCTGCAGAGACAATTTTATTTCTTTTCCATTTTAGGTGCTTTTCATATATTTTTCTTGCCTGATTGCCATGTCTAAGACACCCAATACTATATTGAAAAGGAGTAGTAAGAGTGGGAAAACTTCTCTTGAGCCTAATCTTAGAGGAAAATCTTTCAGCCTTTCACCATTGAGTATAATGATAGCTTTTGGCTTGTTGTATATGGCATTTATTATGTTTAATTATGTTCCTTTTATAACTGATTTGTTGAGCTTTTTTTATGACTAAATGTTGAGCTTTGTCAAAAGCTTTTTCTGCATCTATGTTGATGTTTATATTAATTTGTCTTTCATTCTATTAATTTGATATGTCACAGGTATTGATTTGCATATGTTGAACCATCCTTGAATCCCAAGGATGAATGCCACTTGATCATGGTGTATGATTCTGTTAATCTATTAATTCGGTTTGCCAGTATTTTGTTGATAATTTTTTCATCTATATTCATCAAGGATATTTGCTTGTAGTTTTCTTTTCTTGTAGTATCCTTCTCTGGCTTTGGTATCAGGGTAATGCTGGCCTTGTAAAATCAGTTTGGAAGTGTTTCCTCCATTTTGATTTTTTGGAAGAGATTGAGAAGGATTACTATTCTACTTCTTTAAATGCACTTCTACCACTTCTTTAAATGTTTGGTAAAATTCACTAGTGTAACCATCTGGTCCTTGGCTTTTCTTTATTGGAAGATTTTGATTACTGGTTCATTCTCATTACTAGCAATTGGTCTGTTCACATTTTCTGTTTCTTCCTGGTTCTGTCTTGGTTTGTTTTTAGGAATTTATCCATTTCTTCTAGATTTCTCAGTTTGTTGGTGTGTAGTTGTTCATAGTAGCTGCTCATAATCCTTTGTATTTTTACAGTATCAGTTGTAATGTCTACTCTGTCACTTCTAATTTTATTGATTTTGGTTTTCTATCTTTTTCTTGATTAGTCTAGCTAAAGGTTAGTAAATTTTGTTTATCTTTTCAAAGAACCAACTCATTTTGTTAATTTTTATATTGTTTTCCTTTCATCTATTTATTTATTTCTGCTCTAATTATCATTATTTCCTTCTTTCTGTTAACTTTGGGCTTAGTTTGTTTTTCTTTTTCTAGTACCTTGTGGTGTAAAGCTAGGTTGTTTATTTAAGATCTTTCTATTTTCTTGATGTATGCCTTTATAGCTATAAACATTCTTCTTAGAACTGCTTTTGTTTTGTTTTATCTCATATTTTGGAATGTTGCTTTTTTTCCATTTTTGTTAGTCTCAAGATACTTTTTGTTCCCCTTTTAATTTTTTCTTTGATTCATTGGTTGTTCAGGAAAGTGTTGTGTAATTTCTATGTATTCATGAATTTTCTAGTTTTCCTCTTGTTATTGATTTCTAGTTTTGTACCATTTTGGTCAAAGAAGATATATGGTATGATTTCCATGATATTGAATTTGCTAAGACTTGTTTTGTGGCCTAACATATGATCTATTCTAGAAAATGTTCCATGTGTGTTGAGAAAAATGTGTATCATGCTGTTTTTGAATAGAATTTTCTGTATATGTCAGTTAGGTATATTTAGTCCTTGTCATTCAAAGCCGCTGTTTCCTTATTGATTCTCTGTCTGGATGATGTAGCCATTGTTGAGAGTGGGGTATTAAAGTCCCCAACAGTTATTGTATTGCAGTTTATTTCTCTTTTTAGTTCTGTTAATATTTGCTTTATATATTTAGGCACTCCAAATTTGGGTGTGTATTTACAATAGTTATATCTTTCTGGTGGATTGACCTGTTTATTATTATATAATGACCTTTGTTACTTTTGACTATTTTTATCTTAAAGTCTATTTTGTCTAATATAAGAATAGCTATCCCTGATTTTTTCTTCCTATTTGCTTGAAGTATCTTTTCCATCCCTCCACTCTCAGTCCATCTGTGTCTTTAAGGCTACAATGAGTCTCTTGTAGGCAGCATATGTTGGACCTTGTTTTTTTATTCATTCAGCCATTTATGATTTGATTGGATAATTTAATCTATTTATGTTAAATTAATTATTAATAGGTATGGACTTACTATTGCCATTTTGTTAATTGTTTTCTGACTGTTTAGTAGGTCCATTGTTCCTTACATCTTATCCTGCTTCCTTCTTTTGTGATTTGATTATTCGTTGTGTTACATCTTATCCTGCTTCCTTCTTTTGTGATTTGATTATTCGTTGTGTTAGTATACTTTGACTTTATCATTATAATCTTTTGTGTAACTACTACTGGTTTTTCCTTTGTGATTTCCATGAGTCTTACATAAAATATGCTAAAATTATAACACCCTCTTTTAAGCTGATAACAATTTAGCTATAATAGCATGCTTAAACTTATAGCTTTTACTTCTCTACCTCTCACATTTTATGTTTTTTATGTTTATATATTTTTTATATTGTGTACCCAATAATAGATTTGTTAGTTATGGTTATTTTTAATACATTTGTTTTTTAACTTTTAAACTATAGATGTAAATAAATTATGCACCATATTTACTATATTAGCATCTGACTTTGACTATATATTTACCATTACCAGTGAGTTTGACAGCACCATCATATGTTTTTATGATGTTAATTAGCATTCATTTATTTCTGCTTGTACAACTCCCTTTAACATTTATTGTAAGGTAGGTCTAGTGGTAATGAACTCCCTCAGTTTTGGTTTCTTTGGGAAAGTCTTTATCTTCTCTTCATTTCTGAAGGACAGCTTTGCCAGATATAGTATTCTTGGTTGAGAGGTTCTTTTTTCTTTTAATATTTTGAATATTTCATAACATTCTCTTCTGGCTTGAAAAGCTTCTCTTGAGAAATCCATCATTAGTCTTATGGGTATTCCCTTGTAAGTAATTTATCTTTTTTCTCTTGCTTCTTTCAAACTTCTTTCTCTGTCTGTGACTTGTGAAAATATAATTATAATATGTCTTGATATAGCCCTATTCAGTTTCAAACTATTTGAGTTCTTTTGGGCCTCATGGATCTGGACATCCATTTCTCTCCCCAGGTTTGGGACATTTTCAACCACTATTGTTTTAAATATACTCTCCTGTACTTTTATTTTTCTCTTCTCCCTCTGGAAGTCCAATCATGTGTATATTGTTTCTCCACATGATGTTCCATAAGTCCCTGGGTTTTCTTCACTCTATTTCATTATTTTTACTTTTTGCTACTAGGACTGGATAATTTTAAATGCCATATTATCTAGATCACTTATTCTTTCTTCTGCATGGTGAAGTCTGCCTCTGAAGCTCTCTATTGAATTCTTCAGTGCAGTCATCGTATTCTTCAGCTCTAGAATTTGTTTGATTTTCTCTGATATCTTTTTCTTTGTTGAACTACTTTTTGTTTATGCATTGTTTTTCTAATTTCATTTAGTTGTCTGTGTGTTCTTGTCGTTCACTAAACTTTAGGAGGATTATTCTGAATTCTTTGTCTGACAGTTCCTTGATCTCCATTTCTTCATGGCCAATCATTGGAGTTTTATTAGTTCCCTTTGGTGATTTCATGTTTACCTTATTTTTTGTGATTCTTGATTTCTTACATTGGTATCTTCACATTTGAGTAAACAATCTCCCCTTCCAGTCTTTACAGGTTTACTTTGGCAGAGACAGTTCTTCACAGGTCCACTCAGCTGGGTTCAGGACCAGGTTTCTAGATGGGTCAGTTGGTAGTATTCCTGGGCAGCAGGGGTTGCTATTAGTGTCTATTTTGGGCAAGAGAACTGCCCAAGTTCTGAGGTTGGGGGGATGACACTGTCTGAGAACCATTGGATTGGATTATTAGCTTGGTTCCCTGCACAAGTGCACCTGTAAAATGGGTTCTGTGGTTGCCTGGATTTTCTGGTTAGGCTTCCTAAGTGAGTAGAACTGGGTACCTTACTCAACAGTAGGCAGGGCTATAAATTAGCTTGTCTGGGCAGGGAAGGAAAATGGCTCCCAAGTCCAGAATAGGTAGCTGTTTGGGGATACAAATATGACAGAACCTTGCTCTAAATTTCCTGGTCAGACAAGGCCACAAGTTTTGCTCTGCAGATAGGTAAAGCCAGTGGCTGTGCTCTGTGCTCATGTGCCACTGTAAGCAATGTTGTAGGATGAGCAATGCAGCTTCCTGTGTACTCTGGTTAGGTCCCTAGTCAGGCAGGTTGGAGGCTGTATTTAGCAGTGAGCAGGGCTATAAATTGGCTTCCCTGCCCAGACAGGACCACAGAACAGACTCTAGGGCCCACAAGGTTATTTGGGGACAAAAACCAGGCAGAACCACACACTAAGCTCCCTGGCCAGATGGAACCATCATCATGGCTCTGCAGATGCAGGGCTGCAGGCTGGGCCACAACAATCAAGGTTTCAAAATGAGCTACACGGATTCCCAGGAGCATTGGTTATACTTCTTGGTTGGCAGTGTTGGGTGCTGTATTCAATAGTTTGCATGGCTATAAATTAGCTTCCTAGCCCAGGGAGGGCCACAGAACAGGCACTGAGGCTGTCAAGGCTCTTCTGTGGGGAGCAAATCAGGCAGAACTGTGCACCAAGATCTCTGTGCAGACAGGGCTTCTGGCTTGGCTCTGAGACAAGCAGCACTGCCAGCTGGGCTCTCTCCTCAAATGTCTTGCCCATGAATAGTTGTTACTTGGTCTTCTTTTGAGATGGACTCTTACTGGGAATGATCTATGTCACCATCTTGATGATGTCATTCCCAAGAGACTTTTACATTAGATCTAAGGACACCAATAAGTTGACAGTGAAATATTAGCAAAATATATCTCATGTAAATAGCAACCAAAAGAGAATTTGGATGGTGTATTAGTCAGGTTTCTCTAGAGAAACGAGAATTATATATATTTTTTGTGTGTGTATGTGTGTATATATATATAT
Organism: Ceratotherium simum simum; assembly: GCF_057802395.1. Classification (NCBI taxonomy): domain Eukaryota; kingdom Metazoa; phylum Chordata; class Mammalia; order Perissodactyla; family Rhinocerotidae; genus Ceratotherium; species Ceratotherium simum. The sequence continues at coordinate 80,817,363 of NC_141940.1, read as the reverse complement.
ATATGTATATATATGTGTGTGTATTTATATATATATATGCAAACATACGAAAAAGGGAGAAATACTCATAATAACAATCATATGGTATTTATAATTACCTTCTTCCACTGCCTATTCCATATTTCCTTTGTGTTCATCAAGCAACTCAGCAGACTGTGGTTCTTTACCAAGTGAGGTGATACAAACCTGTATCCTGAGTGGTCTCGGCCGTTAGTATTCCTGCCTTTTGGTTTTTGTAGTTTAGCATTGACTGTTATCACAGAGTATGATAATACTAAGAGACACCTTAAGGTATCTGCTGTATTCCAGACTTCCACTTTCTCACCTCTATTATGGAGTAGCTGTCCAATTTCTGTGTGGTAGTCAAAATCAGTAACCTCAGCCAGCACTGTACCTTCCTTCTTTGCCTGTTGATTCAGAGGCATGATGAGCCCAAAGTGGGAAGTTGGCAGTCTTAACTTTCAGTTCAGTGGAATTATTGTTGTGTCCTCTGGAGGAAACTTTCTTCGCTTCAGATCAAAGACTTCTAGGCCAGAATAATACAAGGTTGTGAGATCAGGAAGAAAAAATTTTGCCAGTGATACACTAGGGGTAACATTCCTGTTTCCACTCCCACTCCCATTTCCATCTTTTATTCCTGGACCCATGAATCTTAGTTATGCAAGAAATAGAATCATATATTAGACACTGATTCAGAGCATATAGATCTTCTTGGAGAACTTTGCCCCAACCCTCCAAGGTATTGCCACCTAGCTGACACTGTGACTGAGTTTTCAAAATGCCAATCCACTGTTCTATCAAGCCATATACTTCAGGATGGTAGAGAACATGGTAAGACCACTACATCCCATGGGCATGGGCCCATCAGAGCAATGATGTATGGAATATCATGATGCTGGAAAAGGCATGCTGTATATACATGGATGGTAGTTTTGGCAGAAGCATTGTAGGCAGGGAAGTCAAATATGTATACAGAATATGCCTATTCCAATAAGAAACAAATACTGCCCTTTTCCTGATAGAAGTGGTCCAATGTAATCAACCTGCCACCAAGTAGCTAGCTGATTACCCCAGGGGGTGGTTCCATATTAGGAATACAGCGTTGGTCTCTACTTCTGGTCAATTGGGCACTCAACAGTGGCTGTAGCCATGTCTGCCTTGGTAAGCAGAAGTCCATATTGATAAGCCCATGCATAAATAACCTCTAACCCTGCCACCATGACTACTTTGTTTATGGGTTCATTGAGCAAGGACAGAGATAGCTGAAGAAAAAGGCTCAGTGATATCCACAGAATGGGTTTCTCTATTTATTTTATTATTAAAATCCTCCTATACTGAGGATAAATAAGCGTTTACATGGGACACAAATATCTTCAGGTTTTTCATCAATTCAGAGGTCTATCCATATACCACTGCCTAGAACTACTTGTCACAAATATCCTAATTATATTCTTTCCAAGTCCCTGACCAGCCAGCCAAAACATTGGCCACAGCCCATGATACAGCATATAATTTCATGTCTGGCCATTTATCCTCCCAAGTGAAGTGAACAACCAGGTGCACTGCTTGATGTTCTGCCCACTGGGAAGATTTCCTTTCACCACTGTCCTTCAAGGATGCCCCAGAAAGGGGCTTTAGTGCTACAGCTGCCTACTTTTTAATGGTGCCTGAATATCTTGCAGTGTCGTCTGTAAACCAGGTCAAATTTTTCTCTTCCTCTATCAATTGGTCTTATGGAACTGCACATGATGTCGTCAGCGCAGGCTCAGAAAAAGAAAGTAGTGTATCTTGAGTGGGGACCATGGGTATTTGGGCCACATTTTCCTGTAAATTACTTGTGCCTCAGGGCCTACTTGGACCCGATCTCATATATTCTACTTCAGTTTGATGATAGAGTGTTGCTATGCATGCCCAAATTTGTGGCTTCATGGGTCAGATAACACCCAGTTTGTGGTGGGCAGCTCGGGTCATGTGGTAAATTGTTGGTCATGGTTAAGTGTTCAGTCTCCACTAATACGCAGTAGCAGACAAAGAGCTGTTTCTCAAAAGGATAGTAGTTATCTGCAGAGGATGGCAGAGCTTTTATCCAAAATCCTGTCTGTGCTGCAGTTCCCTCAGAGGGGCCTATCAAAAGCTCCAAACAGCATCCCTATCTGCCACTGCCACTCAAAACACAATTGGATGTTCTGGATTATATGGCCCAAGTGGCAGAGAAGCTTGCACAGCAGCTGGGACCTGTTTCAGAGTCTTCTCTTGTTCTGGACCCTACTCAAAACCAGCAACTTCTCAGATCACTAGATAAATGGGCCAGAATAACACACTAAAAGGAATATGTTGCCTCCAAAATCCAAATAGGCCCACTATGTATCGTACCACTTTCTTAGTTGTAGGAGACCCCAAATGCAACAATTTATCCTTCATCTTAAAAACAATATCATAACATGTCCCACACCACTGGACATCTAGAAATATCACTGAGGTAGAAAGCCCGTGAATTTTGGCAGACTTATTAACTACCTTTTGACACACAAATGTCTTGCCAACTACCTTAGATTAATTGTTGCTTCTTTCTCACCAAGTCGAATCAGCATAATGTCATCAATGTAATAGATCAGTATGATATCTTGTGGAAGGTAAAGGTAATCAAGATCTCTGCAAACTAAATCATGAAAAAGGGCTGGATAGTTGATATACCCTTGAGGTAGGACAGTGAAGGTGTATTTCTGGCCTTGCCAACTGAAAGCAAACTGTTTATAGCGATCCTTATTAGCAGAAATGAAGAAAAAATAATTTTCCAGTTTAGTAGCTTGATAATAGGTACTGAGGGAAGTGTTAATTTGCTCAATGAAATCACATCTGATACAGGAGCTACAATTGGAGTCACCACCTTGCTAAGGTTATAATTATCCACTGTCATTCTCCAAGATCCATCTGTCTTCACACAGGCCAAATAGGTGAGTTCTATGGGGATGTGGTGGGAATTAGCACCCCTGCATCTTTCAAGTCCATAATGGTGGCAAGTATCTCTGCAGTTTCTCCTGAAACACAGTATTGCTTTTAGTTTACTAGTTTTCTAGGTAGAGGGAGTTATAGTGGCTTACACTTGACATTTCCCACCATAGTACCCCTCACTCCATGGGACAGGAAACCAATGTGAGAATTCTGCCAGTTACTAAGTATGTCTATTCCAATTGTGCATTTCAGAACTGGGGAAATAACCACAGGATAGGTTCAGGGACCCATTTTGCCAACTGAAAGATGGACCAAAGCTATAATTACATTGATCACCTGACCTCCACAACCCCTACTCTGACTGGTGGACCACAGCAACATTTTGGGTCTCCTGGAATTAGTATCATTTCAGAGCATATGTCTAGTAATCTCTCAAAGAGCTGATTATTTCCTTTTCCTCAATGCATAGCCACCCTGGTGAAAAGGCTGAAGGCCCTTTTGGGGAAGCTGGGAGAAACAGGAACAGTGTAAATTTTAGCAACGTACCATGATCATTCCTCAAAGGGACCAGACTCCCCTGCATTCAAGGAGTTTTATGTCTGTTCACTAGCTCATCTAGGAATTAATTGAAGGATGTGTGAGTGTGTTTTTATGATACAAATGAGATTTTTTATTTGATTTAGAAATTTCTGCTTATGCAAATTAAGAATTTAGTGAGCTTCCTATATATTTTACTTCTATGAACACCATGATCAACTAGCCAATACCATAGGTCTCTGTGAATCAGTGTTCTAATTTCTGCTTTAATTCTGTTATCAATTACAATAGCCATGTCCTCTTTGCCCTTGGAAGATGAGTGCCGTCACTTGGCCCCTGTCAACCCAGGATAAAATTACTACCATAGCATTTAAGTTTCCCTAGTTAATGGCAGCAGTTCCCACTGTAAGTTCTGATCTAGAAAGGAGTGATCATAGAACCTTTCAAAATATGGAGGTTCCACCTCATAAATTTATTTCTCACAGCCATAGTGAAAGTTGTTTCCTGCAGAACCTCCCGTTGTGAGTGAGTATGTCTTAAATGAGAAAACCATTCTAACAATCCAGTCTCCTTAAACCTTTGTATCCCTTCCTCTACAGTAAATCAAAGCAGGTCTGGTATTTCTTGTTCACTTACTATGTGCCATATTTTGGTCTATGTTTCAGCCAAGACAACAAACTCTTAGAGCCCTTTCTAACTTCTTGAATTGCAACATTAAGAGCAGAATCCGTGCTTAGTGGGTCCATATAAATAAATTTAGACTCAACAAACTTTATTTTCTTTCCATCATTATCCAATACTCTTAATATCCATTTCCACATATTTTATCCAGAATTATGTTTGTCTCATTTAGAAGAACCAAGTATTTCTTTTGTAATGTAATGAACCTCCTCATGGATTACACTTTGTACCTCATTTTAGGGGCCTTCTGGTATTTAAGTCTAGTTATAGGGTTAGAAGCAAAAAGGGATGTTAGGAGTGGGTCCTGTGGAGAATCAGTAGTTTCTTGTGAAACAACTACCTCACAGGATGCCATTACATTCTCCTCAGGCAATGTAAGGTTACTCTCAGACAAGGGTAGAAAGGCTCCTTCTACTGGCAAAGATTCATCAGAATTTAGGGGTTCAGTGTCTCCAGACTTATCAGAGTCTTCATATATGCCTCCATTCCAATTTTCAGGATCCCATTTCTTTCCAACAATTGTTTTTACTTTAATTGTATAAAACTTGTGATGTTGGGAATTCAATTTTCATTGTATCTCAGCTACTCACTGAATGAAAGTCTGGTTTTGGTTTTCAGCAATCTCAACTCTGAGGCTATAGGAGATAAGAGTATCTTTCAAGGCAAACTGAAAAACTTTAGATCATTTATGAAAACTTCAGATGAAAATTCAAATCCCTGAGCATATCCTTTCCTTTCTCATTTTGTCCAGCAACATTCAGAGCAACAAGCCAATCTCATTATACTCATTAGTTTGACAAAAATATTTGAAAGTATCATATACATGGTGAGATCCTTGTCTCCTATAAGTGTTTGAATGAGAATATCCAATGGTGATATTTTTTCATATCTCTATTGCCACATTACAGCATGGAATATCACTGTTCTCTTTATTACTAGAAGCAGAGTCATCAGTGTCTTTAAATATAAACAGAAAAGATAGCCAATTCTAGAACACCATAACCAATTAAGAAAACACCGTAAAGTTTCTATTTCTCTAGAATCACTCCTGGTACTAAAATCTATATTAGGTTTCTCTGAGAGAGAGAGAGAGAGACAGAGACAGAGAGAGAGAGAGAGAGAGAGAGATTTTAAGAGATTGACTCACACAATTGAGGATACTTGGCGAGTCTAAAATCTACCCGGTTAGCAGGCAAGCTGAAGATCTGGAGAATAGTTGCAAAACTCTTGTACTCAAGTCCCAAGGCAGTCTGCTGGCAGAATCCCTTCTTGTTTAGGAGATATTTTCTTTGTTCTCTTAAGGTCTTCAACTGATGGGTTATTCCCACCCATGTTATGGAGAGTAATCTGCTTTACTCAAAGTACACTGATTTAAATGTTAATCTCATTCTAAGAACATCTTCACAGAAACATCCAAAATAACTTGTGATCAAACACCTGGGCACCATGGCTCAACCAAGTTGACACATAAAATTAACCATCTTTGGTGGTTACATGACTATCAAACAATATTGACTGTAAGTTAAAAACGGTTACAAACCACATAAAAGACATTATATACTGATAAAAGTGTCAGTGCATCAAAAATATATAACTGATATGAACAGGAGTGACACAGTGAAATGGCAGAAGAAGCCCCAGCAATTGTCCCTATCAGAAACACTAATTTAAAACCATTACATGGACCAGAATATATTTTTGAGAACATCAGAATCAAGTTAAGTTGAATTCTGAAGATTAAGAAGTAGCATCAAACCATAGGAACACAAAGCTGAGAACAACCACATTGAAACAGGTAAGAAGAGCAGTTTTACTTTATCTATATTTCCCCTTCCCCTAAGTTGATACAACTCAGCACTGAGAAATACCACCTTGGCCCATGAATTCCCCCATGGGGAAAAGGGGAATAAGGAATGCATTCAAAGTCCCCAGGTTTCTGGAGCACTGTATGAGAAACTACTGTCTTGTCTCAGAATGCTCAGCAACGTAGCATGATTCTAACACATCAAATTAGCTATGAAGAAGGAAGGAAACAGAAGACTCTCAGCATTTAGTTCAGCCTCCAGTAGTCCATCAAGCCCCCAGGAGCTTACATGGATTACAGTTGCTGGTGCAAATTGAAACAGTTGGCACAGCCCCCGGCAGCCAGAGCAAATCCCAGTGGTCAGTAATACTATCAGCAGCAGGTGTGGAACTCAGCGGCTAATGAAGATAACACCAGGGTGACTAAGCTCTGCAGGATTGGGAGAAGGTAAACATTCCTGAGACTTATCAGGAGGGAGAAAGAAAAGTGAAGCTTATAGTCAACACCCTGTATGTCTGTTCACTATCCTATTTCAAAGGGGATGATATCTCCCCATACCCAGGACTGCTCAGCAAGATTGTGTGAACGTACACAATTCTGGGTTTTCTCCTACAGGAGGGGGAGAGGGAAATGGAGCTTACACTCAACACCATGACATTTAGGTTAAATTTAGTAGGAAAAATAGATATGTGGCTCTCAGTACCTTGCATGGTTCTGCAAGTTTGGAAGAAGGTATATAATCCTGAGAATTCTCCCACAGGAAGGATAAAAAGAGCAGTACATTCATTTGCATAAAAAACATTGAGTGAGTTTCAGAATCCCTAGCTGGGCTGACTAGTGAAGGTATTTTCCTGCAAAAATCAGCCCATAAAGACTGGAATAGGTAGCTGCTTCTTTAAATGCACAGACACACAGAAAATCTACAAAGAACAAGAAAAATCAGAGAAATATGACACTACTAAAGGAAAAAATAAGTTTCCAAGAACTGACCCTAAAGAAATAGAGGCTTATGTATTACCTGTAAAAGAATTCAAAACAACTATCTTAAAGAAGTTCGATGAGTTACAAGAGAACACAGACAATTAAACCAAATCAGTAAATCAATACATGAACAAAATGATAATATGGAAAAGCGATAGAAACTATAAAAAGAATCAAACTAAAATTTTTGAGCTGAAGAATAAAATGGCTGAACTGAAAAACTCAAGAGAGAGCTTTGACAGGAGAATTAATCAAACAGGAGAAAGACTCAGAAGACTTGAAGACAGGACATTTGAAATTATCCAGAGAATAAAAAAGAAAAACAAATAAAGAAAGCCTAAGAGACTTATGGGATATTAACAAGATGACCAATATACATATTATGAGACTCCCAGAAGAAGAATATTTTGAAAAGAGAAGAAACCTTATTTAAATAAATAACATCCTAAAACTTCTGAAATCTGGAGTGGAAAATTGACATCTAGATTACTGAAGCCCTAAATACCCAAACATGATGAACTTAAAGAAATATACACAGATAAATATTACAACCAAATTGTCAAAAATAAAAGGCAAAGAGAGAATTTTGAAATCACCAAGAGAAAAGCAACTCACCATGTACAAGGGAGCCCCTTGAGACCATGAGTCTGATTTCTCCTGGTTCACAGGAAGGGAGTGGGATGATATATTCAAACTGCTTAAGAAAGAAAAAAAATTGCCAACTGAGAATAATTTACACAGCAAACCTGTCATTTTAAAAAATAAAGGAGAGATAAAGATATTTCCAAAAAGACAAAAGCTGAGAGATTTCAGTGCCACAAGACCTGCTGCTATAGATTGAATATTTGTGACCACTGAAAATTCATGTGTAGAAATTCTAACCCCAAAAGTAATGGTATCAGGAGGTGGAGACTCTGGTGGATGATTAGGTCATGAGGCAGAGACCTCAAGAAAGGGATTACTGCACTTATAAAATAGGATCCAGAGAGATCCCTCACTTCTTCTGCCATATAAAGACAGAAAGGATATGGACATCTATGAACCAGAAAGTGAGCCCTCACCAGATACTGAATCTACAAGCACCTTGATCTTGGACTTCTCAGCCTCTATAACTGTGAGCAAAGGTTTCTGTTGTTAATAAGCCACCCAGTCTGTTGTATTTTGTTATAGCAGCCCAAGTGGACTAAGACATCTGCCTTATAAACAATACTAAAGGGAGTTCTTCATATTGAAATGAAAAGACACTAATAAAAGAAACACTAGATAAGTATAACTACAAAAATTTGTAAAAGAGCACATGATACAAAAAGATTTAAATTATGACAGTAATAAAAATTGTAGATGAGATATAAAGTGTAGAAAGAATTGAAGTAAAAATGTTCTTAGCTTAAAATAGACTGTTAAACTATAAGATATTTTATGTAAGCCTCATGGTAACCACACAAAAAATATTCATATAGAAGATACATAAGAGAAAAAGAGAAAGTTATCAAGCAATATCACTATATAAAAAAATGAAACATAAAGGAAGACAGCAAGAGAGAAAAAGAGGGAAAAAAGATCTACAAAGACTGCCATAAATAATTAACAAAATGGCAATATTAAGTTCTTACCTATCAATAATTACTTTAAATGTAAATGGATCTCCAATCAAAAGACACAGAATGGCTGGATGATAAACAAAAGAAAACAAGATCCAACTATATACTCTCAAAAATAGACACATTTTAAACTTATGAGCTCCCATAGGCTGAAAGTGAAGGGCTAGAAAGGATATTCCATGTAAATGATAAGCAAAAAAGAGCAGATCTGGCTATACTTATATCTGACATAATAGGCTTTAATTAAAAAATGGTCACAAAAGACAAAGAACATTATATAGTGATAAAAGAATCAATTCATTAGGAAGAAATAACAATTATAAATATATATGCACATAACATCAGGGCACTTAAATATATAAAGCAAACATTGACAGAACTGAAGGGAAAAATAGACAGCAATACAATAATAAAGAGACTTTAACACCCCACTTTCAAAAATAAATAACATACAGAAAATCAACAAGGAAACAGTGGACATAACACTACAAAATACTGACTAGAAAAACAATAGAAAAAATCAACAAAACTGAAAGTTGTTGTTTTTCGAAAAAATAAAATTGACAAGCGTTTATATAGACTGAGTTAAAATAATTGATGCAAGTAAATAAAATCAGAAATAAAAGAGGGGACCTCATAATGAATGTCACAGAAATAAAAGGGATCAAAGACAATACTATGAACAATTATGAGGCAACAAATTAGATAATCTAGAAGACAATGATAATTCCTAGAAACATACAAAACACCAAGACTGAATCATGAAGTTACAGAAAATCAGAACAGAGCAATAACTAAAAAGTGGATTGAATTAGTAATCAAAAACCTCCCAATGTGGAAAAATACCAAGACCAAATGGCTTCACTGGTAAATTTACTAAATATTTAAAAAAGAATTAATGTCAATCTTTCTCAAACTTTTCCAAAAAAAATGAGGAAAAGGGATCACTTCCAAACTCATTTTATGAGGCCAATATTTTCTGGGTACCAAAGCTAGACAAAGACAACAAAAGGAAAAAAAAGCTACAAATCATATCTCTGTAGAACATAGATGCAAAAATCTCCAACATAATACTATCAAACTGAATTCAACATTACATTAATGGGATTATGCACCGTGATCAAATGAGATTTATCCGTGGGATGCAAAGATGGATCAACATCTTTGCATCAAATAACGTGATACACCACATTAGTAGAATGAATGATAAAAACCACATGATTGTGTCAATAGATGCAGAAAAAAACATTTGACAAAATTCAACAAGTTTCATGGTAAAAAACACTCAACAAACTAGACATAGAAAGATTGTAATTTAACATAATAAAGGCCATATATGATAAGCCCCCATCTAACATTATACCCAACAGTGAAAAACTACAAGGGTTTCTTCTAAGATCCAGAACAAGAAAAGGATGTCCACTCTCACCACTTCTAGTCAAGATAGTACCAAAAGTTCTAGCCAGAGTAATTTGGGAAGAGAAAAAAGCATCCAAAACAGAAAGGAAGAAGTAAAATTATCTATTTTCAGATAATGTAATATTATACATACCAAACCTTAAAGACTCCACAAACAAAAATATTGTTAGTAATAATAAATGAGTTCAGTAAAGTTGCAGGACACAAAATCAATGTACAAAAATCAGTTGTGTTTCTGTACATTAAGTATTCAAAAAGGAAATTAAGAAAATATCCATTTATAATATTATCAAAAAGAATAAAATATTTAGGAATATACTTAACCATACTGGTCAAACACTTGTATAATGAAAACTTTATTACACTGGTGAAAGAGTTTATAGAAGGCATAAATAAATGGAAAGTCATCCCATGTTCATAGATTCAAAGGCCTAATGTTGTTAAAATATCTACATTACCCAAAGCAACCTGCAGATACTCCCAACAAAATTCCAATGACACTTATTTAAAGAAATATAAAAAAATTCCTGAAATTCATATGGAACCACAAAAGACCCAAAATAGCCAAAGTGATCTTGAGAAAATCGCACAAAGCTGGAGGTTACACCCCTCCTGATTTCAAAATATATTACCAATCTGAAGTAATTATAATAGTATTGTATAGGCATAAACACAGATATTTAGATCTATGGAACAAAAGAGACCCCAGAAATAAGCCATGCAAATGCAGTCAACTGATCTTTGATAGGAGTGGAAGAATACACAATGGAGAAAGGATAGCCTTTTCAACAAATGGTGCTGGAAAAAACTGGATATACACATGCAAAAGAATGTATTTCAATTTAAACCATTCACAAAATCAACTCAAAATGACTTACAGACTTAAGCATAAAGCCTGAAACTATAAAACTCCTAGAAGAAAATATAGGGGAAAACTTTATGACATTGATCTTGGCAATGATTTCCTGGATGTGATAAGCAAAAAAAGCAAATATAGACAAGTGGGACTACATCAAAATAAAATATTTCTGCACAGCAAAAGAAACAATCAATAGAGTGAAAATACAGCCTAGGAATGGGTGAAAAGATTTTCAAACTATACATCTGATAAAGGATGAAATTCCAAAATATATTAGGAACACCCACAACTCAATAAAAAAAACAAACAAATAAACAAATAACCCAATTTAAAAATAGCCAAAGAACTTGAAAGAAGATTTTTCCAAAGAGACATACAAATGACCATTAGTTATATGAAAAGCTGTTCAACATGACTAATAAACAGGGAATGTAAATCAAAACCACAAGTAGCTATAACCTCACAACTCCTAGGTTTGTTATTATAAAAAGGAACAAACAAAATATAACAAGTATTGGGGAGGTTGTAGAGAAATTAGAACCCTTGAACACTGTTGTTGGTAATGTAAAATGGTGCAGCTGCTATGGAAAATAGAATGAATGTTCCTCAAAAATTAAAAATAGATCTACCATATGCTTGAACAATCCTACTTCTGGTTATATATCCAAAGTAATTGAAACAAGGGTCCCAAAGAGATATGTGCACTCCCATGTTCATTACAGAACTCTCAAAATAGCCAAGATATGGAAAATAATGTAAATTGATAGATTAATGCATCAAGCAAATGTGGTATACATACACAGTGTAATATTATTCAACCTTAAAAATAAAAGAAATGCTACCATATGTGACAATTGCATGGGCATTGATGACTATGCTAAGTGAACTAAGTCAGTCACAGAAAAGACAAATACAGAATAATTCCACCTATATGAGGTATCTAAAACAGATAATCTTGTAGAAGCAGAAAATAAAATGGTGATTGTTATGAGATGGGGGAGGGTTAAATAGAGAGTTATGTTCAATGTGTGTAATGTTATAGTTATACAAGGTGAATAAGTTCTAGAGATCTGCTCTATAACATAGTACCTATAGTTAACAATGCAGTATTGTACACTTAACAATTTCTTAAGAAGGTAGATGTCATGTTAAGTGTTTTTACCAAGAAAAAGGACACAAAGAAACTTTTGGAGGTGATGGATATGTTTATTGCCTTGATTGTGTTGATGGTTTTATGGAAGTATGTATATGTACAAACTCATCAGATTGTATACGCTAAAATATACGCAGTTTTCTGCATAACAATTGTACCTCAATAAAATTGTAAAAAAAATTATAAATATATTCAAAACAACCATAGCCCCCAAAATTTATGATGCAAACATTGACAGAATTAATAGGAGCTATGCACAATTCTACAATAATAGTTGGAAACTTTAATACTTCACTTTTAATAATGGTAGAAACTTAGACTGAAGATCAGCAAGGAAATAGAGGACTTGACCAACATTATCAAACAACCAGAACTAACAGAAATATAGAACAACCTCCACATAACAGTGGAATACACATTTGTCTCAATTGCACATGGAAAAGTCTCCAGAATTGACCATAAATTTGGCCACAAACAAGACTCGATTTTTTAAAGATTAATATCATAAAAGGTATCTCAGATTACAATGAATTAATAAAGCTAGAAATTAATAATTAAAGAAAAACTGGAAAATTTACAAATATGTAAAAATAACACAATTTTTGCTCAGAAAAAATGGTGATGTAGAAGACAGAAGCTTTCTGATCCCACTACAAAGACCAACAATTGGACAGCTATCTACAAACAGAAACAGTTCTGGGAGAACTCTGGAGTCCACCTACGAAATTTGAGCAACACATAGGAATAAAACAAAACTGAGAATAATTGCACAAGAAGAGAAGGAAGACATCTTTATTTTGTCTGCATCGCCCCATACCCCAAGCTGGAATTTTTCAGTGCCAAGAGAAAACTTCCAAGCTAAAAAGACTTCCTCTCACCAAGAAGAGTGGGGTGAGCAATCAGCTTCTCTAGGCTTTTGAGTCACCACACAAAGGCCCCACCTTGGTTTCACCCCTCCCAGACTGGCAAAATTGAGATGCATAGAGACAGACAGGAGCAAGGAAGAAAAGTAGGGGCTACTAATAGCAGACACAGCAGGAGTAATTATGATTCATGGTGGTCTGTTCCACAGACAAACCTAGAAGATTTCACCAATGACAAAACCAATGGTCAGCAAAGCTGCTGCAGATCCACTACAGATTTCACCAGCTTTCACCATACAGGTATTCATGTTTACAGAATCCAGCTGCCTGAGTCCCTCTGTGCTCCCTCCCACCACCTCCTGCACATGCTGGAGCCCAGGAATCACACTGGCAGCCAGATCAGGAATCTGTGGCTGTATGAGTACAAGATGCCATGCTAGACTCCTCTGGCTGAACTCACCACCATGTGCACACTCAGGGCTATTTTCTCCATCGGTGCACTTTGAGACTGCTGGCCTGATGCCTGTCACTGACCTCTACTGCAGTGCACATGCCAGGAGGGAGGGTATGCAGCCATGGGGAAGCAAGCTGACAGCCAGGGCTCCTACAGCTGCCTGCGAGCCTGTATCAGGCCCTATCTTATGTCACTGGCCTACACCAACATGCACATTAGTAGCTACTCTCTCAACCTCTCATCTGCATGCCCCTGGCCTGATCCCCATCACTAGCATCCACTACAGTGTACATGCCCAGGGGAAGAATGTGTAGCCATGTAAGAGAATGCTGAAAGACAGGACAACCACAGCTGTTGGTGAGTTCTTAGTTATCCTGGCCCTTGCTACCTGTACTAGCCCCCCACACACACTATATGTGTGCCTGCAAGTAGCCCTTGCCCCTAAAGCTGGCTCTGGTCCCTAGCTGCTGGTAATGTAGGTGTTACTGGGGACTCTAACAGCCCTTGCAGCCACTGTAGACCTCCCACAGTGCTTGCCAAGGTCCACACAGTTGTCAATGTTGTTGACTGCAGTAACTTGAGTGAAAGAGAAATCATGTCCTCCAGATCTGGTGCTGCCACACCTCCCACACACCTCTCACTAGACACAGGGTCATAGTACACTCCAGCATGCCCCCACCTTCAGGTGAAATATTTCCTTACTGAAGCTAGTCTATGAAGACTGGAAGAGGTGACCTCCTCAAGTGTGAAAACACTTATGCAAGGCTATAGGGATCAATAATAATGAGGGAAACATGACTCCACTAAATAAATGCAGTAAACCTCCAGCAACCGGCTCCATGATACAGAAATTTCCTGACAAAGAATTCAAAATAATTTTTCTAAAGGTACTCAGAGAGCTACAAGAGAATACAGATAAACAATTTAACAATATCAGGAAAACAATACAAAAACCAAAAAAGAAGTTCAACAAAGATATAGAAAAGATAAAGAAGAACCAAACAGGAATTTTGGAGTTGAAGAACAAAATAACTGAACTGAAGAATTCAATTGACAGCTTCAAATGCAGATGCAGCTAAGCAGAAGAAAGAATCAATGATCTAGAAGGCAGATCAATTAAAATTGTCAAAAAGAACAAAAGGATTTAAAGATGAAGAGGAATAAAGAAAGCCTATGAGACTTATAGGACACTATCCAGAAAAATAATTTACTCATAATTGGAGTACAAGAAGGAGAAGAGGAAAAGAAAGGGGTAGAAACGTTATTTAAAGCAATAATGTTTGAGAACTTCCCAAAACTGGGGAGAGCTTTGCACATCCAACTTTATAAAGCTAATATGTCACCTAAAAATTTCATTCTAAAATTATCTTCTTCAAGACATATTATAATAAAACTGTCTAAAATCATTTAAAAAAAGAGAGAATTTTAAAAGCATCAACAGAAAAAATCTCTTGGGAACCTCCATAAGGCTATGAGCAGCTGTCTCAGCAGAGACCTAGTAGACCAGGAGAGGATGAGATGACATATCAAAAATGCTGAAAGAAATATACTGTCAACCATGAATACTTTACTCAGCATGGCTGTCCTTCAGAAGTGAAGGAGAGATAAAGACTTTCTCTACTAACCTAAAGCTGAGGGAATTCATCACCATTAACTGCCTTACAAGAAATGCTAAAGAAGAAATGCTAATTTCAAGCTGAAATTAAAGGACGTCAGTTAGTAACATGAAAACAAGAAAATATACCACACTGGTAAAAGTAAGAATATAATCAGATTCAGAGTACTCTAATACTGTAATATGGTAGTGGGTTAACTACTTAACTCTAGTATAAAGGTTAGAGGAGAAAACTACCCAAAATATCTATAACTACTAAAATTTGTTAATGGAAAGAAAATATAAAAAGACGTAAATTATGACATCAAAACATAAAAGGGCAGGAAATAAAAAGGTAGGATTTTTGTGTGTAATTGAATTAAACTATTATCAGCATAAAATATACATATACATATATATACATATATATGATTTATGTAAGCCTCATTGTAACAAAGGAAAATTCTACAGTAAATCCACAAAAAAGGAGAAGGGATTGAAAGCATATCGATACATAAAATCAACAAATCACAAAGGAATACAGCTAGAAATTAAAAAAGGGACAAAAGAACTATAAGACTGACAAAAAACCATTAACACAGTAGCAATAGTAAGTCTTTAACTATCAACAATTACTTTAAATGTAAATGGATTAAATTATCCAATCAAAAGGCATAGAAGAAGGGAAAACAACTAATGATTGTATAAACACTAAAAGGACAATAAAGGAATAATACAAATAGTATGCTCATAATTTTGATAACTTACATGAATGGATCTATATCTTGAGAGACATAAACTACCAAAACTCACACAAGAAGAAAAACATAAATTGAATTGTCATAGATATTAAGAAAACAAAATAAAAAATTAATATTTAAAAAAAAGGAAGCACGAAGCACAGTTGACTTTACTGGTGAATTTTTCCAATCATTTAAAGAAAAATAATCGCAATTCTTGACATTATATTCCAGAAAATAGAAGCAGAAATAATACTTTCTAACATATTCTATAAATCCAACATTATTCACATAGAAATATTAATTTTTTCCAGTTTTCTGGAGATATAAATGACATAGGACATTTTAGAAGTTTAAGGTGTATAGCATAATGAGTTGACTTACATACATCATGAAATAATTACCACAATAAGTTCAATTAACATCCATCTCATATCAATACAAAAAAGAAAAAAAAATTTCCTTGTGATGAGAACTTATATGGTCTACTCCCTTAGCAACTATCAAATACAACACACGACAGTGTTAAAAATACTCATCACGTTGTACATTATTCTTCAGTACTTATTTATCTTATAACTTGAAGTAGGTACCTTTTGAACACCTTCATTCAATTCCCCTACCACCCACCCACTGCCTCTGGTAACCACAAATTTTATCTCCTTTACCTTGAAGTTTTTCTTTTTTTTTAGATTCCACACACAAGTGATAATCATACATTATTTATCTTTATCTGTCCGACTTATTTAAGTTAGTATAATGCCTTCAAGATCCATCCATGTTGTCACAAATGGCAGAATTTTCTTATTTTTTATGGCTGAATAATATTCCTTTTTTTTAA